>NW_027526445.1:192818901-193398924 GCF_048455015.1 Haemaphysalis longicornis
TGACAATCCCACCTCACTCCCTTGTTTTTTGTTGTTGTTGTTGCTGTTCTGTGAGGGGAAATGGGAAAACTAGTAGCGGGGGGAGACCAAATGGTGGCTGTTGGTTACTGCTGCCACGAGAAAGCTGCACTTCTGTCGAGAGTAGCGCACTGGATTAGCTTGCGTAATAGAGTTGACATTGCGACCGCAACAGTGCTTGGCAGACTAGCGGGGTGTTCCCCTCGAGCGAAGGGAAGCTGCCCTGACGCCCTCCCTGGGGTTGTGGTCGCAGGAGGAGCTGTCGCAGTGGCTGCAGCAGCTGCAGGCAGCCATTGGCGAGGCCACGGCGGGCCCCTCGCGGGCGCAGACGCTGCCGGCCGAGCGTAGGGACGAGCCCCGCAAGCGCAGCTTCTTCACTCTCAAGAAGAAGTGAGTAGCCTGCTGCTAGGCCACGCTGTGGTTTCTCTCAGCTACTAAAGTCTGTCTTTTGGTGGGAACGGCTGATTTTCTTTACCGCTGTTGGGTGGCTTTTTCTGCGGCTTTTGGCAGGGTGTGAATCGAGGCCATTTGGTGAGCTTGTAAAGTTCAGCGTGCTTGGAATGAAATGTAGCTTTTTGTTCTCCCACAGCAAAAGGAAAAGTGGTATTAACTCAGTTGTTATCAGCTAATTTGGGAGAGTTACTCGTGTGAGGGGGAGCGGTCTCACATCCTAAAAGTTGGGCTTGACAACGTGTTGTTGCAAAGGAAAGTTTGAAATCCACCTTGACGCAGCCGTACGGCTACAAAGGAAAGCTGTACAGCTTTCTCAGAAACTTCGCAGTTGAAGAAAAATTCGTCCCGGTCCAGGATTCGAACCTTTCCTTTGCAGAAACTTGCTCCACCTTGGGGATTTCCCCTAAATCTGGTCGATTAACGCATTGTCGCATTGACACTGTTCACTCGCGTCACAGTGCGGCAAGTGCCCCTTGTGGGGGTGTGGACAGGTCATAATAGATGGCATGCCAAGTGACCACTTAAAATCGGTGGATGTTGCTCCAAGCTTACACGAGGTGTAAATACTTTATGCTTGAGCATAAAAGAGACGTACTCACGTGTGGATGTGTTCAGTGCTGTGACGCCGTGTCCGTGTGTGTTTGTGTGTGTGTGCAGCTAAGTTACGAGATGGAGGACCATAGCCGGCAAGCAGCGGCGCCCCTTACCCCCATCTCACCCCCGCACCACCAGCTGTTGACTGCCAAAGTGGTTTACGTGTTGTAGCAGCTCGACAATAAAAATCGTTTCTCTCTCTCACCGGGGAGCCCGTGCCTGCCTTGATTCCTTCGTCCGAGCTGGGGCAGCTCTGCGGCCACGTTGGGTCCCTTGCTTTGTGCTGTGACTCCAGAGAAGGGCTGGAATCAAGCCCCCGTATCCGAGCATGCTTTCTGAACTAGCACTGCTACATCTGCACAGATAGGCACACAACATGAGCGCACACAAACTTGCCCCTGCTTCCGTAAGTGTGGAACTTTCATAATGAACTCCCAATGCGTAATTCAGCTTGTTGGCAGGTTTGCCCGTGGCTTGCAGTATTGTAAACTACTGTCTCAAAAGTGGCTGCCATCCTGCCCTGCGAAAGTGGATGTCCAGCGAAGCTGTTGTAAACCACTACACATGCTGATAGAGAGAGAGAGAACAACTTTATTTTGTGCCCGGTGGGAAAAGGAAGAGGTTGGAGAGGAGCGTATGAAACGTTTCTCATTGTCTGGGTTTTTCTGATTGCAGAGCCTGATGCGTGCGCTCTCCCTCGAGTAACATCACTTTTTGAGAGCAGCTGCAAATCTAATCTTTACCAGGAGCACATAGGGTGGGGGGGTGTCCATTCGAGGGCACCTTATCCATCATTCGGTTTCAATGCTTGTATTGGGGTTTTCTTCAAGTGAGTACTGAGCTCTATGTTGTATGCCTCGCAGCAAAGAAACACTGTGCTGCTGTGGCAAATGCTGGGTCCTGCACAGCCTGGTGCATGTGCTCGGCGTCTTTGGTGAGAACAGCTGGGTCCTGCCTGGGTTTTGTTGCTTACAGCGACAGAAAATTGTGCGATCAATGAGAGGCTAACAGCTTCGCAGCCTCTCATTGGTCGCACAATTGTTAACCGTTGCAGTAGCATTTGATGATTCGGGAAAACCATCAAATAAGTTGCTTGTGCATTTTATCTGTACCAGCATTGGCAGCAAACAAGAACACGGGAGCTGTTAGCCAAATCACTAGGTGAGGCTTCAGACGCCACTACCGCTTTGAAGTGCTCGGAAACTACTCGCCTTGAGGACATCGTTGCACCATCTGTGTGTCGCCGTTACGCGGCATGCTAGCGCACATTTTCTCCGCTCGTGCAACCACTTGCATTGAGTTGGGGTCTCCACAAGTGCTCTACACGCAGTTCTAATGCGTGTTACTCAAGGAGGATGTCAGATGAATGTATATCATCTGGAGAAGCAAACTAGGACTCGTCACTCCCGATGTTGCCGTGGCATCCTCATTGTTTGTTACCACCCACAGCTTGGCGCAGCCAGCGCCCTGAAGGACTGTGAAACTGCTTTTACTCTTAGGAAACGTGGGCTCCCAATTCATCGTAAGTGCTTGCCAAGTGCATTCCTGACAGCATGCACAACCATTCTAGAAATGCACTTGCAACAAAAATGGAGGTTTGCTGCCCAGTGGTCATCTTGCTACGTGTGCAGTGCACATAGTGCAGGTTGCATCATGCACTTGCCCCGGAAGCTTTGTAAGCGCTGTTCAGCTTGAGGTTTATCTATGCTTTGGTGCAGGGAGCGACCTCTGTCCATTTTGTTTACTCCTCAATTTGCACTTCTCATGTTCATACATAGTCGCGTTCACTTCTGTTGGTTTATGCACGCATTATCCTTCTGATCGCTTATCACATAAACATTCTGTGGAATTTGAGCAAATGAGGCTTTTTTTTTTTTTTTTTTTTTTCTGAAATGAGCCCGATCCACTTAACCTGAATTTGAGAAACAAGCGGAAGTTGTTGCCAGACTTAAATGCAACGCCGTCAAAGCTATCATAAGATATATTTTACATGGCAGCTAGGGGAAGGTTATGACACAAGTAATTAAAATTTATGCCATGAATTTGAGAAGTATTGGGGTGATAAGTTTGGATTTGGCACATATTTAATTTATTTATTTTGGATAAGTGCCTGCAAACATCATGATGCCTTCAGCGTGGTGCACAAAAGAAACAAAGGAAGGGAGAGGAAAGGAAGATGTGTACAATACAGAAAGAAGAGCATATTTGAAATACTAGTTGAGCCAGCATACTTGCGAAAACTTTATTGAAATGGAAAGAGCAAATTCCAGGTGCTGTGTCACAATTAAATCGAGGCACATTCCTAATTGTCACAATATAGTAAACGGGGACAGGGCAGTGCACAATGGCCACTTGCACATTTTCTCCACCGCTAGTCGCATTCTAGACGCTGTGCAGCAACTAGGCAAAACCACCATCCTAACTCCGTTTAATTCATAGAGAAATCGCTGGAAAGTGGCTGGTGAGTTGCCACTGCTTCTTCTGTTGCCTTTGGCATCTCAATTATTCGTTTGAACTTTGTGATAAAACTGGCATCAGTGTTATTAAGACAGGTAGTCTTTTTAATGAACTGGACTTGTCTTCATGTTGAGCAGGCCGTTTCATGACTGCTGCATTGTGGTGCACTGGCCGTGTCAATGGGAACAGCGCTCCACGAGGCTTGGGCAACCATGCTGCACTTTCATGTCTGCATTGCTTCGCTGGCCTTGAGCGTGGCTCTGCTGTGTTCATTCTCTTCCTGGCGTACTTCTCTCTATGCACTTTTGCTCTCTCCCGTTCCTGGTGTGGGTCACTTCCACATTTTGCGCCCCCCTTCTTGTAACTTTTTGTCGACCTGGTGTACGGATGCGCATCTAAACACCTGACGCGGCACGGCCAGGGGTAATGACGTGATTTCATGCGGTTCTGCAACAGGTGGTGGGAGTCGTTTGGTTCTGGAAGGGTGCAAAAAATGTCCTCTTGTGTTTTGCAAAAAACATGCCAATTTGAGCGGACCTCAAGCAACATAGAACAGAACACGCCAGCTGTGGAAACCAGTTTTACAGGCAACAAAATGACAAACGGGGAAGGTGAGAGTCGCTTTTACAGTCTGTCGCCCGCGCAGGCAGGAATTTGTGGCCTTGCCCGAGGTCACGGGTTCGATTCCCGGCTGCGGCGGCCGCTTTTCTGATGGAGGCGGAAAGCAACAATGCCCGTGTGTACGAGATTTCGGCGCACGTTAAAGATCCCCAGGTGGTCAAAATTAATCTCGAGCCCTCTACTACGGCGCGCCTCATCGCCTGCATTGCGTTGGCGCGTTAAACCCTACAATCAATCAATTTGTGGCCTTCCAAATTGTTAGATTGCATTAGCGGAGCTTACCCAAAAGCCTGTCGCAAGGGACACACCAACACACAAGAGTCGGTGGGCATTGTTTACAGCTACTGTTCAAAGGGCACCACAGGGCAACAGGAAGCGAAGGGTATAACGTTACGAGGGACGCCCATGTTGAGACATACAGCCACCAAGGAAAGCTACACAGCCTATTCAGAAACCTGCAGTTGAAGCAAAAGTTGTCCTGGTCTGAGGCTTGAAAATGTCGCTACAGCCTACCGACGAAAGTTGATCTACCAAAAGAACTGTCGAGGGGTCTAGCTGCTGGTGACGCTAATTGACATTAACTGGGCACAATAAAAAGGATTCAGCATTTCTTTGTTGAGCTCGTAAGCAAAGTTTGGAACCTACAGAAGCAGAGGCGAGAGTTGGGAACTAGGAAAAAGCGGTTGTGTTGGTAGTGGAGGCTAGGTATGTGCAGGGAGCTTCACAGAGTGGCAAGAAGTCTCCGCTCTATCATGGATAGGCAGTCCCAGGATAATGCGTGGGAATACACCCAAAATAGTATCCTGGTATGTGTCAGTGGAGCAAGTTTCTAAGCGTGTGGCTGCATTCGGATGCCCAATTACTCCTTCACCAGAAACTCGCTAAAAGAATATGTGGACATGCTTATTTGCCACATAAGTACATCCCGGGTCCACTGCGTGTTAGGTTTTGCGGCAGTATTCGAAGTGCTGCGAGGAGAGTGTTCTAAAACGTAGTCTATATTTTCGCAGTCGGTGCCTAACCCTTTGAGCCCCGGATTTCTCATTTCAAGTGAAAAACGTTTTTCAGTGTTTTGTATAAGGGGGCAGACTGGTCTTAGAGCTATTTTTTTTATTTACCAACCAATTTTAATGAAACTGCACTGCGTTATAGAGTTTTTTGTGCTGATTTCACATCTCCTATTAGATTTTTTGTAAGCTGATTATATTTTGAGTTAATTATTGATTAATTGCCATTATTTTGGGACACAGTTACAAAATAACCACTCAATGCAGAATGGCAATTACCATGTGGCTAGGCAGACAAATGACTAAAGAATACAACATAGGAAGAAATTTTTTGATTTAGCTATTTTTGGTCGTTTTACAACACAGGGAACTTCGCTTCTCCCGTGCTCTGCCAGAAATGGCTCGCAGGTGGTGCCAATTGAACACAATAATAATTTTCCAAAGCCTCCATTTAAAAAATTTGTTCCCTATATTGTATTCTCCACACATTTTGGTATCAGGAGCAAAAAGAATTAAAGTTGTACCTGCTCTGGGTGCCAAGATATCTGTGGATGAAATGCTAGCTTTGCATTGCAAGAAAAGTGCCGTTTCACCATCGAATTCTGCGCTAACTGAGCTGTAGAGTGCACTTTAAAATGCTATTATAATATAATAACAACAAAATATGATGCCTTTTGATGAGGAAATTTACAGGCTGTTAGAAAAATGGCCGTGGAGGCCAAAAATTCCATTTTTGAGAAAACGCTTTTTTTGACCGTTTTTCGGCCCCAAAGACCCAACTGTTAAGTTCAGGGTCCCGTGAGCTTTATCAGCCTGCCTATTAAATCTGGTGGTGAACCTTATGGGGTTCAAAACGTAACGAAACATTTTAAAGAGTGGAAACGAAAAATTGAGCTAGTAGTGCAAGTTATTGATTTACAGACATTTAATTAGGCCATTGGGCAATCAAAATTTTTAGTTTGAGCATTATAACAGCCTAAAACAAAAAAAAATAGACTCTCAGTAAGCTCCACTAATGCATTCTAACAATTTGGAAGGCCACAAATTCCTGCCTGCGCGGGCGACAGTATCTAAAAACAACTCTCACCTTCGTTAGATGAAACTTTGTCTGGTCAGGAGTCATATTTGAGCATAATCACTGCAGATGAGTTTGGATGACACTGCTATTGTAGCAAAAGAAAGAAATTTGGCTCCCCACTTTTTCCTCGAGTCGCTGATAATTCATGCCACACCGCATACTGCCAACCGGACTGAGGGCAACGTGCCTGCAATCTACTCGAGGTCATTGTGCCGTATCTTGGGCATATCAATTGACGCTGGCAGCTCGCCCACTTCACTGCGGACAAGGAGCCTGTAGGGGCTCCCAAACATCAAACATTGTATTTTGATGTGGTCAGTGACTGCGATTTAACACTCCCAAATTTACAGAGCTTTTATCCAGCCAAGATTAGTTTTGTCACACCTTGAGTTCACGGGAGCTTTCTTGCGGCATGCATCTATGCAAATACGCAAGAATGGTCATGTCTATCACAAGAGGCCTCCTTGAACTATTCTGCAGAAAGCTGGTTTTGGGTCTCAAGACACGAAGGAAAACCTTGTGTGGCACCTTCCATTTAGTTTCATTAATGAGATGAAAAATTAGCAGTGGCCATTGGCTTACATTGGTCGTTATGTGTAGGTCACGTCGTCAAATTCTTGGAGCATGCTGATGTGTGTGTGTGTGTGTGTGTGTGTAGGGGAGGGGGGGCACCAAGTGCATGCATTACAGTTAAATGATTACATATATATTGAATTTGAAGGTGATTGCAAAGTACTCGCGTATAATCTATAATTCTAATGCCAGTTTAATTGTGCCGTGTGCGCTTGTTGTACCCGAGGGAGGCACATCCCCGATGCACCAAGTGCAGTAGCGCGGTTTTACTGCTTCCAAGGGTCAAGGCTTTGCCAAGGCTGCGATTCAGCTTTGCCTTCAGTTCTAAATAGCCTTTGGTTGAACATTGTTGTTTCAAGCACGCGCTGTTTTGTATATCCTTTCATATTTTGTTGTGCAGTCCAGGGTTATGTCACGTGTAATTTTATTTACACGCAAATCACTTGTGCTTCGTTGCAAGTCCCCCTCGACCAGCTTTTTGAGATTTGCTGAAGCTCTGTACAATGACACACCGGCAAGTTCACGCACATGTGCAAAGAAGTCCACACTTGCTGCGAGAGGAAGCTTTCAAGACTGCGCTATCATCGGACCACATTGCAGGTCAGTGAAACACTGGCCCGTGGCGCTTTTCATTTCTTTCGAGCACTGTGAATGGGCTAAGACTAGTGCTGATTACTGCAATGAAGGGTTGCACAAGTACCCAATGCAGCCACGAGTTGAAAGGCACATTGGCATCATGTTGCCCACTATTGAGGATGCATGTGCCCAATTTGAGAAGCTGGGAGTCAAGTTCTTCAAGAAGCCTCTTGAAGGTGGGTGGGTTGGACACAGAACAGACCGTTCAGGTCTCGGCTCAAATTTCAAACCGGCTTGATTCCAGGCTCGTGCACAACTGTGCTTTTCATCGGCTCTTGACAGAGGAAAGCTGAAGGAAAGCTCGCGGGTGACATGATCGAGCTATGTTCAGCAGTTGTAGCGGGAAACTGTCTCCACGTGTACCAGAACTGAGCCTGTCAGTTGTTGCAATGGGTAGTGGTGTTCAAGTCTGGGCAGCAGCTGCGTACGCTGCATGCACCAGGCTGTTAAGTTCATTTTCTTACAATGGAATGCTAACACAACAGCCATCGCCCCTGTTTGGTTACGTAGAACACGCATGCTGCAGCTCCAAACCAGAAGTTAACACAGACTTTTGCATCGTGCTGCATATTGCCCAGAAATTCCAGGTGCTGAAATATCGTTCCACCTATAGGGGTCCAACTATCTTTAAAATTCTTGGTTCCAGTGTTGAGGATAGGCCCAGCGAATGTGTCACAGATGAAACGCCTTCGGTAAGGGGAAAAGCACGGGCGGATCCAGGCTTTTTCTGAGGGGGGTCAGCTCCTATCAGTGATGATGATGATGATGATGATGAGGAGGAGGAGGAGGAGGAGGAGGAGCAGCCTTTTTTTTCACCAAAATTTCGGGGAAGCAAAAACATAAGAAATACAACGTCATCAATTCACCTTTTTCTGCCACCTGAGTGGTCCTCTTCTTGGAGGTTTAAATTCAAAAATTAAGGCAGGGGTCTGGACATCCGGATCCCCCTCTGGATCCGCCAATGGGGAAAAGAACTACTATACAGTCGAACCTCGTTGTAACGAAACCCCCAATGTAACGAACCAGTAAATTTTTTGTAAGTTCAAGCGCATGCACACTGTGCACTTTTAACCTCTGTGTAACGAAGTCCCGTTTGCCAAAATTTCAATGTAATGAAATTTCATAGAAAATTAGGCACGGAGAGTTTTGGTTGTAAAAGTAGATTTTGGGAGATGCAAGTGCCGAAACGCGGTCTCGATACAACGCGAATGGCGACACAGGCCGCCCTATGCCGCGAGTCACGGAGTCCGTGAACGAGCGTAGTGCCTACAAGCCACTTGCCTACAAACTGCGTAGGCGCCGCCGCCGCCGCATGCCGCCGCTTTGTCCTTTGTTAGTGTTCGCTCGCTCTTGTTGGGTTTCGTCGTTCAGAAAGTGCGCGGCAAAGCATTTGTGGGTCATGAGCCTTGTGCGTATGTTTTTTTTCACGCCCGCGCGTGCGATTACGCGCCGGCGGCAGCTAGTTCTGCCACAACCTCCTTGGTTCTGCCTCGGCCGAAAAAACCAACCTCCTTGGAAAAAACGACTTGCGCCGCCCGCGGCAGTGGGAGGAGCCTGACTTGCGCCAATGGGGAGACGCGCACTGTGTGGCGGGGGATTCGTAGCGCTCGGGCACGGCCGGCTCAGGACCCAGCTGAAAAAAACCATTGGCCGACCAATTGGAATTCCAATGGGTCGGCCAATAATGTATTAGGCACCCATTGGCGTCCCCATTGGCCGGCCAAATGGGCGACCTTTTGGCCGTCCACGCCAATAGGTCTTCCCATTGGCCGCCTACTTGTTGTACTTTTAGTTGGTTCTATCCAAACCTAATCTTCTCTGGCTCCCATTCGAATGGGAGCCAGAGAAGATTAGGTTTGGTACCGTGGAAGATATTTGATGGACGCTTTCCTAAGCAGCGCGTATGACGTTGTAAAACGTCAAAACGTGAAGTTTTCGCCCACATTATCAGCTCCTTTCCCACATGAACAACTTCGTTAGACCCTCGTATTGCGTTTTAGAGAGCGGTTAGAAGCGGTCTACCCGCACCGCGCAGATAGTTTCCGCGGCTGCGTCAGCACGCCTGTGGCTTGGGCGGAGCGTTTTTGAGTGCAGAAAACAGTCCAATGCGGTTCCTGCTAATGGCCCTGTAGCTCCGCCGGCGTGGTGCCCCCCCCCCCCCCCCTTTTTTTAAGCGAAGAGTTCCATTCTGGCAATCATACGTAGTTTAAGCTACCTGCTTCGCTTCACGGCTGCCGCATCGTGCGGGTGGTACCCGCGGCGATGTCAGTGCGCCAGTCGTGTATGCGCGCCACGTTTTCGCTTGCAGGTACCGCTTCACGCGGCTATTCCTTAAAGGAGCCATGAAGAGAAAACACAAGTTTGCTTCATTCGAAATATTGCCTCGTTAGAACCATACTGACACCACTTTTAACACAAACTTCGCTCAAATAAGCTACATAATTAGGAAAAAAAGGAATGACCATGCGACCCACCAGCTCATTTCCCGCAACAGAACCTATGATGTCACACGAGAATGCTCTGCGATTGGCGAAGGCCGGCAAAAGCAAACGCAAGTTAGGCAGGGCTTACCAGTTTGCATAGTGAGCTATATGGCCGTTAAACATACTGCACATTCCTTTTATGACACTAAGAACGGTGGAGTAAACGGTTGAAGTTCCAAATAAACACGCAAGCGTGTACGCCAATGCGTACGAAACTACCGCCAGCCGAACTCGACTTCTCGCCGTCGCCACCGTCGCGCAGACGAATTTTCGGGTTCGAGGCTCTTCGGGGCCAACGAACCGTCCCAGCACGCACAGCCGCGACCTTGCTTGGTATCGTAATCCCTTCACAGGAGGTTGGCCGTCATATCGCCACCCAGCAACGGTAAAAATAGAAACGAGGGGAGTAAGGAACAGCAAGCAGCGACGAGATAGTGACAGTCGTGGCAGTTTCGGAATGGTGTTGGCTTGCTGCTATTGTTAGGAGCTCGTTTCCAGTTTACAACCACTGAAAGCTTCAGTTTGTTCGAGTACTTTACAATGAAATTTCGTTGGTACGTTTTGAAATGCCCATGTAGTACGGGCAAATCGTCGAGGGAGTGCGTCATCCCCGCCGGTGAGGAGATCTCCTTTCATGTGCTGCCCAACGACGAACCTCGGTGAAGCAAGTGGCTACGTTTTGTGAACTTTGCAAACGGAGGAGAAAGAGAGCTAAAGGAAGTACGAGTGTGCTCGCTTCATTTCCAAGGAAGTGATTACGGCAGGGACCCTTACGTTAGCTCACTCCTGGGACATGCTGGCGCTCGTCGCCGACTTCGTCAAATCGCCGTCAAAGCGCTCTCACCTTGGGGGAAAAAAATACCGTACACACCGCGCCTTGACGCTCGTATCTTTCTGGTCGAAGCAGGGAGCTCGCGCTAACGGCTTTCCATACACGACACCGGCCAACTGGCATAAGCGATACTGCTACTGAAATTGAACTATTATTAACCGTAATAATAATACGGCACATACGTACCAGTCTGTATTCGTCCGTCGCGACGGGGCTGACGGGGCAGCGTTGCCGACGGCTGGCCGTTCGTCTGTTGTGGCTATCGCGGAATGGTCGCTTTCAGGTACATCCCCGTATCCCACAACTCCTGCTGCTCGTGCACTTAGAAGCATTGAGCGTTCAAGTGGTGTGAGGTTGTTAAATGCAAGCCCGAGCTTCTCGGCGAGAGTTTTGTTCTCCGGATCAGGCGATTCCATGAATAGGGCTGCGGGTGCACAGACTTCAGTGATTTCCCTACACCCCCCCTAGGGGGTGTGTAGACCCCCCCTAGTTTTTGTGGACACCCCCCCTTGAATCCCCAAATTTCACTCTTGCCAGTCCTTGTATGGACCTTTCTCAGTATCGATCTGCGCATGCGCGGGCTGCCCGTCTGCTATTCTTGGCAGTAGCCTCGGGCAAAATAAACAAAAGTGCGCCCCCCGAGTTTGCTGTTAGCGTTGCACGTATTTAGATCGACAGCTCGTGTCAACAAAAAAGGCTTTCAAAGGAAAGGGGCAAAGTGGTTTGAGGCTGACCACGCTGCGAGCACATTGCTACCAGCCAGGGAGTAGCGAAAAAAAAAAAGTAAAGGAAAAGGGGAGCTTCAACGGCCGCAGATTAGTCACGGAAACTTTCGCCTGCTGCCGTGACATTCATATGAATGGTACGGGTGACGGGTGGGTGCGGGAGCAACTGCAGGACGAGAACATTTTGTGCACGAGTTCTCCGAAACCCAGATATTTTCGGGGGTGTGCTTTACTGCCATGTCCTTATACGTTGAAAAATGGCGAGAAATTAAAAAAAAAAACTGAATACGGACCTTTCATGGTAAAAAATGAATTTCTCTATATTTGTTTTTTTTTCTTAGATTGAATAGAAAGCACCGCCTCTCAGGTGTATATAGAAAATGAAAAACGTACGTCACGGTGAGCGTTTGGTTAACAGACGTCTATTATTTAACTATTGGGATAAAAAAAAGCTTTTCTAGTTTATGAACCCCCCCCCCCCCCCACCCCTTCCCCCGGGGCCCCCTTCAGAGCCATTGAGACACCCCCCCCCTTGATTCGATGCCTGGGGAAACCCCTGGGTGCACTAGGTTTTACTAGACTTGAAAGTGAACATTTCGACAGACTTCTGTCTGGTTGGGAAATTACTGAACTGAGATTTAATTAGGCTCCAACCAATACAATGCAAAAAAGGCAAAAACCCGACGTTTCGAAGCCGGCTCGGCTTCTTCTTCAGGGGTGACAGTGGCCGGGTTTTTGCCTTTTTTGCATTGTATTGGTTGGAGCCTAATTAAATCTCAGTTTAGGTTTTACTAGTATTTTTAAAATGGCCGCCGCCTCGGTTTCGGCACGAGTTCCGGTTCCTGTTTGATTCCCGCGTGTGGGTGCTATATGGAGTCGACATACTAAGTATCTGTTTCATGGACCGGCTCGTATGACGCCATTGTTCACGTCACGAAATGTACAATTTAGCGGGAGATTTAAAATTTTGGCTTAAATTGCCTTATTTCTCAGTGAATAAAGCATCATTTGCGTTCGGGAAAGCGCTTAGGGTACTATGAAACACCTAATCTTTCGAATAAAACAAACTTTTGTTTTCTCTTCATGGCTCCTTTAATTTTAACCGCGAATTTCAATGTAACGAAGTAAATTCCGAATTTCGACTTCGTTACATCGAGGTTTAACTGTATTTACTTTAGAATACACACAGCAGACGTCTGATCACTGCCATCGTTCCTCATCATCCTCTTCTACTCACATTTACACTTCCCTTCTTTCTCCTCCAGGGAATAAAGTTTCAACAGCATATTCGCTCTTTCTCCGCGTCCTTTACAGTGCAGGAAATGCTAGCGATTTGGCCATAGTGTCGGGGGATGCAAATCTCCGGCCCGCCGCTGTTCGTGTGGGGGTGATCATCCTCCCGCACCATGCAGTGCAGAGGAAGTAACTTGCTGCCTGTGTGGCAACTCTCACCCGGCGGACTACTCAAGGTGTCCGGTTCGCGAGCAGGAAATGGAGATCCTTGAAGTGACTGAGAAACGCCGGTGCACGCGGAGTGAGGCGATGACAGTGGTTCGCGAAAGATTGTCCGGCTATGCCTCAGCAGTTGCCCGTGGCTCTACACTTGTTGATTCGTCTCTGGCTGAAATAATTGCCTCTGCAATAGAAAAAAGCCAGGCTAAAGTAATGGACAGGTACATGCATGCCATGACAGAACTTTTGGCAGCTCACACATCCCATGTATCCCAGACTGTGTCTGCATTGTGCGGCGTAGCGGTACAAAGCGATTCAACAGACGGGTCCAGTTCAAAAGCTGCAGGGTCACTAAACCAGCACAGTTTTAGTGAGTCAAATCTTTCGGAATCGCCAGGGGCCCCACCACCGCTGTCTTCTGGATTTCCTCCAGGAAACAGGTGCCAACTTGTACCTCTAGGACTTTATGCCAAAGGGCACACTATCGCAAAAAAAAAAAAAGTCATCTCTAAAGCCCTTCAGTCCCCTGAACTTCCGGAGCTCAGTCAGCACTCACCAGCCTCTCCCCCTAGTGTGCCCCCTTCGCCTCAGTCCTGCTCTGGACGTGATCCATCTTCCTCCAAAATCGTTTTTGCTGCAATCCTTCAATATTCTTCCTGAAAGCAAACCTAGTGCCAGTTCTTTGAACTCTCCGGTGGACATGGAGTATCAAACAGTTCCGTTTAAAAGAACTGGATCTCCGACTGTGGGCTCACTGGAATCGTCTCCAAAACAAAAAGCAAAGAAATGTCAAGGCGTTCCCAAAACAAACGACATCTTGGAAGCTGCGGTGGCGGCCGTCAATTCATCGTAATGTAGCTTCGGGTACTGCAATGGAATTGCCGCTCTGTCATGTCAGCTCTCACAGACCTTGACTTCATATATTCTCCAGAGAACAACCAGACATTGTTGTACTGCAGGAAACCTGGCTGACTCCGCGTCGGCCATTTTATTTTCAGAATTATCGGATAATCCGCTTAGATCGACTAACTATAAAGGAGGTGGATTGTAATTCTCGTATCATCGCAATTTTGCATAAAGCCCAAGGTCATTTGAACCCATGTCTGTTGATTGTGAAATTCTAGCAGTTACATTTAGCCTGCCTGGGTGTTTTGCATTTTCTCTGGTTAACTCCTATTTTCCGGAAGGCGTCATTTCCACCTCTCTTGTCGATGCTGTTTTGTCATCGTGTGAGAAGCGCGTTATTATTTGCGCGGTGATTTTAATTCACACCATGTCTCTTGGGGGCTTCGCACATATATTCCTGTGGCAGGCGGCTGAGTGGTTGGATAAATGATAACAAAATGCATTGTTATAACTCTGGTTCAGCAACATTTTTTCGTTCGAAGACTACTTCAGTCTTAGGCTTGACTTTTTCAAACTCCGGCAATATCTCTTCGTGGTCCACTTTGGATCACGCCACAAGTAGTGACCACGTGCCTATTGTATTTGAGATAGTGTGCCCTTCCAGGTCCCCACGTGCTCGTATGATTCGGCACACCAAATCACACGGTATGCAAAACAAAGTAAATGTTAATCTCTTCTATCCGGTAACGAGGTACGCAGGGCAGTTCAAGTTACATCCATCATTTCGGATGCTGTTAAGTCTTCTCAATTTATTATCTCTACATGGCAATAGCCCGTGGGGAATGAAGATTGCGGGCTGGCGTACAATCAAAGGCAGGCGGCTTGGAAGGTAGTTCCAGAGTCCTTCAATGCTTTACTGGTCACGAAACTGCTCCGTAACTCAATGGGAGAGCTTCATATGCTGCGTTTGGCCGCCGCGCGGTGGCGCCACCCTCTCACTGAGGTCACTCCTCGGGCGGCGTTGCGCTGGCTCGAACGGCGGAGCCGCGACGAGTTGTGTTTGTTTTGTGCGGAAAAAAATGTAACGTGCATATCGCGCTCTTGTGATGCGACTTAAGTAGTGCAACGACGATGTCGAACATGAGTTTCGTCCCGGGATGTCGTTCCTTGTACAACGATACCACAGAAAATGTTTGCTTGTTCTTTTGACCGAGCGACGGGCAGCTGTGTGACAAATGGAGGGGCGCCATTGCAAGGCAAGCAACGGGAGATTTCAGCTTCGATTATAAGTGTGCGACAGTGTGTGGAAATGCACTGTGTGTGAGAATGGAAAAAGCAATGTACCCTTTTGAGAGCATCGTGGACCTAGAATTGTACAAGGCTAACTTAAAGCCGGATTTGTGTCATATCAGTCAGGTTGTAGCGGTGCTTCATTGCCTGTTTGCAAACTTGTATTACCTTGCGCTCAGGATCGCTTGTAAAAAAGCTTTGGGACGTCCTTGTGGTTTTACTTTTCATATTTCCTCGAATTATCCCTTAGGGTTCGTTTTGTTTGTTTTGTAACCGCGCGTGGCCGAACTCCGCGCAACTCCGCGCAACTCACTTTATCGACGTTCATCTGTTCAGGTAACACTGCGGACTGCTTCTTCGACGTTCGTGTTTCATTCTAGTCTTTTGTAGTGCAGGAGATCGCTAGTTCGCTGCGTTCAGAAAAGCTTTGCGTCGTTCTTGGCTACGTGGCAATATTCTGTTTCCTCCGTGTGCTGCACATCGCAGCGCGAAAAAAATAAATTTTTGTACGCTGGTCCACGCTCTTTTGTTTCCCTTCGTAACATTGAAATTTTTTGTTGTGTGTGATAAAATCATTTTCATTGTTCTTTTTTCGCTTTCTATTTTTGCAAGGATTGCAAAGCGTGGAAATGGAAGGACACACGGTGCAAGATATACAGGGTGTTTCAGTGAACACTTTAAAAAATTCCTGAAGGTAGGCTTTTCAAGAAAAATAGGAATTCTCTTAAGGAATAAGCTATCAGGTTCGGCGGACGTCAGCAGTTATGAGAAACATGCGAATTACATAGTTAATTAACTAAAACTCTGTAATGAACTTTTTAATTAGCAAAGTTTGATGGTTATTGCCAATGGCGAGTTTGTAGCCACGGAGACGACGATAACGGACCAGTTTTTAAAGCAAAAAAAATGCACTCTAGAGCCCTGCAGCCCGCAAAAATCAAGCTTTTTTTCCCCGTGAAACCGAAACGCAGCGCACATGGTGCGCCAGAAGTCTAGTGCAAACGCAACATCCGCTGATGACGTTTGCAGTGACTGTGTCGCCCAATTCAAAAAGGCTCTGGTGATTCCCCACGCTAGGGAATCAGCTGATATAAACTCCATCGCCTCTTGTATTTTTTCAATGATCAACCCTCACCTTATACCACGGCTAGCGTTAACTTTTGTTTCGTTGGTAGGCGCAAGAAAGAGGCTAGCCATTGCCCACAACACGGTCGCCCGTTTCGGGAGTCCTAGTGGGCGTTGGCGACAGTTTTGCTTTTCTTTTTTTTATTGTCTCAACCACATCTGACGCGGCTACCAGACGTGCAAGATGTGAAACGTCACCATCCGTTCCTTTTTTTTTCGTTAGGTTTATTTGATGTTCGTTTATAATCGCTGCGTGTTAGAAAGCGCATCAGACAAAGGAAAGGTTTGTTTGCTGGGCGAGGAGGGCTTTCGCGGCTGTGGCTGCTTGCTGAGGCTTCCTAGCTAGGGAAAATTGCACTTACATTTCGAATTGGCCGCCACATTCATTGAAACACGTCACCAGCCGACGTTGCGTTCGCTCAAGACTTTTAGCGCTCCTTCAGCGCCAAGTTTCGTTTTTGAGCGGAAAACAACGGCAGGTTTTTTCCTCACGCTACAGGGCTTTAAACACCGACTTTTCCGTTGTTTTAAAAACTGATATGAAATCGCCTTCTCTGGGGCCACAAAATCACCATTGACAACAACCACCAAACTCCGCTAATTAAGAAGTTCATTAGTAGAGTTTAATTACCCACCTAACTAATGTGCACACCCTTGATACTATCTGGCGTCCGCCGCAGCTAGCAATCTCCTTCTGAAGAGGGTTTCTTTTTTTCTCGAAGAGGGTATTTTTAAGAATTTTTGAAAGTGTTCGCTGAAACACCCTGTATCTCTTCGTGTTTTGATCCTTAGCGTATCTGCAGCGTTTTTAGATGTTTTCAAGTATTTACACACTCATCGAAACGACAATACTGTTGGGCTATCTGTTTTGGCGTTCTGTGCATTCCAGAGCAATCAACGGATTCATTAAGCGTAGTCTGAACGACGCGTACTTGGTTTCTTTCAGTTTTTTTATTGTATTATCGATAGGCCCGCAGCAGTCCGTGATTACACAGCTACCGTATGTGTGGTATTTACAACTTTGCTTTGCTTTGTATTGCTTTAAGAAAAGAAGCAATATAGATTTAAAATACGTAAACACGACGGCGCAGCGCTTGTGCCAGAGCACACAGAAGCCGTTGCCGTTCGCGGCCGAAGTTTACGGTAACTTACTTGGAAAAATAAAACCCCATTGAAGGCAGGTGATTAATACAATAACCGGACTATTCATCGCTAACTACTACGAAAAAAAAAACGCAGTTAATCAGCGCGCAGACACCAAAAGCAGCGAGCGTTTGCACGCCAAGAGCGGGCCAATACGCCGCACGCGCGGCGGCTGGATGACCTTCGTGCGGAGGTGGCGCCTGTAGCGGCGCGCGCGGTCCCTATATGAACCGAGAGCCGAAGTTTCGTGACCAGTAAAGCATTGAAGGACTCTGGTAGTTCTTAGAAACCAATGCCCGTCTAACTGGACCAATTACAAATTTGCGGCCGCCATCTTCAAACGGACAGTGTCTAAAGCTAAAGAAGACCATAACACCCAGACGTTTGCCGCTCTCTCAAAGCCAAAGAATAGGCAATTGCTATAAGTTTCTTCGCTCGAGAAAGGTGCTACAAGAGCACTACAAAGTCAACTCAGGAGTCTATTGAAGCTCTCGAACAAATTGCACAAGACCTAAATCCCGATTTTCTTCTGTTTTTTCCGCTCCTCTTATCAGTCAAATTTCTAATGTTGGTTTCTACCCAGTGACTGAAGTTGTTTCACAGCTGTCTGTAGCTGCTCCGGGGCCAGATGGCATTACTGTGCCTATGTTACAGTTCTTATTTGAGGAAACCCCCAACGATTTACTCAACATAGTAAACACGTCGCTGAAAAATAGCTGGATACCTCTCTAAGATAGTGCCATTGCTAAAAAACGAATGGTTAGGTTATGTCCCAGATAACATCAGGCCGATTTCCTTAGCTAGCAACTTCGTAAAGCACATCGAGAGGATACTGCATGGGCTTCTTACGCGGTTTCACGAAAGCATGCATAGGATGTTAAGCCCCACCCAAATTGGCTTCAGACCCGGGAATTCTATTTGGAAGGCTCATGTTGACATTGAAGGCCGCGTTAAACTAGCCATTAGCCTAAAACACGTAAGCGCACTTGTTACCCTGGATATAACAAATGCCTATGACAGCGTAGAGTATACTACCTTAATGTCACATCTAGAGAGTAGCGAAATTCCACTATACATTCAGTCCTGGATTGGTGCGTTTTTAACTCTTTCGCTACCGCTGGAAAATTGACTAATTTTAGGGGTCCAAGAAAACATTTTTTTTCCTGCTAAAAAATTGGTTAGGCACTAATTGCAGGAGCACAAAATGCAGATTATTTAACGGCATTTCCAATAATACCAATTTTTTAAAGGTTTTTATATATCACAGTTGTGACAAAATATAAAAACCAAAATTTTTGTCAAGTTGTCGAAAAAAATGACAAAAAATGAGTTCTGTATATCAAACCACCGGTAGTTGAAAAAAATTAGAATATACATTTTGTAGGAAAACATTTCAAAAACACGCCCTAGAAAAAATGTCGACTTGCGCGGAACAGTTTGTCAGATATAAAAAAAAAAGTTAGCATGCACGGTGCTCGTGTCATGCGGTGAATCCCAATCTCCAATTCAAAATGTGCAATTTCGGGTGGTTTCCTGGAATAAATCTGGCGGTTTGTCATTATCAGAGGCACCAATTTGCCCCCGCATAACGTAAAAACATCTTGTCAATGGCTGACTTTGCATTTACAGCGAGCACAATATTTGGGACAAGCACGCGATGCGGAAAAAAACATGCATGAAGTTGAAAACGGAACGCCATGGCTGATGCTTGTTGTCGTTCACGGTCTCTCAAAACATAAAGCTGAGCTTTATTATCATCTTCTTACTCGCAATTGTAGCCTTGCTCGCAAAAATGAGGTACGATGAGCTAGAATCGTGCCCTGCGATCTTTGGCCGAGTAGCAGTTGCGCGCTGAAAAAGATCAGCACAACGAGCCTCCTCTATTGCAGCGCCACCTAACATTTTTCAAATTATCTCTATGTCAGAGACTCCGTCCGAATAGACAGTTAAATCATCCTCCCTGTTCTGTGGTTAAATCTGTGGTTAAACTAAGCAGCAACATTAGACACCCGGATATACCCTCGCATGGAAACGCAACTGGAAGGCGAACAGCTGGCAGTGTAAGGCCGGTTTGAAGCGCTGTCCTTGGCGGAACAGATATCTGGCGACTGGGTGTGACCTTTGACTTGCATCTGAAGTTCTTATCGCAGAAATCGGGTTAGGGTGGGGGGAAATCAGGAGCGCCGTGCTTTGTTCGAGGATCAGTCGCGGACGCTTCAGGCGCCATGGCAGGTAGCCTTGAAGTTGGGTAACTGCGTAGTAGCAGTAGTAGCGCTAAATATGAATTTCACGACGCAGAAACGAAACCGAAACTGTTGTAAACTGTTTGCGAATGGTCCTGGGGTAAGTAGAACTACCACAGTACTTAGAACAACGTGCGCAAAGGCAATAAAACTGCCTAAAATCATAAAGTAGCTTTGCAACCAGGCACTGCTTGACATTTTCAGCCGATTTCTGGGATTATTACTGTCAGAGCGCGAACCTGACGATTGAAAATCGTTTGTTAGTTCCCCATTCACGCCCTGATAGCAAAAAACAAGCGCTGGTGCAGAGTAATTACGAGCTGCACGCATTCTTCGTTGGTAGCTGTGACGCGCGATGACCACGCCCCTTTTCCACACCCAGGTGATTCAAAAGCGTGTCAAAAATCACGTTTCCGTTGCAAAAATGAAAACAAAACTGATTTTGAAAGGCCATTTTCTGATCTAACTCCGAACAGCTTTACTTGTTCGAGAAACGCCTGGAACGCTATAAAAAGGCGCTGCCAAAAGTATCTATCAAATTGATCGATTTTGATAGGCGCGGTAGCGAAAGAGTTAACTGGAAGGGCGTTCTTTTGTTCGAAAGATGGCATATCATCTTCGCAATATCAGCAGTTTCGTGGGGTTCCTCAGGGATCAGTCCTTTCTCCGGTTATTTTTACTATTTTTCTCAGATCAATTCCGATTATGGATGGTACATCAACTTACGTTTATGTCGACGATATTGCTTTTTACTCATCGGGCAGAGACATTCATGACTTGTGTCAACGACTACAAAGCTATCTGTTCGCCCTATATAATTGGCTTAGCAGGCTGCATTTAACACTTAATGTGGGAAAATGTGCTGTTTTAGTATTTCCGGTTACCATATCCCCATATCATCATGCCTATTGTACCGGCAGCAACCCATCCCTCAAGTTACAGAAATTAAATACCTCGGTATAATCTATGATGACCAGCTTACATGGCGTCCTCATATTAAACATGCTGCTGCTAAAGGAGAAAGAGCTGCAGGCGTGCTCCGCAGGCTATGTAACCACAAATTCGGGTTGCGTAGAGACACAAGTCTGTTAATGATATATCGGAGCTGTGTTCACCCGGTATTAGAGTTTGGCTGCGTCCTATTGTGTTGCGGCGTACAAATTAAATCCCCTATTTATCGTCGAGAGAATGGATTTGCGACTCTGCTCAACTAGCCCAACTAGCTAGCCCAACAACATGCTTTGCTGGACTCTGCTTGGGATTGCCAAAATATGTCGCTAACCCTATTTTACACCTTGAGGCTCGACTTCATCCACTGAAGTATAGATTTCAATTATTGACCGTATTAACCTTCATCAAATTGTTTGACTCCCCGCTGCATGACGCTCAGTCGATTTTCCGCCTGAGGCCTGATCTTTTTCAAGCCATTCAGTGGCCGCGGTTCCAGAGCCCCCAGATGGATCTAGTACAGTCATTGCTTCAGCCACTTAACGCAGACCTTTTTCGGCTCCCCCCTCCTTGTATTAGTGTGTCATCTGTGGAAATATACTTTGATAATATCTTCCCCCAGTATGCAAAGATGTTGCCGGCCCGAATCCTCAATGGTTTGCTGGAGGATCATTTGTCAACCATTCATTCCCATATCGTCATCGCTACCGATGCTTCGCAAAGTGATGAGAAGGCTGGAGTCGGGATATTTTCCCAGACCCTCGATTGGTCCTTTTCAATTAGGTTACCTGATTGCACTCCTATTTTCTAGGCATAATTATTGGCAATGATTTGCCACTTCAAAAACTTCAGCATAGATTTTCGCATGTTGTTAATTCTTTCTGACTCCCTCTCTGTGTTCCGCATTACCATCCGAAAAAGATTCTTCAATTATCCGCACATTCCGGTCATTTGTTCCGCATCACCTTTGTGAGGTTAGGCTAGTGTGGGTTCCAGGACATGCAGGAATCTCATACAATGGAGTGGCTGATCAATTAGCCAGTATATCTCTTGGTGGCCCTGTGGTCGTTCAATGTCCAAAGGATAGCTTTTTATTGGGGGCATGATTTAGACGTTTACAACTACTCCAGACTTATCAGCAAGACGCCCTTCTCTAGGGATTATAGCCACCTTCGTCGTGCATGGAAGCCGATGTTTTGTGAATCAAGGATATGCGAGGTAGCAATCACTCAACTTCGGTGCAAAATTCCCCCATTAAATTTTTATATTTATAAATCTGGCCTGGCTCCATCTCCGCATTGTCCTTTTTGCGACGAACTAGAAAATATAGAGCATTTCCTGTTTAACTGCCGCAGCTTCTACCCAATGCGACGCACGCATCTGGAGTCAACCTTTAGACGCCTCCACCTTCCGCCATCTACTTCCGAGGTGCTGTCATTAGGCGCTTCCGCCCTAGGAGTCTGCCACAGGGATGTTGTGTCCGCCTTTTACTCGTATGTTGCGGCGACAGGCCGGTTTTCCTGCCAGCCAGCTAAGCATTTCACATGTTAGTTTTTCTTCCTGACTCTACTTTCATATTATACAAATTAAAAAAAATTCTTTTGTGTATTTTCTTTTCTAAATTTTGAGATCTAAAAAATTATAGGTCACATCTTGATTAGGTACAAAGCTTCTTGGCCAATCCCCCGCGTGTGTATGTGCCATGATATGAGGCAACCAACTAACCATACGCCTTGCTAAGGGAGATGCGCGTCACGGGGAGATGTTCGTCCTCAGCACCAGTCACCGCGCGTAAAAAGTGCAGTACTTTGGGAATTTTTGCCGACGCGGCGAGACAGCATTTATAATGGCAGGCTCAGGCACATCGTGCATAGGAGAGATGACGGCTCCGATGCCCATCTTGACTCGGCCACTCCCTTGCGCGCAGTCTTGGGGGCGGAAGAGATTTCCTCGTTGCGAGAACCTTTTTCCTTTTTTGTCATTACAGCAACATTTATGTGTTAACTTACCCAAAGATAACCCCCCCCCCCCCCCCGCTTTCTATGGTCAAATGCGATCACGGAAACAAAGAATCTTCCCTCGGAAGGCCCAAAATGATTCCCCAGTGTTAGCCGAACGGAATGTTAGCCGAGCAAGGAGAAAACAATGACGGAAATGCGTACTAGTAAGTAAGAACCTCAACCGAGCAGGGCGCCGCACAAACGTATTGTGGCAATTTCGAAATGTACTTATGTACACGTCTGTACCAGACTTCTCGACTGTATTTTACCGGTGAATCATATTTGGTTTCACATTAATCCCCGAGAGACACCCAATAAGAAAAGGACACTTCTATCTAATTAGAATTTACACACTTGCGAAAAAAACTTTTGCAGTGGCAGCCCCTTAGGGGGGAGGGGGAGGGAAGGGCAGGGGACCCCGGCTGAGTGGGGAGCCCGGCTCGCTCACGTGCTCCATGCTCTTCGCTTGCTCGCACTTGGAACGCCATCGGGAGCTCCTCACACTGGCAGCTGCAGCAGTTAAAAAAAATTACGCCCACCTCCCCTCGCGGGAACCTTGGTGTGATGCGACGCTGAGGGGGGTTCAAGCGCAAGCGGAGAGCAACCGTCGACCGAAAGGCCCCCGGAGAGCGGCACACCAGTTATATGCAGCGCGCCCGAAGGAGAGGAGACCGCGGAAGAGAGAGTTGCACATGCGCCGGCGCCAGTGTGTCTGCCGCGGCTATGACGCAACACAATCCAACACAATCCATTTTAATCCAATCCAATCCAAATCCAATTCAATCAAATCCAAGCCAAGCCAAACCAATCCATTTGAATCCAATCCAGTGCCCCTCGCGAGAGAGGGGCATCGGAGAGGAGAAGGGGTGAGCGGCGGAGAGCGCAGCTCGCGCGGCGAGGAGAATGGGGGAGGGGCGGACGACAACAACGCCGACGACGCTGCATGGACAAGGCGAGTGAATGAGATGCAGTCGCATCTAAAAAGGAAACCCCCTCCCTTAAAAGTAACACAGAAAACAAGCGCTATATAAAAAACACAGGACGAGGCGTGGACGGGACAAGCGCCACGCCTCGTCCTGTGTTTTTTATATAGCGCTTGTTTTCTGTGTGACTATGAACCAATACGCCCAAACCTTTTCCCTTCTGAAGACCCTTTGAGTAAGTTGGTTTTCCTGCATAGCATTTTGGGCATAACAATGCAGGCCGGGGTTTTTGTTTCTATATTGTTTTTCTTGTTGTTTTGTTTGCCTCTTTAGTTTTTCTGTCGCTACAAACAGCACAGTCCAACCTGCATTGGCCTGTGAGCTTGTAGACGAAATGGCTCGTCCCATCTAGCCTTTCCTTGCACTCGATACGTGCAGGCGGGCCCCACTTTTAGATGCGGAGCATCTCTTGCTCGGGGGGATGTCACTTGTCTGTGCCCCGTCCGCAGGGCCTCTAATGATGATTGTGGCAGGATGCCCCTAGGGATTGGCCAACCAAAAAATCCATCACGAGATAGCTTCGCGTTCAACCACCGTGGTCATCTTCCCGTTGGGGAACCGCTGAAGAAGAAGAAGGAGATTAAGAAGACAAAGGTGCGAAGAGGAGGGCGTGTGCGTTGCTCTCAGCCGGTGCACCAACGTCAACAACCTTTACCTCACCGACGCTTAGATGCGAAGCACCTCTTGCTCGGGGGCATGTCACTTGTCTGTGCCCCGTCCGCAGAGCCTCTGATGATTGTGGCAGGATGCTCCTAGGGATTGGCCAACCAAAGAATCCATCACGAGATAGCTTCGCGTTCAACCACCGTCGTCATCTTCCCGTTGGGGAACCGCTGAAGAAGAAGATTAAGAAGACAAAGCTGCGAAGAGGAGGGCGTGTACGTTGCTCTCAGCCGGTGCACCAACGTCAACAACCTTTACCTCACCAACGCTGACGGAGACTACCGATTCTACCACAGAGACGACAACATCGACAAGAACATGATGGACGAGTTTCGGCGCCTCGAGAACAACAACAGCTTGCGTTCCTTTGCCACCGGTGTGGACCCGGACACGGAATTCCCTCTGGCGCTACTAAAAACCAGATCACTCAACATAACGGCAACACACCACACGGAACCCCCATGATGCTTCGCATCGTCATCAGGGTTCCCCACGGGAAGATGGTGTAAGTTTATTTGTCTTGAGCCCTCAGCTCAGCCACCAGCTGTTGGGTAAGGTTGCGGCGGTACTGCAGGTTTCGCTGCTCTTTCTTGCCATTATAGGGCCATGCGAGCCTCCAAATAAAACTATTGACAATGGGAACCTATAGATGCCAGGCAAAAAGCTTTCGCCACCATTTCATTGTCTTTCGACAAAATGCATAGCTCGCAGAGTAATGATCCGCACAATGCTGTCTCCATTGCCATCGTGGTCTTCGCACTAACTAATGGAGGCACGCAATTGTTTTCCTCAATGAAGTCATCATTGCTTTCACTAAGTGCACCACCTTAGCAAGCGGCCATGCTCCTCAGCGGACAGCGAGCCTGTGAAAACGCTTAGTATCCAGAAAGCCCATGCTGAACATTGTGATATGCCCTAGGACAAAAAGAAGAAAGCCCCAACAAACGAAGTTTATTTATCTCTGAAGAGATGGAGCGGCACATATACAAAGAGCAGGTCCTGCAGGATGTCTGCGTAGCCGTCCATTCACGAGTTATAAAAGGAAAAGCAGCAGTGCATTACGGCGTCAGAAGTGCATTCAAATCTAATTCATAAATCAACATGCCACCAGAGATTTCATTCCACAGTGCCCCATAGCCAGGGTGTCGAACCGGAACCGAAACCGGAACCAAACCGAAAACCAGAACTAAACATGAATTTTCGCCCGAACCGGAACTGAACCGGAACTGTATGTTTTCCGCAATTTCCGTAACCCGAACCAGAGCGAATTGAAGGAACCATTCTGAACCGGTTCCGGGGCTTCAAAACTGTAATTTCCAGTTTTCTATTATGGTGCCCTACCTTGCGTTTGAATATATTTTTACCACTTGCCTGACAGCACCATAAAATATTTTACATAGTCTGCAGTTCCACGACCCATCAGGTTCTCTTATTATTATTATTACCCTCAAATTAATGTACGGTTGTCCGTATATACTATCAGTTTGCGTTAGGTACTGCAACATATCATGGAATATTCTTTATGGTTTCACAGCGCGTCTCGTCGCCTGCGTTGCGTCAGCGCGTTAAACCCTACAGTCAATCAATCAATCAATCAATCAATCAATCAATCAATCAATCAATCAATCAATCAATCAATCAATCAATCAATCAATCAATCAATCAATCAATGAATCAATGAATCAATCAATCAATCAAACGGTTTGCTTTCAAATACGACTTCATGCAATGCAATCCACTTATAATGATATTGACAAAACCAGAAAACCTGACTGCTATAGCTAATTATAGATTGTTGTCTGTTTTTCCGATTCGTAGAGCTGACCATTGTGTGACTGGAGTGTGATAGCTGAATTGATATCGCAAAAACTAATAAGTTGCCTTAACCCTGAGAAACACCAACGCATGAATCTCATCGCAGTGAGGAAACTTTTGATACGGACGTTCAGTCACCTTGATTGTGGGTCACCTCATGCTTGCTCTACAGCGTACAGCCGTTTAGCGGCACACCCAGGGTTTCAGCGTCAAATTATCTTACGGGCCTCCCCTAATTAAAACCGATAAGGCTTGTAGCCTGGGCAAGTTTTTAACAACGGAGCTGCAAAGCTTGAGCTCTGTCCGTGCGGATCGTTTACAGAAAACTGCAATTTTAGAACGTTTCCATTTATATAAATTTTTTATTACACATTTGCAGCAATACAATAATTTTAGAGTTCCTAATACACAAGCTTTACAATCCAGAAATATCATTGCAGCGTTTGGACTACAATTGCATATTTTTTTCGAAGGTGGTGACCTACCTACTTCTGAACCGTCTTGTAAATTTTGGCAGTAAGGGTGGCCAGAATGAACAGTCGCTCTGCCCGGTCAGAGAACTGCCCGTTGCCCGGCTGGGCCACCCCTGTCGGGAAAGGATGAAGATCCTCCGGGGCCGGGGGTGGAAGCTGGTGGTGCGGCGGCACATGACCACACGGGTGGTACCGCGGCGGGCACAGTCAGCACCGGCAACATCGGCCACAGCGGCAACAGTGGCACGAACAGCAGCGATGCGTTCTTTTCACTGTGAAGTGAACAGGAGAAACCGGTTAGCGGCATTCGTTCTTACAGCATGGGAAACGTTGAAGCGACACTGAATGTACCTGGACCTGAATGTGACCAGTGGGCTTGTTGAATTAAGCCAATGAATCGCCGTTACTCCAGCAGTTTTATGGGACAATTGAACGACATGTTTAACCGTTGGCACCTTTGTCCCATCATAAACAATGACACTGTTGGTTTTCCTATCGTAGGTGCAGGTTGCGTATGCCTTCGATTCAAATTATCTGCATTTATGGAAAAATTTGTGGTGCCTATATTTACGATTTTGGAGGCCTAAAACATTGCTTTGACTGCCTATATTTGGCTCCTAAAACATGCTTTAATGCCTAAAAATCCGGCGTCTACTGATAAACCTATATGTCGCTTGCATCTCGCTTTGGTAAGTTGAAAGCCAACTAGCTCTGCAACAGCTCTGCAACTTGCATGCTGAAAGTGTAAGGCTTTCCCCCACATGTAAGGGTTTTCCTTAGGAAATGATGGCTTCAAAGAATGCATTAATGGTCAAAAGAATGGACATTTTCCTTTTGTCCCAGACTTCATCATTGGCAGCTGCTACATGCTTGCTCCGCTCACACAAGCCAGCCTCAGATATTGGTACAAGCTGTTGTCAAACTCGCACAGTTTGAGTAGAAGAGCTCGTCGTTGTCGAGTATTCTGGAAGCAACCACAGGGCATGCCAATTGTTGACAGTTCGTAATGAGCCTGAGTGAACAGCATCAAGAAGGCAGCACAACCGAAGGTGATGCTAGCACAACATAAATGGGAGGTATTTGCATAGACTTACAAGAATTGACAAGTTTCATGCCGGCTTTGATTTGACCTCTATAAATATTTTATGCCCTGTGTACAGCAAAATGATTGCAATTTCGACAAGTAACGCCAACCTGTGATATATTGAAATCCAAGGTTTATTTCTAGCACAAAATAAGCTATACATGTTAGAGGAGTAAGAACTACAGGAGGAAGCTCTCGCAAAATAAAAAAAATGCAACTTTTCAACAAGATATATTCATTCGTGAGCAGTGACGGTAACTTCTTGTGGCAGACTTCAGAAGCATGGCGTGTTCCCGTGCATCCCCTTGTCCCTGTCTCTTGCCGTCAGCCAGGTTGCCCCATGGCAGCAGGATGCCTGGGAAGAACGTAATGCACTGTGTCACTCACAATACGTATAAGCATTGAATAGTAAAAGTTAGCAGCACACTCAAAGACAGCTACTTATTTAGGGACACAGCCAGATAAGCTGCGTGTATCAATTCCAACATCTGCTTTCGATCCAAAGCAAGTATGTATAAGAATGAAGACACCTGTAATCTTTAATCTTCACCAGCAGTTTTACTCAGCTTAGAATGTACTCCCAAAAACACAATATTACTACCAAAAACACAATAGAGGCATGCATGCATGCCAGCCAATTGGTCCCATAAAAGAGAAAGCAGTGCGTGCTCTCGCAACAGCAAGCCTTGCAGAACAAGCCACAAAAATAGTAGTGATCACCCAAGTCCTGTTATACATGTAGCCGCAGACTGCAGCCCCGAACCTGCATATTGCCACAGTCAAATGTCAGTATAACGAACTTCAGGGGACCGCGGAAAATTGCTCGTTATTCTGAAAGGTCGTTGTTGTGAAAATCGCAGTAGTTAAGACAAAAAAAATATTTCAATGCCTAAAATGACCTACCTGTACAGCACTGCATCCTTGAAGTCATTTTTCACAAAAAAATGCACAAGTTATCATAAACAATGCACGTTTATTTAAAGTAGTTGGCAATTCTCTTCTGGTGCGTGCAGCACAAGCTTCCTGCACGAAGGACTCCAACTCTTCCATATTCCTGTGGACTGACTCAGTGGCCGTGCGGTTTTTCCCCGGAAATGTGCGGAGTTTACGTATGCTGTCCAGCACAACCGCAGTCGTCATTGCTCGTCGCAGTCTTCGAGTGCTGCCGCGGCAGCCTCAGATGCCTCGTCGTTCATGCCGTCCTCGCTGCTTTCTTCATCCTGAACGCTCACGCTCTGGAGAATGTCCTCTGTTGTCAGCTCCGCTGATGACCGTGAAGATCCAGCAAGCCACCTGAGCAGCGGCGGAACGTAGAAAAACTTGGGGTGGGGCGCGAATAGCGCGGCCGCGGCTTTCCGGACGGAGGAGGCCACCCATGCCTCATTTTTTTCTCCTCGCCTTCTTTTTCTTTCTCTCGCATCGGCTCGCGCAAGGCGTCCTTATGTCTGTGTTGCAAGGCGTCCTCTTCTGCGCTGCGCCTTGCCGTGTCGTCTGCTAGCATACGGCTCCGGTTGCCGCGATTGTTGAACGGAAATCACGACGGAATGCGTCTTCGCTGATGATGGAGTGCGATGCTCCAGAATCCACTTCGAAAACGAGGTTCACGCCTTGAACGTGAAGTTCAACCAGATGCTTTGGTGTCAAAGGCGCAGCCAAGACATGATTGAGGTCGTAGCATTAATTGGTCTTCGTGACATGGCTCGGTATTGCTCGGAATGGGTGGAAGGACGGCGTGTAGCTTACCACTGTGAGGTCTAGCCATGTGGTCTCTTACCTTTTTCTTCATGCACGCCTTCTCAATATGCCCCACCTTCCTGCAAAAACGGCAACGTGATGATTGTTGTGCGCATGAATCTGGGCTCTGCTGCTCGTCGCAGCGGGGCTTGTCCGATGCTGAAGTCTTCTTCGCAGCGGCTATGTTCATCTCCGCGACGCTGCCTTCGATGCTCTGCTGTTGCAACTTGGCACTTTCGGAGCATAGAGATATATGTCCAACGCCTTTTGGAACGACAAATCTTTTTTGGCGAAGAGACGTTGTTGCAGATAGGCATCTTGCAAACCGCAAACGAATTTGTCACGTAACATGACATCGAGGGGGAAGCATTGTGGCCTGCGGCACCGATGCGGCTCCTTGCGATGCGTTGCGACCAACAACGGTGCCGAAGTTGCACTGCTCCTCTAAAGTTTTAAGGTCGATGACGTAAGCCGTGAGCGACTCGCCTGGTAACTGGTCGCGTTGTTGGAAACGACAGCGACCGTAGAGTTCAGAAGGCCTGGGGTCGAAGTGGTCTTGAACGCGAGAGACGATCTCCTCATAAGGAACTTCACTCGGTCTTTGGGGTGCCACCAATGCTTTTACCGTCTCGTACGTAGTCGGTCCGCAAAGCGTCAGCAAAACGGCACATTTCCAAGTGTCCTCCGAGACGCCGTTGGCTTCGAAGTAGAACTGAAGCTGCTCCGACCACGAAGCCCATCCCGTACCCGAAAACTCTTCGATGGAGCCGTGCGTCGTCATGCCGCTGTAGGTCGATGCGTCAGTTTTAAAACTGGTCATCCTCGTCGCCAATGTCAAGTCTCGATGGTCGATGCCGTCTATTGAGGAAGCGAGACAGAGTCCAGCCGCTGGCTGCGGCTAAAACATGGCGTCGGAACAAGCAGCCCGCTCTCGCACGAGGGACGTGAGCGCGTGAACCCCGGGCTACGTGAGCGCGTGAATGCCGAGACCGGCACATGTAGCAGAGTTGAGCTTACCAGCAGGGCTGCTACTGGACCCCAATGTCAGGCCTGATTCGACGCGAGACGATCTTCGAATGTCGTAACCGCCTCGCCCTTCCTATTTCGTGCTGCTCGCACGGCGCTGCTTCGTTACTGCTCACCAGTGCCTCCTCCATGGCTGCACCTTCTTCTTGGTCATGGTACTGCTCGTATTTTCAATCGGCTTAATCTTGCACCTTGCTGGGGCACTGGGTTTTCAGATTCTACCCTGACGCTCAGGGCAAAATCTGAACCGACATACGAGTCAACGTTGAAAGATTCATAAGCCGGTGTAGATCATCATCATCATCATCGTTATCAACAGCACCATCATAATCAACAACACACCTGCAATTGAGTGTGCCAGTGCTATTGTCGTTTGGAGGCACTACGCTGGGCCACTGCCGCAAGGACGTGTACAAAGTGCCATCCGCTTCTTCACAGATTTGCACAAGGAGTTTGCCCACCCTGTGGTGTGCACGGCCAGACAGAAAGGCGGCCACCCTTACGCGAGTGCGCCTGCTAACGCGCCACCGGTTGGGCGGAGCAAGCTTCGTGACGACGCAATAAATAAATAAATAATGACAGGTGTGGCAGCAAGGAACGACCAAACAAGCAAAATGTCGCACAACAACATAAAAGGCACAAGACACAGAAAGAATATGGACACAAAGGGGCTACAAAACACACACAACAATGTCCATGGCGCACCGCGAGGGTGGAACTAGGGTGAGCTCGCCAAAAGAAAACGCACATACCGGCGCTCTCGGGATTCCTCTCTGTCTCGGGGCAGAGGCTTGCGCTGGGCCACCGACACGGCAGCCTGAACGATGGACGTACAATGGCTGGAAGTCCTCACGTGCATTGCGTCAGGCTGATCAGTGGTGGTATACAGCTTTGAAGGTGTACAGAGATATACAGCTTTGCTGTGAAAGTCTTGTGTCTTAGAAGCGCGAAGCGTTTTAGCAGTTCTAGCGCAAGGCATTGGGAAACGAGTGTTCCGTGTGTGTGTGTTTTAATACGCCTTACGTTCTAGCGCGAGGCGTCGGAAAACGAGTGTCCTGATGTTTTAGTACCGTGAGTACATGAAACGACAGGAGACACCGACAGCCCGAGCCCCTAAGATGGTTCGCTCCTAAAAGAACCTCAAGACCACCCCGCACGAGAAACGAAAAAAAAAAAAAAATCGCAAGAACCGCGATTTTTTTTTTGTTTCTCGTGAACCACGGGAATTACGGAACCGCGATTTTTTTTTCATTTGGGTTTTCGTTTGACTTCGTTAGATCGGGTTGTAACTGCATATTAGTTATCGATAGGTTCCATTTTCAAGATAAACTAGGCTAAAGATTTGCCGCTGTGCGACCCGCGTCGGCCATGCATCTGCGCTCGCGCCGCCCTCTCTATGTCGGTGCTCTAAGCGCTCGCGTGTGACTCTTGTCCGGCTCCCTGGTGTGGAGTCAGAGGAAACTTGTCTTCTGTTATCGTATTATGGACCATGACTTCGCTGGACATCCACCTGCCCACAGTGGAATGGCTCATGAATTTGTCTCGACATTTGTTTGAGCTCTTAAAGCCCTATAAAGAAAACAAATAAATTATGGAGAGAGAGAGAGAGAGAGAGAGAGAGAGAGAGAGAGAGAGAGAGAGAGAGAGAGAGAGAGAGAGAGAGAGAGAGAACAGACTTTATTGTGTTCAGGACCTAAGTCCAGGTCCTAATTTCAGTCTTCAGTTCACCGGGTCCACGTGGTGCTAAAGAATGTTCGTGCGGATCCGGTGCACATGTTCACAGATAGGTTCCTGGGCAGCCTGGATGTTCACTGTCGACGGGGGAGACACCCAGAGCTCCCGGGAAGTGATGGAGGCGAGGGATGGGGCGAGAGATGGTGGGGTGAATTCCCAATAAGAACGAGGGATGGATAGATAGTATAGGAAGAACAGGTGGGGCAGGAAGGATGGCCATGGAGCCGATAGATGCGGTGAAGAATGTGATGGAAGGGGAGTGAAGAGGCATGAGTCTGCCGAGTTAAAATTAGCCACACGAGTTAAACGTGGACTGGAGGTTGGGTACAGGGAGCGTGATAGGCGCTGGGCCTGTAAGTGAGAACGGCTAGCGGCGCGGTGCTGAGTGCGAACCGTCGGCGGGTGGTACAGCGTTGGCCAGGACATGGGCGGACCGGGAAAGGTTACTCGGGATAGCGCGTTTGCTGGTGCAGATTCGGTCTAGACGCGTAAACAAGCCTCGTTCGGTTCATTTACATCATTAAGCGGGTCCAAATGGACGTTGCTTATTACCTTTAATGTGAGCACCCTAACTCTGCTTAAACTCCTTCTCACAAGGCGTTGTCCCTGTATTTCTGCGGGCATGTGCCATTATGTGCGTCTAACAGAAGCAGCTCACCGAGCTACAGTCGACGAATGCATCATCGGTGCACCTGACAGCGAGCATTGGTTGCCAGTGGCTATAGTAGTCCAGCGCTTTGGGTCGACACCGACTGAAAACTGCGCTGTCTTGTTTCAAGTGGAGAACGTCTCTTGTGCACACACAGGTGAGCAGTGCTGCACAAAGGTTTGGAAGTGGCGTCAGCCTGAGACTGTCGAGATCAAGCATAAATAGAACATTCCGGAAGCGTTAGCTTGCCGATCCCAAACACTAGAATAAAGTGTTCTCATCTCACTCTAAGGCTGCGCGTGAGTACAGCTCTTGTCATGACAAACGTCGACACACTGATTGGGACTTTCTTTCGAAACGCCCTGTGGCATAACGATAAATGAATTCGCAGTTAAACGCACACGTTGGCTTCGTGTATAAAGCCCAGTAGTTGTCTATGAAAGTGTCCATGAACCCAGCGCTGCAGGCCTGTAGTGCGGCCAGGGTGGAGGCTGGTTGCAGGAAGGTGCCCTAGTCCGATTCGATGCAGTCCCCGGCAGGTCCACGGCAGATGCTGCACATTCACTTCCTCCTGTCTGGCGCAGTCGCAGAACGGGCAGGTGGAGCCGCATGGGCCGCGGCACTGCGATGGTCATGAGACACTCAGACGGCGTAAGGGCCATTCCAACACGTATACCCTTCGTAACGCAACCTCCTCTCGAGTAAGGTCACCAAGGAGGTTAAATTACACGGGGGTATGTGTGGTGCTTGTGTGGGGCGCCGGAAATCATCCTTCTGTCGTGCCATGTTCCCTGTACGATCTTCGGGAAAGGTGGCAGTGGCGACATCATTACACGGGCGACTATGGTCAGGTCTGCCTCCGTATCGCCAGGTGCAGCTAAACGGATACCATTCTATGCGGGCATCCACATACGCGAATGCCGTTTCCGTGTTTGTGCCATATATGCTTCCGTCTGGCGAACATTTCAGGCGTGGTCACCGCCCTCCAGATCCAGCAGCTAGTGCGCTTCTAGCATCCGCTTTTGCCTCTCGCTGCAAGTACCTTCTTTCCCGCCTTTGACACCCCACCACCTGTCTTTACGATTCCATACTGCCTACCGGACCCGCCGCGGTGGCTCAGTGGCTAAGGCGTTGCGCTGCTGAGCACAAGGTCGCGGGTTCGATTCCCGGCCGCGGCGGCCGCTTTTCTGATCGAGGCGAAAAGCAAAAACGCCCGTGTGTACGAGGTTTCGCCGCACGTTAAAGATCCCCGGGTGGTCAAAATTAATCCGGAGCCCTCCACTACGGCGCGCCTCATCGCCTGCGTTGCGTCGGCCCTACAATCAATCAATCAATCAATCAATCAAACTGCCTACCGGCATCCGCCGGTTTATTGCCCACAGGCAGCATAATTGGGCCCCTTGGAAACTCTTTGGAAACTCTTGGCAACCATCGATCGACCATGCCAAGCTGCGCACTGCACCGGGACCTGCATGATGGCATTCCTTGAAGCTATACAAGAACACAGAAGGCAAAACATTTTACGTCATACTTGAAGCCATAAATACAGCAGGGACTTCAGACGCGATTCCCGACTCTTGACGTCACGAGGAAATACTTGCTATCTAGGGTTGCCACGTGCCCGGTTTTTGACCGGCCCCACCAGTTGCTTAGACAGCGGCCCGGTTGTCGGTCCGTATACCTAAAAGCGGCCATCATTGGCCGGTTTTTTGCACATCGTGCCGCGATTTTTTTTCGTTTTGTAAGCACCAGTTCAGCAACTACGCCGGTAAATATGTGTTGATAAGCTGCACAAAGACACGTGAGCAGAGAAAATGCACGGGCGAGGGCGCTCCCTGAGACAAAGGGGGACCAAGGGGAGGATTTCAAGGTGAACATTTTGACAGACTTGCGTCTGTCAAAGGGCTTTAACGCGCCGACGCAACGTAGGCGATGAGGCGCGCCGTAGTGGAGCGATCCTGATTGATTGATTGATTGATTGATTGATTGATTGATTGATTGATTGATTGATTGTAGGGTTTAACGCGCCGGCGCAACGCAGGTGGTGAGGCGCGCCGTAGTGGAAGGCTCCGGATTAATTTGGACCACCTGGGGATCTTTAACATGCGCCGAAATCTCGTGCACACGGGCGTTTTTGCTTTTCACCTCCATCAGAAAAGCGGCCGCCGTGGCCGGGATTCGAGCCAGCGACCTCGTGCTCAGCAGCGCAACACCTAAGCCACCGAGCCACCGCGGCGGGTCGGATTAATTTTGACCACCTGGGGATCTTTAATGTGCGCCGAAATCTCGTACACACGGGCGTTTTTGCTTTTCGCCTCCATTCCCGGCCCGGCCCGCGTCTCGTACACACGGGCGTTTTTGCTTTTTGCCTCCAATCGAACCCGCGTCCTCGTGCTCAGCAGACCAAGGGGAAGGGGGGGGGGGGGAACAACACAACGAAATGCCGCCGCCACGGTCAGCAAATGCGGTTACTTTTCACTAGAGCACATTCAGAGCAAGAACCTAAGCCTCAGCCACTTTCACTGCAAACATTATTTTGATTCCCCTCTAGGAAAACGCTACAAAAAATGCAATTGCATGTCAAAAAACATGGTGTATTTTTTTCAACAAAAATTCTATTTATAAAGATCACGCCCCCAATCCTCCCTAAGGACCGTTTTTTTTCTCAAGGAAAAAGGAGGCAACCCTATGGCTATCCCGAAACACGGCAAAACACCAGACCGTACTTTTCACTTTCGGCTCGGCCAATAGCTTGCAGCGGCATCATCACCACAGCAGCGCCCATCACCAACATCGTCTACGCTCCTCCACCACCACCACCACCACCACCACCATCATCATCATCATCATCACCATCATCACCTACTGCGGGTGCTTTCGTGAGCAGTCCGAGCCACGCGCGGAAAATAAAATCGGGTTCCTGTTGCGGCAAAACGTATGGTGCCGTCTCTCTCGCCACGGCGCTCTACAAGCTTTCACCCCTAGCGCATGCTAGCTACACGTCTTACTTTGTGGCTGGAGCGATATGCCTGGCGTACATAATCCTGAACCAATTGAATTCCGGCCAAAACTAGGTGTCGAAGACGGACTGCAGCATTTTTCTGATATGGTCTTGATCGGAGGATGCTCTCACCGGATTCTAATTGTCTTATCAATGGATATTAAAAACGCCTACGACAATGTAAGCCATGAAGCGGCTGTTCAGATCCTCGTTTTGAATAAAGTAGTAGTACGAAACTTTAATGAGCCATAAAGCAGAAGTGGTTCCCTAGTCCGGGAATCCAAGTGATGACCGGGCGACTGTTGCCCTAGATGCCAGAAGTTGCTGGACGTCCAAGTGGTCGCTGGTGATCAGGTTCTCCCACAGATCATGGAGGGGCAGGAATGGGTGTGAGGTCGGGGTCATGCGCACGCTCTGACAAAATGTGGACTAATGTCCCAGGCTTTGAGCAAAAAGTGCATTGGGCGGGAAATTGAGTGAGTCGCTTTGAGTTGTTAGTCGCTGTCACGGAGCAGGAATTATTGAGGAGGCGAAACAGGGCCTGCTCCGGCGGCGCGATAAAGTCACGGCGCCGGGCACGGCGCCGACGCGCCCTCTATCGCGAGGCGAGAAAGGAAAAATGCGCGAGCACGAATTCCTAGAAGGCTCGCCGGTTCAAGGCCAGTCAGTACATAGCCGCCTGCCGTCACGGGTAGACGACTCCGACGAATCCCTCACGCGACTGGAGTTTCATTGGAGTCGGTTTGCGGCGGAAGAAATCTTCGCGTTTCAAACATCGTCGTCGTTAAACGAAGGAACTTTGATTTTTTCGAACGCGACACCTACAATTAAAAAAAAATACACGCGGTTGAGAATCTAGGTATGATCAGTTCCAGTGGATGGTGTTTCTAATCCTTTATGCTATTAGTTCATATTTAGACTGTCCTAACTTCCCCGCCCTGCCTGTGCAGCATAAAAAGCGCGCGCAAATCTGAGAAGCCCGCGAGAGGTGAGAGCGGCGAGAGTGAACCATGCACTCGTGGCGAGAAGGCGGCGTCGCCAGACGTCGTCTGTCTGCCCGGGATTCCTTGGCGGTACGGCTTGTAAGTATGGCAGTATTTATTAATAACTGCTGCTAAAGTGTCTAGCACTTCTATTTATCTATAGCACAGCAAGAAATCTGGCATTTTTTACAATATATGCGATGATATTACAATTTTTGTGTGTCGAGTCCGTAGAAGAACAAGTTAACTATGTATGGCAACGCGCCTGACGCGTCATCTTGTGCTGCTCCGCGAGCTGCATTTCCTCCTCGCCAAAGAGTGACATTAACGCGCCGCACGCCCGCGCTGTCCCAGCCCAGCGGATTCACCTCCTAAAATACTTCTTTCTCCGTGGTCGCTGTGCATTCGTGAACTCCTTTCATCGGTCCCGCCCCTTGTTTGTTCTCTTGGCCGGGAAGCTTTTGGAGACCCAACTTCACTTTGCATCGGGATGTTCCACAGGCACTGTGTTGGCTCCGGTATTGTTCAATATCGCCTTGCTTCCCTTAGCTTGGCGGTTGGCAGCGACAGTGTGTGGTCCGTGAACCCTGACTCTCTCTACAAGAAAACGGGCTACGGCGTTAAACATGACCGATTCCTGTAGGCATTGAACTATCGGAAGAAAAACCTCATACATAGTTAACACGCATGGGCGCCGCTGACTTGAGAAACGGCTTGTAGGGTAGTTTATTCAACAATCTTTAGACGAAGACCGAACTTTTCACGGGCTAGGCCTCGACGTTGCCTCGTCTGCAGGTCCGCAGCTCATGGGCGAAGAGTGCAAAGGAGCGCATGCTGCACGGACAATACACCTGAGAGGTCTCATCGCAACGAAGGCTGACGGGTCGCGTACCATCATTGGTCGCCTCCCTGTGCAGTCCGTGTTGCAGCCGCCCCTCCCTCGTGTACCATGCAGGCTTAATTCCACCAATTCACGATGAGGATCGCCTCTAAGCCATTAATCGGGATGCCATGCGGGCTAGTACTGGACTACCCCGAATGCCCCGATACCAACTCAGCAGGCTGAGGCCCAACTCAACAGACTTACGAGCTGGTACACCGCTGCCTCTCTGCCCACGCCTGTAAGGTCTCGATGATCGGTGCAGCCGCTGCGCTAGCCCGGTACATAGGATATGTGTACCAGGTACAACCGTGAAATTTTCAGGCATTCCTACGTGGCAGCGAGTACAGACAAGACAGCAAACCAATCGGTCGCCTACGTCGCTCGTACTTCGCCAGGCCACGGCGCAAGTCTCTCGCCTCCATATTGGGTTTGTTTATGTTTTGCTTTTACCGCCCGGCTGCGCCGGTCTGTGTTATCTGTATGCCAAAAGAAGCGCGTGTTCCATTCTTTCTTACTATGCCGCATGTATTATCTCTTCTGATAGGGAGAGCGTTCCGAACTAACGTGAACAGCCTAGAATATATTCTTTGTTCTGGATGTAATTCAACGTTTCCAGAAACACTCGCGCCCAAAGATAAATTGCCGTGGAGCCGACGCCGCGGCATTCGATTCGCCGAGATTCTCCTACGCATGTCACTTTGTTGACTGCTGCTTCGCCGCCTGTGTATTCTTTGAGTTGTTAGGGGAGCACAAGTTCGCTCCAATAAACTTGCTTTTCCCTTAAAGGGACAGACAACCGATTTTTGTCGCGTATATGTTCTCTAGCTCATATGAAAGCCAGCGTTTTATATAGCAATATAGCAACCACAAGCAATTTCTAAACAAACTGGCGGAAATAATTTTAATTTGGCAGCAAACTTCCTGAAAACACAAGCATATCGGGCCAGCAGGCGCCGCACCCTGATTGGTCCGTTAAAATGACGTCACACACACATTAACCGGATGTGACGTTTGATTTTTTTTTTTTCTCTCGCCAGGGCAGTCATTTGGCAGCGTGAGTTCAGAGGTCGGTCAGGACGGTTCTCTGTACCGTGGTTCATTGTTAGTGCAACGCCAGGCAGCCAGGTTCGAGTGATGTCGTTACGCGGAGTTCTAGTTGGCGACAGCCAACTCAAATTCATGTGCAGGTTGCGGCTGCGCTTGTTGCCGTTTGTGGATACCTGCACATTTAGCTTCGGTGGCCACAACACTCCCCGGCTGTCCGAAGCAGTGTCGCGCTTGCGTTGCCGGCCGGCAGATTTCGCCGTTCTCTATGTTGGGGGGAACGATTTAGATCGGACCGGCGCAGATCCGCAGCGGATATGTGACAGCATCAAGGTGTGTACAGAGGAAACCCTCGCACTATTTTGTTTGTCTGTGAAGGCGGGATGGACTTTAAATGTCGCCCTATTTGTGTTGTAGGCCCTGGTGACCCAGCTGCAGCGCGAGGTGGCCCCTGCCGTGTACGTCTTCACGGTGCTGCCTCATTGCTTCCAGTCGGCAAGCGCGAGTTCCACTCGTCGCTTGCTGAACAGGAAGCTAACGGCCACCCTGAAGCGTATGCGGGACGTCTACATACTGAACGCTGAGGTAACAATGGACGAGCTCGTATAGGCCTACGTGTATTGTTTTGTTCTCTAGTGGCTACGTATAACTATATTTCTAACGCTGTTTTAAAAAATTAGAAATTGTACACAACTTTAGCCAGTTTTGCGTGGAAGTATGTGTATAGAAGGTACCATTCTGTTGAGAAAACATGTTGACCGACCACGTGCTTCGCCTGCGACGTCGCTGTGTTCTCGAAATGCATGTTATCAAACTTGCCGTACCCCCTAGCGTTTGCACTGAAGTACGCTTATAGAGTCGGAAATAGGAGCTAAAAGTCCCACTTTGTATGAAACTTTGGAGAAGTCCGCCTTACAAAATTAGTAATGGCAGAGTGCCACTAAATGTTTGCTACATGGTTACATTAGGGTCCGAATGTCATTTGACTCAAATCGGGTGCTTCGAATGTCATTCAGCATCCCGTGCTACACTACAATTTCGATGGCATTTGAAAGTTTTCACAATTGCTCGCCGTGCTGTAGTGGCACTGTTGTCGCCCCGTTCCGTTTTCGTACAATAATACAACGATGAAATGTAGGAGCAGTCTAAGGCAGTAAAATGATGTCAAATTAGAAGAGGCACCGGTTTTTACTCTAGTGTGGCTGCTGTCTTGCGTGTCTTTTTTTTGGGGGGGGGGGGGACTGACCCACTGGTTTTGAAAGTATTAAAATTAAATATGACTGTTTCATATTTTAAGTAAATCAGCAGTGAACAAAGTTCCACAAACAAATATTTTGTTTGTTTTACGTACGGCAGTAGTATATTTTTTATTGCCAATCGAAGACGCTGCGTGCGAGAGTGCTAAAAATGGCATTTGAAATCCCAAATGTATCTTTTGGTGCTTATTTCGCTCGAATCTCATTTGAGCCGAATGTCATTTCAAAACATAGTGTAGCAGGGGCATAAAAAGAACTTATTTATGGCAGAGGCACACTAAATGTTTGCATACATGGTTTAAAAAGAACTTAGTAGTGAACCGGTGCCTGCTTCGCATTTCTTCGCGAGTCTTGGTGTTACCTAACATTAAATATCTGTACTGTGAAGTGTGCTTGCATTTGCCCTGACAGTCTGCTTGCTTTGTTGTTGAATTTGTGCGCAGCACCGTTTCCTGAACGCGACGAAACAGCCGAAGCGGTCCCTGTTTGCCGCGGATGGATACCGATACCACGTGTCGAGGGATCGTGGCATCGACGAGATGTCCGCGATCCTTGTGAAGGCGCTGGCCAGGCGGTACGGGCGGGGCATTCTCTCGCCAGACCGAGCTGCACCTGGTGCCAAGTACACCTTCTCCCGCTGTGTCCGCTGTGGAGCCAAGGGCCACGAGAGGAACGACTGCCTGCAGTACTGCTCGCCGTCCTGAGGTGCAACGAGGCACCACTGAAGACCATCGGCTTGCTAAAACGGCCCTTTTCAGGGCCACATATTTGCCTGCCATGCGGGATTCGCTGCAGCCAACCCTTGTCACCCCGTAACCTGCTCTCTCTAGTGGTATGGTCAGCATAAAACCCTACTTGGTGAATAGGTGGTGGAGAAAACTACTTGCACATTCATTGCAGTACAGGCAGCCATGATTTGTGCTCGCCCTAGGCCGAGAGTTGCACTTTCTTTTTATATGCTCTTAATTTCGAAATTCTCGACTTGCATGTACACCTTCTCCCAAACACGAATCAGAAATGGTTTGTTCCACCCAGTTGATGAGGCCTCAGTGCCGCCCGCCGCGGTGGCTCAGTGGCTAAGGCGTTGCGCTGCTGAGCACCAAGTCGCGGGTTCCATTCCCGGCCGCGGTGGCCACTTTTCTGATGGAGGCGAAAAGCAAGAACGCCCGTGTGTGCAAGATTTTGGCGCACGATAAAGATCCCCAGGTGGTCAAAATTAATCCGGAGCCCTCCACTACGGCACGCCTCATTGCCTGCGTTGTGTCGGCGCGTTAAACCCTACAATCAATCAAGCCTCAGCGTGTCCTCTGCCCTACGGAAATTTGCTGCTAATAGCCATGCCACATTGTTTCTTTTGGCCACCACTGATTTGCACAGATGCCACACTTGCTTCCATTTACTCAATGCTGCATGGCTGTGTCTGCTTAACGCATCATTTCTGCTTGCATGCTATATTTCTGTTATATGTACTGTTAAGCATCAGCTAACCTGAACCAAAGCAATTATGGCTAGCAATTTTGCAAGGAGTCCTCTAAAATCAGGATTCAAGAATAGCAGTGCAGATGTTTCTACGAGACCTGCACACTTCATTGCACGACCTCCTCATTATTAGCTTTAAAATAGCTCTCAACTTGCTGCTGTTCTGCATCAGAGCTTTAGGGCAGTTTGTAAGCTTTACAGTGCATCTCGGAAAGCTCACGCATTCTGCAATTAAAGGGACCCACAAAAGCCTTCTGTAAAAGTTACAAAAGGCCTGTATTGTCGCGTAGCACCAATATAGTGATGCAATGCCATTGGAATTATTGATCTACATTCAGTATTAGCTGCGCCAGAAGCAATTAAATGCACCTCCCCACTTGCCGATCGACTCCTCCTCCCTACCCGCCGCGGTGGCTCAGTGGCTAAGGCGTTGCGCTGCTGAGCACGAGGTCGCGGGTTCGATTCCCGGCTGCGGCGGCCTCTTTTCTGATGGAGGCGAAAAGCAAAAACGGCCGTGTGTACGAGATTTCGGCGCACGTTAAAGATCCCCAGGTGGTCAAAATTAATCCGGAGCCCTCCACTACGGCGCGCCTCATCGCCTGCGTTGCGTCGGCGCGTTAAACCCTACAATCAATCAATCGACTCCTCCTCCCTCTCTGCTTCCTTCAAAGCAGCTGGGAATAGCCATGTGACATCTCGACGCTCGACTTCCGTTCTGCGCTAGCTACATTCCTGCGCCTAGGCACGCGTCAATCGCTGCGGACCCGCCTTTACCTCGGGATGGCGCAGGAAGGAGGGAGAGCAGCCGGAAGCCAATAACAGTGACGTCGCCGGCGATTGGGCGAATCAGGGGGCACCTTAGCCGTTGCGTCAGCCGCGGTCGGCTCGCTGCGGCGTCGCGCTCATCGGCTGAAAAAGGCGATCTTCAAAAATTGTTTACAAATTATCCGTACAACGTATGGGGCTCACACTTGGCTCTAAAATCCCCCGTTCTGTGTTCTACCACCTGAATGCATTTGATTGCCACCTTCACAAAGCTTTTCAGGGTCCCTTTAAATGTAGTTGCTGCGGTGTTTTTGACCCCCGTCATAATTCTAGGCTTTGCTGCTGCTTTGGCACAAATACTTCGTTGGCCAATTTTACTTGTGTGTGCTTGCTGCATGAATATTGTCTGTACTGTACTCTTGCCACTGCAGAGAAAGGAATGGATTCAGATGACAGAGCATGCTTTTGAAGTCTGTGGGAGGGGCCTTTGTGGTGCAGTGGACAGTAGGAGGCTGATTATGCACAAATATTCCTCGTGACTCAAAATGGCCATTTTGCTAAGAAACATTATTCTGTTACCTGTTCATGTGCGCTGCATTCTACCATTTAGGATACCGCAAAGTTAGGGGGCTACTATGTAAGCTCCTTTTGCTTGAAAGCAAGCGCCTTGATCTCTGATGTCTTGAGGTTTGTTGCCTTTTACTGGGTTTCATGATGGTTCTCTAAACACTTACAAACCACTGCCTTGCACACACCCTTGATAAGCGTCAAAGTTTCTGAATAAATAAAATTAACCATAAGGCTACCACGTTAGGACGACCCGATTGTTCGGTTGATCATTAGCGAATAAAAAAAATTTTGTAACACACAAAGTGCTTATCAACACACCATTAGGAACAATTGTTGAGCCATTGCTTTGACAAGTGGAGTTATCTGAAGGGGATTCCTCTTGTTGAAATGTTGGCTCTATCAAGGTTCCCATTGTGGTGCTCAAATTGACACAGCTGTGAAAGACCTTGAAAACCTCGCATTTCCATCATGAATGCCATTTTTCTTGGAATGCTGCAGGTGCACAACGAACCACCATGTGGAAAGTTAAGTTGTAGAAGTTCATAATCAGGTGGTACTGTTGCTAGTCTTTCAAATGAGGTGTGCTCGTGGCAGCCTCCACCATGCACTCAATAGTTCCCATTTCCCACCCTGGCCTATATTGCTGTCTGTAGCAAAGAGATGTCTCTGAAGCAAACTTTCCAGGTAAATCATGTTTATTTGGATTAGTATGAATACAGTGTAGGCCCCATTGCCAAGGTAGTGTGGCAACACTCCTGTTAGAGCACATCTCAAGCAATAAGGGAAACACCAACTGCAGCCCAGGCGACACATTTCTCAACATGTCTTCAGCTCCCTCAGTGTCTCATTCACAGCTCAAAATGAAAGTTCTTGGAGCACCAGTGACTTGTCCAGTAACAGGTGCAGCAGGCAATGGGGATGGAGCATCTTCATGACAACAGGACCTTGCTGAATACAGAAAAACGAAACACATACAGCATGAGTGACCATACTGACAGGTAATAAACGAGTTTGTTCTCAGCTCTCAAAAAAGCCTAGCACATGTTTGGGGAGGAGGTGGGGGTAGTGCACATCCAACTGCAGGCAAAAGTGGCGACATTCCAAGGCACTGAAATTTTTGTAGTGCCTGTGAATGTGGTCTACTCCTAGCAAGCGAAAAAAAAAAAATGTACAGAGGCTGTAAGCGAGCCTTCACATCCGTCAACGGTAGTGAAACCCAAACGTCAATCTGAGCAGGCTACGAGTTCTTTTGTAGCATGCTTTGGCAGCATGACAAGCTAAGGAGGGTTGCAGCATGCAGTAACCAAGGACAGCCAGGCTGTAATTGCGGGAAATAAATAGGCAAAATACGATGGTGCCGCTGTGTCAAGATTACGGTGCACATTAAATAGCCCCAGGTTGTCTAAATTAGTCCATAGCCCTCCACTATGCTGTGCTTCATGGCCCAGGTGTTGCTTCTTTTTTTTTTTTAAGATTAGAGAGCGCAAGCAAAAGCAGGCCATTTTCTGTTGTACAGGAGTATCTGTCCCCACAGTTGGCCTCTTCTAGCACTGCTAGTTCAGCCAGGATCAATTGTAGCAGCACAGAATCCCCCCCTCAGCTATCCAAAATGAACCCATGGCAGCATGCTACCGAAGCGTGAGTGGACGGAGCTGCAGCACCAGGTGGGCCGTGGCCCAGGGTGGAAGTCCTCTGGAGCTTAACGGGCTCAGGCAGGGTTGGGTATGCACCATCCCGGGGAAACGGGCACTGGATGAGGGGTGCAAGAAAACATACAGGCAGTCCGGAGCAACATTTTCAGCTCCGAAACAGGCTAAGTTGACGGCATGCGCACACATAAGCATGATATAAAACACCGATTTATGTGGCAGAACACAGGGCACTAGCTTTCATTATCCCGTCACCTGTTGGTCCGCGGATGCAAGCACCGCTCCTACCAAGCAGAGGCATGGGCTTGAGTTGCAACATGCTTGGGCCAACCTAGATGAACTACCCAGTCCAGTTTTCAGTCCAAAGATTACCAGCGTGGCAGGACATGCAATTTGAATGCAACTGTATTACAATTACAACAACAACAATATAATTACAACAACACATTTATTTTTAATGATACTGCCATCTTTTATCAAACAGGAATGTGCAGGCTGAGATTTTTAAATGAAGCATATGTTGTGCTGGTTGAAATCTGCTAATACTAGCCCGCCTCCTTGGTAGGAGCCTCCCAATCTGCCACCTGGGAGACGCGCTCTCTGAAGCAGGCAGGCTCTGCTAAGAGAAAAGTGTTCTGGCACACTGCCAGATGCAGCATAACACTGCAGCCTCACCATGGGAAGACCCGAAGACGTAATAAACAGCATCAAGTAAGATTACTTTCATAGGCTGTACAAAGCATAAAGCGCCGAGCGCACTGCATTTGCTGTATTCAATACGCGACGGTACACTTCGTCTGCTCAGGAAGCTCGCTGGCGACGGTAAAGCCTGTGCCGGTAAGTTACCGTTCACGTTAACTCGCGCATGCGCAGTCGACTGCCGCAAACACGGTAACGCTATGCTAAAACTCTCTACTATGTCGCGTTGCCTTGATTCCAAGATTTTTTTTACCGCCGCCAAGACGGCGGACCGAAACACAGACACACCGTGCTCTGTGCGTCTTCCGTTTCGGTCCGCCGTCTTTGCGGCGCTTTTAATCCCTTGCAGTGATGTACCAACTCGCCAGAACCACGACTCCGCGTCGCAATGTTGTTGTAAATATGGTGAATGCGCGCAACTGCCACTTGCGAACGTTACCATTCTAATACGTTAGGCCTAGAAATTTGGAACAGTCGCAACATGAAGCAAGCGGAGGTTAATTTTACACAGTGACGAATATACGTCGGCTCACATTTACATTTCATTTGATTCAGTTTAGCTAACAGCAGTAAAGATATCGCCCTGCATTAATTGCAACGTCGCTGAGCGTGGACTTGATACTTGATAGGCCTACGTTGAAGCCTAACCAAATTTTCTAACACAGTCACAAATAAAACAATGAAGTCATCGTTTCTATCTAACACAAATGTCCATTCAATTAAATACGAATATCTCTTCGCTCATATTTACATTTTCTTACTTCTAAACGCTGCTCACAGCTATTCAAGGTCACGTGCGATAAGAGGCCTTAAATTACGTACTAGGCACAATACTAGATGAAGCGGATTAACGCAGGCGAAATAAAAGCAAACTATTCCAAGTTTTCTTACCTTCAGCGCTGCCGAAGACAGTTGCACAATCTCAGCGTCGAAATTGTGCATCGCTCTGTGGTGAAGGACGAGGTTGTCAAAAGTTGCAACGCGGTGACCGCATTTGTCACACTTCATGTGGCTTTTTGAGCTTGTCCCCTCTTTGTGGTGCACTTTTCTCTCGTGTTTAAGCATGTCTTTTCGTTGCGAAAACACCTTGTCGCAGTCAGGGCAGCGCCGACGATCCTCATCGGTGGGAGCAGCACTCGACGAGCCCGCCATGCCGCAGAAAAGTAAATACGCCGCAAACGTCGGAGGTCACAGCAGCGCACCTTCAAGGCAGCACGTCCAGAGAGAACTGTGGTGCACGTCTTTCGCCCATAAAAAAAAAAAAAAAAACTAACCTTAAAAATGACGTCACATCCGCTTGTAAACCAACCAATCAGCGTGCTTAGAATTGACCAATCAGGGTGCGGCGCCTGCTGGCCCGATATGCTTGTCTGAAAACGGAAGGGTGGCGGTTCGTAGTGTCGAAACATGGAACTACAATATGTGTCCCTGTCACGTGACCTGCAAACCTAGCAGCTACTGTAACTGCTGAAGCGTTTATTTACGTATTGAAAACCTTTTAACACAAGTATTTGTATACGGTTAAATTGTATATGTATTTTTTAGCATCACTTTGACAATGTTTTTAGACACGCCGCCCGCCGCCGCTGGGTTGCTCTCAGTGTGGCTAACTGAGCCTCCATGCCCAGAATCAACGGCAGCGTTCAGTAAACAGACCCAGTGAAGGAGCTGTGACGATTCTGCCTGAGGCAGAGACGTTTGTTCTGCCAAAATATTTGATTTCAGTTTTCAAATACGCCAACGGCAGCTTAAAAAAAAAAAAAAAAGTCGCGCCCGGGGAGAATCGAACTTCCCGCCTCCACAACGTGAAGCCAGATTCTACCTATCGTCTATCCCAACAGATGGCGCAATCGTGCAAAATAGACTGTTGCATTAAAAAAACACATACAGGAACAAGAAAGCCTGCGATTCAAACTTTTTTAGCTAGAAACAAGTTTTTAAATATTGTTTTTTATTTCGCATACAGACAAAAGTATGTTGCCGAGCTACTCTATGTCATGGTTGCCAGCATTAGTTTTAGGAGGGACACATACGGTTCGTAGATAAAAAAATTCGATTTAAAAAGTTCTAGGGCGTTATCAGCAAAACCGTTTCTCGTCAAGGTGCTTTAAGTGATACCCTTTCATTTGGGATAGAGAATATATACTCGACAAAAATCGGTTGTGTGTCCCTTTAAGACAGCTGCGTCCTCTTTGTCTACATGATAATATACACGTGCACGTGGTGCACGCCGGCGTGACTTTCCGTCGCAATGTCTGCCACTTTAAGCACAGTGCCAGGATCGCGCCCGCTTGATTTTGGCCCTTGCAAAGATGAAAGGCTGCTGTGCGAGACCTGTGCGTTCGAAGGAGCAGCAATACTAAAGGAACCATTGTTGGAAGCACTGAATGCCGTACACTGGTGGTACACTGCATGCAGTATATATACCTTTATTTGCTAATGCGGAACGTGGAATACTGATGCAGATACGTAACGTCATAAAATAATTGCTATATATATAAGGCAGACGTTAGGTGCAGACCGCTCGGCAGCAAGGTCGGCCGCCATATGTACCACAAAGATTCCCGGAACACAAAATCTCTGTATACTTATGACCCGCGCGCGGTGTTCATCAACCGTCTCAAGATCTCTGTGGTTGGTTGTACTGATGGTCCTATGACATCAGCCTGGCTTCTATGAAATCACTACTTGTTTGAATCTGCGGTTCGAAACCCTAGCGTGCATGCAATATCAGAGTTGCGGGAAAATGAGTGACGATAGCATCCATGCTCGAAGACACTCCAAAAATGAACCTCCCCGTCATCTTCGATAGAAGAGAAAGTGCGCCTTTGAGTATACGTTGAATATTGCTGTAAGGGCAGTCTGTTCGAGGCTTATGTTTCGCCGTCTTCGCTAACAGAGGCAACCGATGATGAATGAACTCGCTATAGAATGGTGGGAAATTTAAAGCGCACTCTTTCCCGCTGCTGTTCTAATTGTCGGTTCCAGCCACGTCTATTGCGTGTGAAAGGATGCTCGGCGCAGCATACGGTTGTCAATAAGCAAGGAATCCCGCCACGCGTGTAAGCCACGGAAACAACTTGCGTGCGTGTGTTATATCGAGTGCGCATGCAGATCTCTCCCGCGAGCCGCGTAATAAATTTGAAGGCATAGAACTAATCCTGCACGCATGTGGACATTGTAGCTGGGACCCAGGGGATGGAAGTGTGAGTTAAAAACGGTTCATAAGAAGACCATATGCACAATCAAAGGCCCTTAAGCAAGGACGGTCAAACCGCGAAGCTTCCTCAAAGTCCGAACTGCTTCAACCGGAATGGCGGAATGGCGGAATCGGACAGATGTCGGCTTCGTAACGCTAGGGACCCAGCTAGACTCGATGCCGACCGTGGGAAGCGTTTTTTTTTTTCTCAAAGGAACCAAGACAGAAGTTTTCTTCATCCGAAATAGTGAAAGGCGAAAAATTAATGCGCTTGCGGAGAGACCTCGTTAGAACCGCACCTTTAACATAAACTTCGCCCAAATAGGCTGTAAAACAGGAAAACAGGGAATGGCCATGCGACTCACTAGCTCATTTCCCGCTCCCAAATGGCGCTACGTGAGCTCCGGGAACCCTTATCCGATCACCCTCTGGTTAATCAGATTCAACATATGATTAGTCTGCTTGCTCGCAATGGCACCTCTGTACGTGTTGCGTGGATACCGAGACACATGGCTCAGGGTTCCGGCAAACAGGCTGCCCATGAGGCAGCGCGGGAGAGTCTTCAAGTAACTCCTCCAATGGTTGACAGCCCTGCTCCCCCGCTCTCCCGCAGGCAACAGCTGGATCGCGCTCGCCAGGCTAGGCACAACCGCCTTGCCGCTGCCACTCCTGTAGCTTTCCTGCATAACGCCCCATCCCTAATTCGTCCTGCCGAAATTTTTATTGGCAAATTTCGCGCGAACGCTGCATTGACTCCCCACATCCCACGCAAATGGCATCACCCGACCGGCGATCCTCCGCCCTACTGCCCATATTGCAACACAGCTACAATAGCAAACCTGAGCCACCTACTTTGGCACTGCTCTGCGTACCAATCCTTCCGTCCCATCCTGCTGAATTCCCTACCCAATCCAAGTGATCTACCCCCCCCCCCCCCCTCGACTCTCAACGACCCCGATTTCCTTGCTGCTCTTGCATGGGCGCTGCGCTCTCGAGAGGGGCCTCGCAAAGGTAGTTTAGCCGGGGTCTACCACCTGTATGTGCGCATTCAGGAACTGACTGTTCCTCTCCAGGATCTTCAAATGAACATCACCTCGTGACCACTTCTCCCCTCCCCTTTCCCCCGTTCCGGCCCCTGGGCTCTCCTTGTGATAATAAAAGACCTTCACTCTTTCACTCACTCATTTCCAGCACTAGAACCTACGATGTATTATGGCAGCTATGAGGTTGGCTGGGGCTGGCAAAAGCAAACACTAGTTCGGCGGGGCTTATACGAGCTATTCTCGCTCAAAAAAACGTAACTCATATTCATATTAAAACAGTAAAAATTAACAATGGACGTTACTAAGTACACGTAAACATAGGAAGCACCAGTGCGCACTGCTTCTGGTACTGCGCGCACTATGCTTGTTATAGCCGCACTGCAGCTATATCAAGCATAGAGCGCGCAGTACCAGAAGCAGTGCGCACTGGTGCTTTGGCGCTTTGGGGTTCTCTCACACAACACTGGCCGATTGGCGTAAGCGACATCGCCTTACGTGACCCTGTTTGTCAAGCTTACCCCATGCTTCACGAGACGATTACTTTCTACCGTATCAAAAACAAGCCAATTAAATGCAAATACGGTCAGAAACAAAGCAAAGGCGAAGAGCGGTGCGGAGCAGAACGGCTGCGCCATCTCGGAGGACGGACGGAAAACAAGGCTCGCAGTACTCTGCAGAGCTTAACAGCGCACTAACGTTCGCTTGAAGACCCGTCCATGCGACGTCATAGCAGACGTCACGAAACGCACGATTTGCGGGAAAATCAAAATTTTAACTTAAATTGATTAATTTCTCTGTGAATAAAGCATCGCTTGCTGCTGCAAAAGCGCTAGGGCACCATAAAACACCGAATTTTTAAAATAAAACAAACCTGTATTTTGTCTGCATGGCCCCTTTGAACCGCTTGATGTGCCTTTTGCAAAACCTATTGCGTAAAGTTGGCTTTCCCGCAGTGCATATTCGTGTTGGAATATACTCGCAAGTTAGGCATAGAAAGCTTCGCTTTAATAATCTGCTTGTTTGCTGGAAACCCTGTAAGGCGTCCGTTACAGGGTTTCCCACACACCACTGGGGGGCGTGAGTATCGCTTTGCGAAAGGAGGACAACAGCGCATTGCTTTGAACAACACATCTTTCTTTTATTGAGAATACATATATACTCCGGTACAACGTGCGAAATTTCATTTTGCGTGCGCGCAGTTGGTCTTACTTTGTAGGCGTCGAGGCGTTCGAAAATAGTAGCACTGTTATTGTATTTACTCTTTGTTCGGCGACGGCAAGCGCAACGAGGGTAGAGGGCGGCCCTTCTCGGTGTCCCTAGCGGACAGCTTCGCTAACCGCCACGCGCACACTACGCTAGCTCCTCCTCCCCTTGTTAAGCCTTTCTCAGAAATTATGCTTCTCGTCAGGTACACACAACAGGCGTCGTGCAGGTAGAGAGAGAGAGAGATAGAGAGAGAGAGATACTCGATGAATCTCGTGCTGCAGGTGCCTCGGGCATTTCTACCGCCTGAATGGCGAGTAGAGGGTGCAACTTTGCCCGTACGTCTCACAAGCTTCGCCATTATCTTCGTATCTCTCGTGCGGTTGTACTACTAATAGTAATGATGAAAGGTCGCAAGCTGTCGTTCCGAAGGCAACGTTTTAATCAATGTGCATGCGGTTTCGCCAAGAACAAGTGGTCAACCGGTTTTTTTAAAGGCGATAAAGACGTTTACGATCGAATCTACCAAGCTATATAGCACGTTATACATTGCACGCGTCGCACCAAACCGACAAGGTCTTTAGGTAAATACGTGTTTTGATCATTTTCACGTCTGCTTGGAAAAAGCGTGTTCAGTTTGATGTGCTATAAAGACCTTAGGGTAGCATTTTAGCACATATCCGCTACAACCTAGACATCAACCGCGCATGCGCTGTCGTCAAACACATGCGCAGCTGGCGAACACGCGGATTACTGCAAACAGTGCGGCAAAACGGCGTCTTTAGAAAGACATATATATATAGGTGACCTTCTTGGCGAATCATCGGTTTTCGTGGCTCCTTTTTATTTATTTACTCCACACTTTCTCTACTGTGGAGTAAATTTACTTTATGGTAGAGCAAATGCGCACTGTTAGAATAATTATTTGTTATACGAGAGACAACGCAACTCTGGCTCGAATTCGCATAATTGATAACCCTTAGCACTAATTCAACAACACCCAACAGCTCTCTTCGCGATGCATGGGGCCCACCACACTGGTTTACAGTCCCAAAATGCATTACACACCACGTATGTAGTACTACACACCCACACCCCCGGACAGCAACAAAGTCCAACACGTCCACGCGAGACCAGACCGCAAATAAATCAGGGGCGTACGCTTGCTCTCAGGAGCGCCCGTCACTGCGCGACCGAAACGTCATTGGTGGACGCCCGTAGGACTTCCTCACCCAAATGCCTGCAACGGGCTCGACCGTCCTCTCCCTCAAATTAGGCGCCCAGCGATGCGACGCATCTGTCCCTTGGGCGGTGCACAAGTGGACACGCTGCTTGAGTTCAAGCTTGCTCTAAAAATAGAGCCGGCTCCGTGACAAGATGCTCAACCAAGAGGGCCACCCATACACACTCTTTAGAGACAAGGTCGTCTTAGCAGTCCAAAAAACAAACCCTGGAACGGTGCCCGGTACACGGAAGGGGTCACGTGGCATGGGCGCAGGGCTCGGAGACAACAGTGCGCAGCGCGCTCGACGCAGCAGTTGGTTTGACGGTTTTCACGTGGCTCATGGAGGGGGAAATGCTTAGGAGAGGCCCTGACTAAATCCAAAGACTACTAAATCTACTAAATCCAGAGACGTCATTTTAGGATGTCTCGCTTTTTCCCTCGTGTTCTGCTTACTCTGGCCGCCTTCTCCGCCTTTACTCGCTCCCGAGCTCATTCCGCGCCTGTCAGCCATTGGATACTGGGCCGCGCCGTGACGTCGGACTTCGTGGGAGCCATCCTTTCGCCGCTGTTGCTACGACACCGATGCTTGCAGCCCTGTGAGAGCGTAAAAAACCCGCGTGACTTCCGCCACACTTCCCCAATGCACCAATAGCTGACGGAACCCCTCATGAGCGTTCTTTGCTCCATGACGTAGGTATTATACCGGGTCTCCTCGAAATCCTCGTAGGGCGTCTTCACCGAAGCCCTCCAGAATGACAAATCAAAGTGATCACAAGTGTTCAAAGACGGCGAATGACGAAGCCCAACATATTGTTACGGAACTCTTGGAACATTTAACATGGCAATGCACTGCCTCGTAACAATATGATTTGACTAAAAAAATGCATGCCCGCAAGAACAGCCCGCAGTGCGTGAATGGCGTTTTACAGATGCCACTGCGCAGATGCCATTTTTTATTCAAATAGAATGCTCGGCCACGTCATTCGTCGAATTTACACACTAGGCCACTTGGATTGGTCATTCTGTAGCAATGTGGTGAAGACGCACTACGGGGTATTCTCAGACGCAACTGCGCATGAGCAGTCCAGTGGTGAATGCGACTGCGCTTGAGCATTCGTGCCGACAAAATGAAGACCAACAGCTCAACTCGATTCACTTGAATTACGTGAACCATTCCGTGGCAGTTTTTCAATCCACTGGCCGACTACCAGAAGGGCAGGATTTACGCATGCCGATGCACATGGAGAATGTACTCCGCACGGTGCCAGCCCTACCACTCAACTGGTGCGAACATGGTCGAAACATACCGGCAGAAGATCCACTGTTACCGAACAACGCACACGTTAGGCTCTTTTTCAGGGAACCGGCTGAGCCGGACCCTGTACGGTTTGCTACAACTGCGGGTTCAGTACACCTGCTACCAGCAGGTGTACTGAATCATCTACTACGCATGCGCGCTGTTGCCTCCGAGTCCTACGCGCAAGCTTAGTCAAGCCGTTCCGTTAACGCTTTAGAGCTCTGTTATAACTGTCTAATAACAGTGCAACTATGGGAGAACACACACACACGCACACGACCTACGTAACCGCGGCATCAACCACAACAAACAATTCCAGGCGCCCATCGTGATGGCTTCATATGCGGGCAGGTAAGAAAAATGGTACAGCACCAGAGCAACAGAGTGTGTGGGCGAGTGTGCGTGAGTATGAATGTCGCAGTCATCTTCAACTCGCCCGTGACGTCACCCTTTTGTTGAATGACGTCACGGCGTAATGGACGCGCGTGCGAAGGTGTTGTTTGGCAGAGTATACATGCTTCGAACGCCATCTCAACGATGCGGCGGCAAGTTGTGGGCGTGGGACACGGAGTGAAGCGCCTGCACACGGCAGAGTGCATGCGCAGAATGGATGGGCCTCTTCGATTCACCACACAGCCATGGGTAGTTGGCAGGCAGTCCAAGTATGCAACTCGAGCAGAAAAAAAAAAAGCACGAATGCCGGCTGCATCCTTGGCTTCCTGCGACGGGACCGGGGCCCGAATTCTGCGGGGTGCCGGAACTGTTACGGCGGGATTGAACTCTCGCATGATCTTCCGCGATTGCCGCGCGCGCGGTTATCTACAATGCTTTTCACGCGCAGCCAATCACGGTGAAAATTCAACCCCGCCGGAAAAGTTCCGGCACCCCGGAAAATGCAGCCCCGGGACGGTTAATCGAGAAGGCCCGGTCACATCGTAGTCGCTCGAGTGTTTGACAACCTGAGTTTGCCGCAACGCGCAGCAGGGGCCGCTATGCCAGAGTGTGCAGAAAGCACTCGGAGTACTTTGCTCGCGCAGCTCTTTATAAGCTCGTGCTTTGAGAAATACACCCATATAAAAGCCTCTCAAAAATAGCTGGCCTGATTCCCTGTAGAACTCTCTTTGACGCCGTAGGACTGTTGCTATGCTAGCTGGACATAAGGCTCTCACAGACATTGGTTCATTTCCATACCGCCTGATAAATACACGCGCATGCTTTCGTTTATGCGTGCAGTGCCAATGAGCTCGTGCAGGCGCTGTAACAACTGGAACCGATGGGAGCGAGAGGCCGTGCTGAAGGCAGCACCATGGAATTTGTGCGCATAGAGTGGCTCTTTATGTGAGAAATATGGGGTTGTGCGAGGGAGAGGGCATTCTCAGGAAAAGAGGGAGCTATGTTTTGGGAGTGCGTCCTGCAGTGGCTTTGGCGATTTCGCGTGGATAAACTGGCCTAGAGAGGCGTTTTTTTTTTCAAGCATAGCGAATTTTCCGGAAATGCCCGCGGGGGAAGTCGGAAAGAGTGCCGGTGATCGGTTCTGCCGAAAGCCACATCGACCAAATAAGCACTTTGATTGGCTTCGTCGGGCCTTCGTGACAACATAGGGCCTCTGGATGGCGTTTACGGGTATTGCGCAGAGCACCTAGCGCAGTGCCCGGTATTGCGTACACTGGTGACTAAACGTGGTCAAGAGCGTTTCGTTGAGCAAATCTGGATCCACTGCATCAGGTCCATGACACTCCCAAGGAAATGACTGTGATTGTGCCGTTTCGGTTATCCTGCGTGCCCGGGGAAACACGATAAGGGCAACTACGCTGATCATCATTAGGATCGTCATGTGCCCTCTTATTGTGTAAAGTTGGCTGCCCTGCAGTACGTTTTCGCGTACGGTCGCTATCAGTGAGCAAAGAAAGCTTCGCTTTAAATATAAAGCGGGTATCGCTCCACGGCGGTTCAGTCAGCGTTCGCTCTCGTTCTTCTCGAACATCGACGATGAAACCAAAATTCGACCACTGCTGCGGCAACCGCTCACTGTGCACTTTACTGACCATAAAGTCATCATTCTTAAATGTAATAAAGAGCTGGGTGGTGGTCGCTAAAAAGTCGCCCGCATCTTCCCACGGGGGGAACTCGAGTAAATGCGTCGCATCTACTCGAGTCAGGCAAAGCGTCACGTCAAGCGAAAGCCAAGCAAAGACGCCCTTGTCTGAATTCCGAACGCGCGCTCCGCCGCTTATATACGTTGAGGGGACTGCGTAAGCCGGTCCCAGTCGACGACGTTGGCGTACTTGTAAAGCGGCGTGGACTCTAGGTGTTTGAGCCAACCGCGGATGTTGCTTGGCCGGAGAACGGCACACCGGTTATATGCGCAGCGCGCCCGAAGGAGAGAGTACTGCACAAGAGAGAGTACATGAGAGAGTACTGCACATGCGCCGGCCCCAGCGCGTCTGCCACGGCTATGACGCAACGTGCCGCGGCTATGACGCAACACAATCCAACACCACCCACTTTAATCCAATCCAATCCAAATTCAATCCAATCCAAGCCAAAGCCAAGCCAATCCAATCGAATCCAATCCAATGCCCCTCGCGAGAGAGTGTTCGAATCCAATCCAATGCCCCTCGCGAGAGAGTGTTCGCTATCGCCTCGACTCGACGCGCATGCGCAGTGAACGTGCGGACTACGGACGTCAACGCGGGTGACATCGTGAGTTACTGAAATGCTCTGCATTTAAAACCAAATTGTCTCAGCGTTGATCCTCCCTCCTTACCATTCTGTGGCACTAGAATGAGCTGGCCATACGGCTGTGTTAATCTTCACTCCTCGGTATGGCTGAGTTTGAAGAACAATTGAGCACATCTGGTGCTGCAAGCAATGCCGTGGGGAATACTTCCCCATGCCATGGCTTTAGAGATTGTCACAGGACATCACCGCCACCAAACTCCGATTCGATCTTGGAGAAGCTTTTTTCCGGTGCGATCCTTTAAGAAGTGTGGTGACAGCGCGTGTGCAGTTGTATCCACGGAAGGGCGGCAAAGGAACCTCCCACCCAAAGATCCCCCAAATGACACGGTATGGCTATGGGCAGACGCCGGGTGCCGCAACGCAAGCTGCAGCGGAGCACTGTTGCGCACGCGTTGTGCTCCTCGACATTGAACTGAGCTCAGCCAGACGGCCACAGAAAGAACGACGGGAGATGTCACGAGGGACGGGCAGCTAGCGTTGTGAATGAGGGAAGAAACGCGCGTGCAGAACGTCCAAGGTGGAATGAAAACAGCAAAATGGCAGAGGCGGGGAGAGAAAGAAGGATGCGGGACAACTGCAGGTGAAAGAATAAATTAGCCTGACGCGGGCACGGAGAAGCTTTGGGAGTTCAAGACCTGCGTCTAGCAGTGGGCATCAACAAGCTGGTGATGGTGACGTTGGTGCACTGCGTTAGGTACGAAATTCCATGCGCCATCTCGAGACCCTATACTGTCGGCCCTCACACCCGCACAAAGGACGTTCAGAAGACGGTCGCCCGGACGCCGCCCTGCTCGGCGTCAGGGTTCGTGCTGGACCGGCAGGCCCTCGGCTGGCACCCACTGGCATGGCGGCTATTGCGGCTGCCCTCGCGGCGACTGCTGCCTTGGCTTCCGGGGCGTGGGTGAGGAGGATTGGCACGAGGCTAGGTTGTTGTGCCGGGCTGTTGTGACTGCGGCGGCGGCAGAGCGGCAGCCGCCTTGGCCCGGTGCATGCCCTCGATGATGCGGCGTGACAGGAAGCGGAACACCAGGAACCAGGCCTGCGCCACCTCGCGGTTGAAGCGCTCCTGAAGGGTGCTCTCCAGGCCGAACTTGAGCGCCTGCCACAGCTTCTGCGAGTGCCAGGGGACGGCAGGACAACGTTAGTGCACTCCAGTTAGGAACTGTCCGCGAGCAGCATGGTGGGCTTTAGCACGTGCCCTGGTCGGTCCAGCATCGGGACCGAAAAGCGATTCGGCCGCGCAAAAGGACAACCACAACGGGCTGTAAGACCCAAAGCCGGTGAGATTACCCACTAGGTCCCTCTGATACCCAACACACCACAGACCTCGCACTGCAAGAACCCGAAGGTGACAAAAACTAGTGATCCGATTGATCCAACCAATTTGGTGAACCGAACAGAGTTGAAAATATTGAAATGACAACTGCATCATCATCAACAGCCTACTGAGGTCCACGGCAGGACTTAGGGCTCTCCCGTCCACCTTTCATCAGCTCCTGTCCTGCGCTCTTAGAGTCCATCCTTTGCCTCCGAAATTCCTCATTTCGTCCCTACATCGTCCCTCCCCTTCTTCAAGACCCGTGTCCCGGTGTCCACTCTGCTGCCCTGGTGGTCCACCGGTTGTCGTTTCGTCTACAACTACAGGTGGCCAGCCCAAGTCCATTTCCTTTTCTTCATACGAACTGCGATATCTTCTATTCTGGTTTGTTCTCTGGTCCAGGAAGCTCGTTTCCTGTGCCTTAACGTTACTCCTATCATTATTCGCTCCACGGCCCGTTGAGCCGACCTAAGTTTGCTTTCCAGTTTAGTAAGCCACCAAGTTTCCGCTCCGCATGCCATCACCGGCAGCATGCACTGGTTGTAGACTTCTTTTTTTTTAGAGATTGAGGTAGCTTACTTTTCGGTATTTGGGAGTGCGTGCCAAGACCACCCCAGCTCACACGCACCGAATGTCGATGCAGATGCCTAGTCGATGCAGCAGCTCGAAATAGAGGAGCCACAACAATCTCACAACCATGTTTTTGGAGGTATATCTTCTGTCGGCGTCCGCCAATCGCACAAACTATGTACCCTGTAAAGCCACAAGGGAAGCGCAATGAAATGGCTGGTGAGTTGCCACTATTTCATCTGGTTCCCAGTGCAAATCGACTGTGTGACGTTTGTACTAAAATTGGCGCGGTTGTTATTCCGCCGAGGTCATTTACGAATGAAACAATGTTGTCTTTCGCCTTCGTGGTTTCTCTAAAAGAGCGTCTACTGCGTCTCTGCGTCTACTACGGTCTCATATCCTAGGTGCACACCTCCAAATATAAATTAGAACATGAATGATTGTTCTAAAAAATTGATTATCGTTATGTTAATGCGTCTTCATTTACGTGCATGACCGTAAGATAAGGCATACATCACAGAACAACCACGGTGGGTTCATGATAAAGTCCTCCCTTTCATCGAGTGGCCGCGTTACAACATTGTGGTGTAGCTGAATTAATGGTTAGGTTAAATGCTCCTTCATCGGGGCATTTCAGCTTATTTGGTTGGGCGTACATCGGTTATGACGGTTCGAACACAAACTACCGGTGCTTGCATTTTTTTACTCCAAAAGACGATGTTCGCGCCAAGGAACACCGTTGTAACCTTCAACATATGCAAGCCAAACCGAAACAATGTGAAGCCAGGCGCGTGGCTACTGCACAGCTAGGAGACTTCGTCAAATCACGTCAACCATCGGTGCAAGACGACGCAGATGCCCAGACGACGTCGTGTCTCGTGAAAACGAAAGCGAGTCATTGGCGAAAGGCGCGGAGAACGGATATCTGCGCAATTCACTCTCAAGTTCTGTGCGGTGGAGGTTTCATCTGCTGAATGGTTTCTGTAACCAGTAACCCTGACCTGTACTCAACATACTAGAAGAGGTATTTCTGCTGAATGGCTTTTATGGCCAGTGTACTCAAGACTGTACGTTCACGGAGTGGCGACAGGTAAAAAGTGCACAAGAAGGCGTCCACACAACTGTGGTACATATTGGGAAACCACGCTCAAGCGTATAAAACGCACATCTTCTCTGCGCGCGATTGGGTAGCCGTTTAGCGACGAGCCATCGCAACCACCCTATTGCTGTGACCTTCCCACTTGAGTGTGATAAAAACAATGTGCAAACTAAGCTGGACGGGATTAACAACACAGTTTTAATACACCCCCTCAGTCATGCTGGTTGATATGGTCGAAATTTCCAAGGATGTAACTAGCATGCTTCGCGAATCAGGCTCCTAGTGGTTTATGCGGGATCATCGTGGGTTAGACAATCGCAGGTATAGTCACCGTAGTTTACCAAAGGGAAAACAGGGCATTCCAGTGAGAATGAGGCATAAAGCTGGTTACAAGAAGAAATAAATGCGTACAGGAATATAGTTGGAGTTCCAAGTGACAGTGCGTCAAGCATTAACGACTGGGGTATTAAAAATGCCAGTCGAGAGGTGCATGCAGCCACACTAAATTCAACAGTATGAAAATGCAGTATAGCACAGAAGTTCTTCATCGCCTTTACCAGAAAAAAAAAAAACCTACAACACCTGCGAAGAATTGTGTCTGCCAAGCCAGCAATCCATTTCTTTGCTCGGGCAGAAACTGGTCGTCGGCGCTCTATTGGGGCAGAAGGACGGACGCCGGAAACGAACCTATAAAACGCCGGGCCGCCCCGGTCGTGGCGGGACGTCGGGTCATCCCAACGTAAATCCCTTCCGCATCTGGACGGCATATGAAGGGATCACGAAGGCCAAGCCAGTTCTCTCGCAGTTTCGTTTTATAGTTCCGAGCACTGCTGGTCGCTTTCTGTAGTGTTAATGCATTTGTTTTACAGCGAGGCCTGATGTGGCTCGCTCCTCGGGTTTTCTTCGTGTCGGGGTCCGCCAGATTAAGGATGCGCTTTGCCGCGAAGCCCGCATTCTCGCGAATCTTGTGTGGCTCCCTAGTAAAACAATTATTGTGCAATTGACCGCTGAGACGGCTCTATAATTACACCGAGTTTCATTTACTCGTCCTAAATAGTCAATTCAGCGTTTACCATGTAGTTGCACCAGCTGGAAATTCTCCCCTGTCTGCTTCGACGATATATATATATATATATATATATATATATATATATATATATATATATATATATATATATATATATATATATATATATATATATATATATATATATATATATAGTAAGGAAATGAGGGGCTCGTTGAGGAAATACAGAAAGATAGGTCGGCAGTCTACAATGCCAAAGGAGGCATAGGGGTGTGGTTAGGCTCTTTTCTTTTTCACTACGGTTAATTAAGTAAACAATATTTTTTTTTAAATATACAGAAGAAAGAAAGAAAAACACGCGCGTGTTTTTCTTTCTTTCCTGGCCGCACCAGGCGATGGCGGTGCGGCCATCGCCTGGAGCGACGGGGTTCTCTCTCGCTCTGCTTTCTCCAAGCGTCGACTGTGCTCGGACTGTGCCCTCCTTATCTTTCGCCTGCACAGCAACCTTTGCCAATAAACCCCATTTCAATATATATATATATATATATATATATATAGGAAATGAGGGGCTCGTTGAAAATAACACAGAAATAAGGGTTGGCAGTCGAGAAAACCTCGGAAAGCAAAGGGGAGGATGTGGTAGATCATTGAAACAGACCAAGAATTTGGAAAGAAAGAAAGAAAGCGAAGAAAAAATGCCCGCCAGGTGGGATCCGAACCCACGACCTCCAGAATACCGGTCTGGTGCGATAACCACTACGCTACCGGCGGGGCGATTCTCCCATTCACCCCCTGGGGCACTCATGCTAGGTATGTTTGTTTCCTGTGCCTGGGGGCGGCAGCCAGCGCCACTCGGACCAATCGGAGAGAAGGGGACCTTCTTTTCAACCCCCGGGTCGTGACTCGAGTGTCTACGACATGTCCAGAGTGGTCGACCAGCTCTGAACCCTCTTAAGCTCCCTTTGGCAACAAGACTGCCAGAACAGAGGCCCTCGCTATGCATGTAGCGAATCAGAATAGGAAATGAGGGGCTCGTTGAAAATAACACAGAAATAAGGGTTGGCAGTCGAGAAAACCTCGGAAAGCAAAGGGGAGGATGTGGTAGATCATTGAAACAGACCAAGAATTTGGAAAGAAAGAAAGAAAGCGAAGAAAAAATGCCCGCCAGGTGGGATCCGAACCCACGACCTCCAGAATACCGGTCTGGTGCGATAACCACTACGCTACCGGCGGGGCGATTCTCCCATTCACCCCCTGGGGCACTCATGCTAGGTATGTTTGTTTCCTGTGCCTGGGGGCGGCAGCCAGCGCCACTCGGACCAATCGGAGAGAAGGGGACCTTCTTTTCAACCCCCGGGTCGTGACTCGAGTGTCTACGACATGTCCAGAGTGGTCGACCAGCTCTGAACCCTCTTAAGCTCCCTTTGGCAACAAGACTGCCAGAACAGAGGCCCTCGCTATGCATGTAGCGAATCAGAATAGGAAATGAGGGGCTCGTTGAAAATAACACAGAAATAAGGGTTGGCAGTCGAGAAAACCTCGGAAAGCAAAGGGGAGGATGTGGTAGATCATTGAAACAGACCAAGAATTTGGAAAGAAAGAAAGAAAGCGAAGAAAAAATGCCCGCCAGGTGGGATCCGAACCCACGACCTCCAGAATACCGGTCTGGTGCGATAACCACTACGCTACCGGCGGGGCGATTCTCCCATTCACCCCCTGGGGCACTCATGCTAGGTATGTTTGTTTCCTGTGCCTGGGGGCGGCAGCCAGCGCCACTCGGACCAATCGGCAGATTCTTTCTTTCCAAATTCTTGGTCTGTTTCAATGATCTACCACATCCTCCCCTTTGCTTTCCGAGGTTTTCTCGACTGCCAACCCTTATTTCTATATATATATATATATATATATATATATATATATATATATATATATATATATTGTAAGGCGCGCACCAGTAGTCTTGGGGAACGTCTTTATTAGGCGAGCCTTGTCCTACGTGACAGGGAGCGAGCCCCAGAGAACAACCAAGACGGGCGTTGATGATGATAGACAACTGATGACGATGATGAAGCATGATTGCATGTGGAAGACAGGCCTCCGGTGTACGAGTCCACTGGCGCATACCCTTCTGCTAGTACTTCGCACATACCGTTTGTGTACAACTACCGGGGGATTGTCCGGACGCACATTCCTCTGGTGTCGGGGCACTAACCAGCGCTTACAATATCCCCCCCCCCCTTTGTGGAGCGGCCGACTCGGGCGCTAAGAGTGTGTAGACCGAGAGAAAAATGGCTTGAGCCGGGAAACGTGCACGATCTCGGGTCCACGACAGCGACGGTCGGTGACACTAGCGTTGGGGGTCACTCGGTAATTCACAGGGGAAGTCTGCTCTACAATGGTGTAAGGTCCGATGTAGCGGGGCAAGAACTTCTCACAAAGTCCTGGGGCACGAAGGGGAGTAGAAAGCAGAACTTCATCACCAGCTTTGAAGGAGACAACGCGATGCGTGGCGTCATAATTGGCCTTGCGCTCTTCTTGTGTAGCTGTTGTCCTCAGACGAGCTAGATGACGGGTATGATCCAGTCGAGAAATGAACTCATCGGGTATGTTGGTTCTGGGAAGTACTGGTGCGGACAAGAAAGACGTATCAAGAACAGAAGCTGGTTGGCGGCCATAAACAAGGAAAAATGGCGAAAATCCTGTAGTACTTTGAACGGCGGTATTATATGCGTACGTGACGAACGGAAGAATAATGTCCCAGTTTTTGTGGTCCGGTTGAATATAAGAAGAAATCATGTCGGAAAGGGTGCGGTGGAACCGTTCGGTCAGGCCGTTCGTTTGAGGATGGTAGCTGGACGTAGTGCGGTGAACAGTCTCGGCTGCGCGGAGAACCTCTCCAAGCACGGCAGAAAGAAATACACGACCTCGGTCGCTAAGAAGAACTCGGGGAGGTCCATGGCGTAAGAAAATATTCTTCAAAAAGAATTCAGCCACCTCGGTAGCGCAGCCTGTGGGAACAGAAGCCGTTTCCGCGTAGCGAGTGAGGTGGTCTACGGCGGTAACAATCCACCGATGTCCTGCCGAGGTAACGGGGAGAGGGCCATAGAGATCAATCCCTACAACTTCAAATGGAGATGAGGGACAAGGCAGGGGTTGGAGTGTCCCTGCGGGGCCGGAAGTGGGTCGCTTGCGATACTGACACGCGGCACACGACGCAACATATTTCGCCACGCTAGCGGATAGGCCGGGCCAGAAGTATCGGCTTCTTATGCGGTCGAATGTCTTGTGGAAGGCTAAATGACCTGCGACAGCATCGTCGTGAAATGACTCCAAAATTTTGGGTTGAAGAAGACGGCGAATGACGGGCACCCATCTGTCGCCTGTTGGATGGTAGTTGTAGCGGTGAAGAGTGCCGTTAATAATTCGAAATTTGTTGAGCTGTCGTCGTGAGCGGCTGTTGCTGGGTCGACTCGCACCGCTCAATTGGTCAATGAGCTTCCGTCAGTAGCTGTCGTTTTTTTGGAAAGCACTGAAATCACTGGGTGGTTCCACGCGAGAGTCCACTGGCGCAATATTTAAGGATTGCGTTGTTTCAGAAGACGCCTGAATACCATCTTGGGTCGAAGATAACGGGCAACGTGAGAGGGCGTCTGCATCTGTGTGCTTCTTGCCGGACTTGTACACAACGTGGTAGTTGTATTCTTGCAAACGAAGCACCCAGCGTCCAAGCCTCCCAGTTAAGTTCTTGAGGGAAGCCAACCAACAAAGAGCGTGATGGTCAGTGACCACAGTGAAATCCCGCCCGTACAAGTATGGCCGGAATTTCTGGACGGCCCAAACTACTGCAAGACACTCCTGTTCTGTTATCGTGTAGTTCCTTTCCGCAGGTGTCAAAGCGCGACTTGCGTAGGCAATTACTTGCTCTACGTTGGAAGGTCTTCGCTGTAATAACACAGCCCCAATTCCGTGTCCGCTGGCGTCGGTGTGAAGGATGGTCGGTGCTTCCTCATCGAAGTGTCCGAGAACAGGGTCGGAAGTAAGTGCGTGCTTCAATTTTTTAAAGGCTGTTTCACAGTCCTCGGACCACATATATAAATGGGGTACCAGGTGCCAGGAGTTTGTGTAGGGGCGTAGCAATTGAAGCGAAGTTTCGGATGAAACGACGAAAGTAGGATGCCAATCCTAAGAAGCTTCGGAGTTCTTTTTGGCGGTCTGGGCGCGAGAAATTCAGCACAGCATTCACTTTATCTGGGTCGGGCCGGATTCCTTCCTTGCTAACTAGATGGCCCAATACTTTAATAGATGTACTTGCGAAGCGGCATTTCTTCGTATTGAGGGTCAGTCCGGCATTGGCAAGGCAAGTTAAAACGTCATTGAGGCGCTGAAGGTGTTCTTCGAAAGTGGTAGAAAATATAACTATGTCATCAAGATAACATAAGCACGTCTTCCATTTCAAACCACGCAGGACCGTGTCGATCATTCTTTCGAATGTCGCCGGGGCATTGCACAACCCGAACGGCATTACGTTAAACTCGTAAAGACCGTCAGGCGTGGCAAATGCTGTTTTTTCTTTGTCTTGTTCGTGCATAGGTATTTGCCAATACCCCGATCTCAGGTCTAGACTTGAAAAGTATTCTGCACCTTGCAAAGTGTATAGAGCATCATCGATGCGAGGCATCGGGTATACATCTTTGCGGGTGATGTTATTTAGCGCCCGGTAATCGACACAAAACCGCACGGAACCATCCTTCTTCTGGACTAAAACAACAGGTGACGACCAGGAACTCGTTGAAGGACGGACTATCTTGTTTTTGAGCATATCGTCGACTTGTTCCTGAATGATTTTTCGCTCCTTTGGTGAGACGCGATATGGGCGGCGGCGAATAATGCAAGAACCATCTGTTTCTATTCGGTGGGTGGCTGCGGATGTTTGCCGCAAAACGGAGGAGGAGGCGGAGTCAAATAGGGTTTCGTGCTTGGCCAGAAGATCCAATAGTGTTTTCTTTTGCTCCGGTGTGAGATCAGAACTGATAGTATCATCAATGGCGAGCGATGGTGATTTATGACCGGCCGAGCATTCTGCAGATGAAATAGACTCGAAGGAAATGACGCTCACTGCTTCGTCGCGCGGAACAGAAGCAATGGTCGCGCCTTGAGGTAATAAAATAGTCTCGGTCGAAGTATTCTGTGCGACCAGAAGAGCAGTTCCACGAGAAAACTGTACATATTAGGCAGGGGGGTACAAGAAGACCGCGAAGAGAGAACTTTCCGGTAGGAGTAATAAACACATCGCCATCGAGAATTTCGGCACAGTGAACGGAGAGCATAGCTTCTTGTCCAGGAGGCAGAGAAAAATCGCAGGAGGCGGCCACCAGTCGTAGTTCTGGGGAATCAGAAACACTGGCCAGGTCAGTGTCGGTCATACGAAGCAAGGGTTCTTTGCACGAGATCACAGCAGACGCCGATTTAAGAAAGTCCCAACCCAATATCATCTGATGAACACATGAAGGTAGTACTGCGAGCCGAATGTGATGTCGAATGCCGGCAATGGTTACACGGGCTGTACAGACTCCGGAAGGTTGGATCATGGCGTTGTTAGCACAACGTAGAGAGGGACCAGGGTAGGGGGTTCGTACTTTACGCAATTTAAAACACACGTCTTCCCGAATTATAGAAATACTAGCACCAGTGTCGACAAGAGCTTCCACATCAATTCCTTCAACAACAACAGATAATGTGTTTGATGGCCGATCAGGGGGACTTCTAGAAATCCATCGCAACGCAGTTTCGCCCCCAGAAACTGCAGTTTCTAGTTTTCCGTGTGGTAGTTGGCGCCCTGGGAGGCCGGACGAAGCGGCGAGACAGAGCGGCGGCGGGAGGCGGACGGCGAACTTCTTCTCGGGACCCGGGGGCTGCGTTGCTGATCCGGGTGGTCGTTAGGCGAGGGAAAACGTCTGGCGTCGTGGAACCGTTGGGAGTAGTATTGGTAGGATGGCTGACGGCTGCCTTGTGGGATGGTGGAGTAGGCGAGTCTTTCGTCTTGTTGGCGCCGTCTACAGAAGCGGGAGACATGCCCCCGGATGCCGCAATAGAAGCAGATGGGTCGCGGAAGATGCCAAGCCGGGTAGCCGTACGCAAACTGCGGAGGAACAACAGGTGGCACTGGGTAAGGATTGACATGGCCTGGATGCGAAGGGACAGGCGGTCGACTGACAGGAGCAGAGACAGTTGCCAGAGGGGAACATGCAGGTTCAGGGAGAGGTGCCGTCAGAACTGGAGCACTGGGAGCAAAAGGCAGTGGAGCCACCAAGGCGGGGTCAGAGACTGGGTGAACGTCCGTTCTAGGTTCTGAGGGAGGCACAAGGGAAGCCAGTTCCTGCTTGATTAGTTCACGCAGACCCGGTATGGAGGCCTCGCGGCGTGGTTCGGACAAACCGTGCGATGTCTGCACTGCCAGTTCCTCGCGGATGATCGAACGTATCAAATAGCGCAAATCGGCTTCGTCCGTCGAGGCGCGGCTATCCCACTGGATTGGCTGCCGACGTAGTGACTGAAGGTCATCGAGGCGCTGGCACGTCGTGACAATCTGGTTAATGGTGTTAGGGTTTTGTGCGGCCAGCGCGTTAAATGCCAAGGGGGAAATTCCTTTGAGGACATGGCGCACTCGGCTTTCCTCCGTCATATCTGTATCCGCACGGCGGCATAAGGCGATGACGTCCTCAATGTACGACGTGTAGGACTCACCAGGTCGTTGCACGCGCTCGTCCAATTTCTTCTTGGCGGCTTCGGTACGCATAGATGACGCACCGAAGACTCGGCGCAGCTCCGATGTGAAGCGCTGCCAGTCAGGCAAGTCGCGCTCATTGTTGTGGTACCATGTCTCTGCTATTAGGTCAAGGTAAAAGCCGACGTGCTTACGTGGGAGCGTTTCATGAATGGAGGACCCAGGAACGAGCTAAGATCGACGCGGCGATCCGCAAGTCATACCGGGCGGCCCTGGGCCTACTCAACGGCACGAGCAACGCGGCCCTCGCGTCTCTGGGAGTGCACAACACGCTCGCGGAGATCAGCGAGGCGCAGAGAGTGGCGCAGCTGGAACGCCTGGGGTCGACCCGGACGGGCCGGAGACTGCTGCAACGCGTAGGACTGGGCTGCCCCTTCGAGGAGGAGGACGAGCTGATCCCGCTACGAGACGACATAGCCAACAGCGTGGTGGTGCCCCCGCTCCCGAAGAACGTCGCGCCGGGACGGAACTCGGAACGGAGAATGGCGCGGGCGTGCGCGCTCGCCAAGGAGTACAACGAGAGAGGCGATGCGGTGTTCGTGGACGCCTCCAAACATCGGGACCGAGACGACGCCTACGCGGTGGTGGCGGTGCGAGCCGCCACGGGAGAACTACTGAGCGCCGGCAGCGTGCGCGCCAAGTCCGCCAGACAGGCGGAGGAGGCGGCGATCGCGCTGGCCCTGCTCCACCCGGGGACGAAGACGGTGTTCAGCGACTCCAAGTCCGCGATAGCCAACTTCGCCAGGGGCACGGTGTGCAAGACGACGATGCGCGTCCTTTCCGGCATCGGAGAGGGAGCGCGCAGGAACACCAGCACGACCATCCGGTGGTTTCCGGCTCACATGGGCCGGGAGCTCCGCAACGGCCACCGAAACGTCAACGAGGTAGCCGACGCCGCGGCCCGTGATCTCGCCACGTGCCGAGCCGCGCCAGCGACGGACGCCGACGTCGACGAGGAATCGAGCGAAGAAGAAGGCTACGACGCGGAACCCCTGACCACGTACGGCGCGACGCTGCGCTGGTACAGGGAAGAGAGGCGGGCCTACCCTCCGCCCCATCCGGGGCTCGCGAGGAGGGAGGCCGTGCTTCTGCGGCAACTACAGACTCGGACGGTGCTGACGCCGGCGCTCGCGCGCCACGTGTGCCCGGACCTGTATGAAGACTGTGTGTGCAGTGTTTGTGCGCGAGTGACCGCGGACCTGACCCACCTAATGTGGGGTTGTGAAAGACACGACGCGAGTGACGGGAGGCCGACCCTCCCTCCGGACGTTACGGACTCGATCGGCTCTTCGGAGCGCGAACACCAGCTAAGGGCTATCCAGCGGCTCGAGGCTGCACTGGGCAAGCAACGGCGAAAGGAGAACCCGCACTCCTCTCGGCCTCCTCCTGCGGGAGCGAGGGCTAGGGGAGACAGCGGCGGCACTCCAAGTAGCCCGCGCCGACCAGACGCAGGCCTCGGGGTCGGCCCGACGCCGCAGTGAGCGGCGAAGACTACGGGATGGTGAAGCCCTGCGAGCAGTAGTATTAACTCTATGCCTGCGAGGCCTGACCCGTCCCCGACTGCAGGAGTACCAATAAAGTCCTTTCTCTCTCTCTCTCCGCTTGAGGCAATCGTCCCATCGATTGAAGGAGCTGACTCGCTCGTAATGATCCAGCCAGTCCTCCACGTCCTCATGGGGAAGCCCAGTAAAAGACCGGGGTTCGCGCTGCCGGCAGGTTATTGTCCAGGCTGGCGCCGATAAACTCGCCGAGGGAGCACCCATGGCGGCGTTCACATCGGTAGGGCCACCTTGCGTCATAGTGATTGCTTGCGCCTTGCGCCGACCTGAGCGGAGCTCCAGGGGTAGGCCGGGGGTCGAGGTACACGGGATCGAAGGAGCTTACCTCCACCACTTGTAAGGCGCGCACCAGTAGTCTTGGGGAACGTCTTTATTAGGCGAGCCTTGTCCTACGTGACAGGGAGCGAGCCCCAGAGAACAACCAAGACGGGCGTTGATGATGATAGACAACTGATGACGATGATGAAGCATGATTGCATGTGGAAGACAGGCCTCCGGTGTACGAGTCCACTGGCGCATACCCTTCTGCTAGTACTTCGCACATACCGTTTGTGTACAACTACCGGGGGATTGTCCGGACGCACATTCCTCTGGTGTCGGGGCACTAACCAGCGCTTACAATATATCATCATCACCATCATCATCACTAGCCTGTCTACGCCCACTGCAGGGCAAAGGCCTCTCCCATTATTCTCCAATTACCTCGGTCCTGTGCCAACTGTGACCAATTTATCCCCGCAAACTTCTTGATCTCATCTGCCCATCTAACTTTCTGCCGCCCCCTGCAGCGCTTGCCTTCTCTAGGGATCCACTCTGTTACCCTTAATGACCAGCGGTTATCTTGCCTTCGCATTACATGCCCTGCCCAAGTCCATTTCTTCTTCTTAATTTCTACTAATATGTCTTTAACACCTGTTTGCTCCCTGACCCACTCCGCTCTCTTCTTGTCCCTTAATGTTACACCTATCATTTTCCGCTCCATTGCCCGCTGAGTCGTTCTCAATTTAAGTTGAACCCTCTTAGTGAGCCTCCAAGTTTCTGCCCCATAGGTGAGTACCGGTAAGATGCAGCTGTCATACACTTTCTTCTTCAACGACAATGGTAGGCTGCTATTCATTATCTGATAATGTCTACCATATGCACCCCACCCCATTCTGATCCTTCTAACTATCTCTGCCTCATGGTTGGGATCTGGTGTCACAATTTGGCCTAAGTATATATATTCGCTTACCACTTCCACTGCCTCGCCATCTATCTCAAACTGCTGTGCTGTTCCGAGGTTATTGATCATTACTTTAGTTTTCTGCATATTAATTTTCAGGCCCACGGTTCTACTCTGTTCGCCCAGTGCGGAAAGCATGCTTTGCAATTCGTCCCCCGAGTTACTTAGCAAGGCAACGTCATCAGCAAATCTGAGGTTACTGAGGTATTCTCCATTAACCCTTACTCCCACCTGTTCCCAATCCAACGTTCTGAATACTTCTTGTAAGCATGCTGTGAATAACATTGGAGAGATTGTGTCTCCTTGTCTGACACCCTTCCTTATAGGTATTTTACTGCTCTCCTTATGGAGGATGATGGTAGCTGTAGACCCATTATAGATATCCTCTAGTATTCTTACATAATGCTCATCTACCCCCTGGTTCCGTAATGCCTGAATGACTGCTAGGGTTTCGACCGAGTCAAATGCTTTCTCATAATCTATGAGGGCTATATATAGGGGTTGAGTATACTCCGCGCACTTCTCTATCACCTGATTGATCGTGTGAATATGGTCCATTGTTGAATAACCTTTACGGAACCCTGCTTGTTCTTTAGGTAGACTGGAATGTAAGGCTGCAGAAAGTCTGTCAGCGATTACCTTGGTAAGTACCTTGTAGACGACTGACAGTAAGCTCATCGGCCTGTAATTTTTCAAGTCCTTCATGTCACTTTTCTTATGGATTAGGATGATGTTCGCTTCTTCCAAGATTCCGGTACACTTGCGGTCATTAAGCATTGCGTATACAGGTTTGCCAGTTTTTCAAGTACAATTTCTCCGCCATCCTTCAAGAGGTCTGCTGTTATCTGATCCTCACCAGGTGCTTTGCCCCCTTTCATTTCTTTCAAAGCCTTCCTTACTTCCTCGGTCGTTACTGGTGGGATGTCTATCTCCTCTGAGCTACTTTCTCGTTCGGCATTATCCTGGCTGTCCCGGCTACTGTACAGATCCCTATAGAACTCCTCGGCCACTGTGACTATTTTATCCATATTTGTGATGACATTGCATTGCTTATCTTTAAGTGCATACATCTGATTTTTCCCCACTCCAAGACGCCTCTTCACTTGCTTTCAGGCTACCTCGGTTCTTTACAGCGTATTCGATCCTCTCCATATTATACTTCCGTATGTCAGCTGTCTTGCGCTTATTGATTAACTTCGAAAGCTCCGCTAGTTGTATTCTTTCAGCGGGGGTGGAGATTGTCATGGTTTGCCGTTTCCTAATTAGATATTTCGTTTCCTGTGAAAGTTTACCAATATCCTGTCTAGCCAAAGCGGTCTAGCGCAAGTTATATAGCGATGCACCACCCTGCACCACCTTGAGCTTGTACCTCTTATTGAGCCTAATTACAAGAGCTGCTACCATTTCGTTAATGCTGTAGTATTCGTCTATGTTGCCAGCTATGCTTTTATTGACTAGAAATCCCACTCCCAGTTCTCTTCTGTCCTCTAGACCACGGTAACATAGGACGTGTCCATTTTTCAGCACCGTAAAGGCTTCGCCTGCCCTCCTAACCTCGCTAAGCCCTATTACATCCCATTTAATGCCCTCTAATTCCTCGAACAACACCTCGAGACTTGCTTCGCTAGATAAGGTTCGCACGTTAAACGTTGCCAGGTTCAGATTCCATAGGCGGCCTGTCCGGATCCAGTGATTCTTAGCACCCTCTGCTGCGTCACAGGTCTGACCGCCGCCGTGGTCAGTTGCTTCGCAGCCGCTGGGGACTGAGGGCCGAGGGTTAGTTGGCGTATTCATGGGAGGTTGTGGCCTGTACTACACCAGGGTGGCCAATCCTGCTCTGGTGAGGGAGTGCATTACCGGCAATGGTCGCCGGGATCAGGCCGCACCCCAAGCCCCTTTGCGCAATTCCATCAATACGCGGATTTTTTTTTTTTAATCCGGTGGGAATTGTCTGGCACCGGGATTCGAACCACGGTCCTTCTGCACGCGAGGCGGGTGTTCTACCTCTACGCCATCGCTGCAATCGCCATCGCTACCTCTACGCCATCGCTCTACGCCATCGCTGCAAATAAGTAGTAATACGACCTTTCTCGCATGCGAATAAAATGTTTTGAGCTGTGCTTCGTCTTTTTATTCAATATATATATATATATATATATATATATATATATATATATATATATATATATATATATATATATATATATATATATATATATATATATATAACTGGCATGCTGGCGATGGGGCCGAAGGCGTGGTGAACACAAAGTAAGAAACCTCGGTAACAGCAACAGCGGAGGGTTTATTTCGACGTTTCGACTTCGAGACAAGTCTTCTACAGAAGACCTGTAGAAGACTTGTCTCGAAGTCGAAACGTCGAAATAAACCCTCCGCTGTTGCTGTTACCGAGGTTTCTTACTTTGTGTATATATATATATATATATATATATATATATATATATATATATATATATATAGGGAGTAGTAGAACTTTGAAGATGGTAGAGAACACAAGAGAAGAAAAACTTCGAACAAGGTAAAAGCACGATTGTGGCCTACGTTTCAGCAAAGAGAACTTGCTTTCCTCAGGGCGCTGAGGAAAGCAAGTTCTCTTTGCTGAAACGTAGGCCACAATCGTGCTTTTACCTTGTTCGAAGTTTTTCTTCTCTTATATATATATATATATATATATATATATATATATATATATATATATATATATATATATATATATATATATATATATATATATATATATATATATATATATATATATATATATATATATATATATATATATATATATATATATATATATAAGAATTGGCAGTCAAGAAGACCTCGGAAAGCAAAGGGGAGGATGTAGTAGCTCAAGATAAAGAATTTGGAAAGAAAGAAAGTGGAGAAAAAATGCCCGCCAGGCGGGCATTTTTTTTCCAAAAGACAAAAGAAACAAAAAACCAAAGCCCCTTTATTAAGATACAGGTGGTCAAAACGCAACCGGAGTCGAAGTCCAAAATCCAAGCCCATCACCATGATGTGCCCTCCTGTTATGTGAAGTTGGCTTTCCTGTACTGCGTTTTCGATTTGTGACGCCGTCGGCGAGGCACAGAAAACTTTGCCTTAAAAAAAGGTTACATGCGTAGGTGAGAATCGACGTAAGGCGAAGCTTTCATCGTGGCACAGGAGGCTTGAAATGAACTTGTGTAAGGCTTTTTTTCGAGTGTTGCTGTGCTTGGCATGGTTGCCAATTTTTCAGAATGGTGAGCAGGGGCGAGTGCGTCGAAAAATACGCGAGGAAGCGAGACACGTTGATGGTTTCGACCGCCCGGGTGAAGACGCCACCGATTCCAGGCGCAGCTAAACTAGAGCGCGACACACGCATGAATCGTGAATCGGGCCGCGCCAGTCGTTGCTCCGGCCTGCCCCTGGGACGCGATACGTGGGGGCCAGCATCATCCGGTGCAACCTAAAACCCAGCGTTGCACTCGGCTGGAGAGCAGCGCCAGCAGCAAGCAGCAGCAGCCCCCCGCAAAACATTTAGAAGGACAAAAGAAGGCCAAGACAACAAATCATCGTTGCCGTTTTTTCGAGTAAACAATCTTTAGCTCTATCATAAGTGCGTAAAGACTACTCATTGTTTCATATGATTACAGAGTTGAATGGAGGACGGATATCAGAAGGAAGCGCAACTTCTCAACAAGCTTGTGCTTTGCTATCTGTAGTGACGGCTCGCCGTCACTGCCCCAAAGGGCGCGACTATAGAAAAAGACGCCACGCGCAATTCAGAACAAGCGCAGACCGACTCGTTTTAAAGCGAAACTTTCTATGTCTCACTGATGGCCTCCGTGCGCACCACAAAACGCACTGCGGGAAAGCCAAATTTCTCTGATGATGATGATGATCGTCGTCACCAAGCGCTTCTCGTGGTCGGAATCGAACGTATAGGCCTTTCTCTTTATGAAGTTGACGTATATCCGATTGCGTTATCGATTTGGAGAGGTGTATATGGAGGGACGTGACAAATTAGGCAGAAAAATCATGTCAAACGACAATGGTTGAACGCGAAGCTTCGTGTGAAATCAAACGGCGAAGAGTCAGAGTCAACTACGCGAGAGTCAACGGCAAACCTCAAAGGACCAAAGTCCGAACTCAGACTACACCCAAGGAATCCCTCACAAGAAAGCTTCGCGTTCCGCCATCGTCGTCGTTAGACTGAGGGAGGCATGCACCTGGCGTAATCAACATAGCTTAAACCGCAGCCCCCAGGTCAAAGATAACTGAAAACACTCAGATCGGGAAACCCTTATGCTATATTCTTCCTTCCACGTTGCCAGGCGAGTATAAACCAGAAGCCACAGAAACATACGTAATGCAATACACATAAACATGAACCCCGAACATACACATGAAGTTTAAACTCCAAAAGCTCATGAAGCCCAAGTCAGTAACAAACGCGAGAAAAAGTCGCCTCCAACAGACATCGACCCACGGTACCCCATACAATGACAAACCCTACACGCTGCACACTACCTTCCAATAAAGTTAGTCTTCTACACGACCTGCTATTTACACCAAGTCAAGTCTTGTCGGGGAAACTGTCCGGGATTTTCTCGGACAATTTCGAGTGGACTTAGTCTGGATGCCGGAGAAGTCGAGGGACGAGCGGTGCACGTTGCTTATTTTCCCGCGGCGAGTACCTGTGACAACATGGTTGTTACGCGGCTGTTCAGGCTCCCCCTTCCCCCCCTACCTGAGCGATGGGAAATCTTGATGTCCAGCAACGCCACCTAGAGGCCAGTCTATGTGGCGTTGTGTCCAGCCCCGATCGACGCAGCAAGAGCTCGCGTCCAGGGGCCAGGAACTATTTGACTCGTATGGGACTCGTGAATACGGTTCCACCCCGTTTGACGCCTGCGAGCGTCACCTGAAATGGGCTCAGTAGAAGTTGTTCCTCCTTCTCCTTGAACGCTTTCCGCGTCCATGGCACGAGGTTCCTGCGGTGAAGCCACGGTCCAGTTCACAACAACCGCAAATTGAATCGGTTATTTTCACCGGGCGCCGTCAACATAGCTTAGGCAGCAGCCCCCTGGTAGCAGGTAACTGTAAACACTCAGATCGGAAAACCCCTATACTACACTATCCTTCACGCGTAGAAGAGGATTACGAGACAAAAAAATCACGAAAAATCCACCCCGAAAAAACAAGAGAGGAGCGGGGATATTTAATTCGGGTGCAAGGCAAATAAATATGCGAGAACACAAGCATAATCGGTGGCGGAAAAAACGATGACGCTGAGGGTGCTGAACGAAGGACCGTGGAAGAAGAAGACGAGGACGTTCCTGGCTTTGGTCAGATGTTGCCTACCCCGTTCCGCCTTGTGTTTCCCGAATGAACGGCAAGTTGTAAGCATATGCTTGCCATATTTGCTGTGGAAAAACGCACTGGCAATCTTTTTTGCCGATACGTAAAGTTATCTTCAGGTGTGCAGTCTGCAGACAGTTTTGCTCCTTATCCGTAGTCGCAGCCATGGCTGATAGAAAAAAACTGCAAGGAGAAATAGAACGATGTTTAAAGAAGGTCGGCGAAGGTGTGGAGTTGTTCGAGGAGATTTGGCAAAAGGTCCTCACGGCAACCAATACGACCCTGAAAGAAAAGTATGAGTCGGACCTCAAGAAAGAGATCAAGAAGCTCCAGAGGTTGCGAGACCAGATCAAGACGTGGCTGGCGTCGAGCGAGATCAAGGAGAAGGGTGTCCTTCTGGACAACCGCAAGCTAATAGAGACGCAGATGGAGCGCTTCAAGGCGTTGGAGCGTGAGGTGAAGATCAAGGCCTACTCGAAGGAAGGCCTGGATGGCAACCTGAAGGTGGACCCCGCGCAGAAGGAGAAGGAAGAGATGACCCTGTGGCTGTCCAACTCCATAGACACCCTGGGAATCCACGTGGACCAGTTCGAGAGTGAACTGGAGTTGCTGACCCCGGGATTAAAGAAGAAGAACGATAACCAGGGTCGGGTGGATCAGCTGAAGGCCCTGCTTGCGCGGCACCAGTACCATGTCGTGAAGCTCGAAACGCTCATGCGCATGCTCGACAACGGTACCATCGAGGTCAGCAAGATCAACGAGATCAAGGAGGACGTGGAGTACTACATCGAGTCCTGCCAAGACCCGGACTTTGAGGAGAACGAGTTCCTGTACGATGACCTCGACCTGCAGGACATGACGGACTTCTTGACAAAGGCCGGAATGGGCCTCAGCCTAGAACGCACTAATAACGGCGGCACCCCGGATCAGGCCGCCACCAACGAAGACGTTCCCACGCGGGCCGACCTTTCGACGTCCACAAACTCCGTCTCTCCAGTGTCCAACCCGGTACCCACCAACAACACCAGGCCTGTCGTGGGCAATCAAGGGGTCGAGACATCACGGAGTGGGGTAAAGCCTACAGTCAGCGCAACGGCAGTCGTCAACAGCAAGCCGCCAGCTCCTCTCGCTTGCCGGAACAAGAGCACATCGTTCCATGGCAGCGCTGAAGGCTCGTCATTAGACAACTTTAAACGAAATCACCCAGTGGCTTCCTCGGCAATGCCCTATGCCGTTGCGGCAGCAGCCAGCGCCGTGATCCCTCGCTGTTCCTCGCCACCTACGGCTCCCTCCACTGACGGAGCCACGAAATTTGCCGGTCATTTACACCGGGCCTCCTTGGCCACGCAGAACCAGCATAGCAGTGCCAGCGCAACAAACACTGCCAACACTGCGCCTCAGCAGCCGGGAAAAATAGGAGCGGCGATCAACCCCGAGAGGCGGGCGCCAACACCCGTGGCAGACTTCTGCTTGCCGCTATCTAGCTCGAAAGACTGGCCCAGCTTGCCGACTGCGACGACCTTAGCGCGTCTCAACGGCCCACCTGTCGCCAAAGGTGTGGATTCTGCGCCAGCATCGAATTCAATGGCACAGCAGTCGCGTCTGAGCAGTTGTCTTGGGAATCGCACAATGCCATCATCATCCCAAGAGCACATGATACAGAAATCACTGCTTCCGCAGTCCCTTCACCGAATTATTTGGCAGCCCCAACATCAGCCCAAACGTCTGCCGGGGCAAGCGGAACCTTTTGTCGAAAGAGGCATGTTCGGACCGATTGCGCGGCCACGGAAAGAGGTGCCGCGGCAGGAGGCTGCGGCTGCGAAAGAGGCGCGCACGGCGTCCTCAGGAGCCATGCCCTTCGTGCTGACAGCACCGCTCTCCGAGGAGTGCCGTTCCCAGCTACGCTTTCTCGAGGCCGCCTCCAGGCACATGCCCCAGCCGGGAGACTCCGAGCGGCTGCGGCCGAGTCTTCAGCGGAGGCCCGTCGAGGTGCCCAGCTACTACCCACAGTGCCTACCTCAGTGCAACATGGGGGCTTTCTTCACCAAGCTCTCCGCCGAGGCGCTGTTTTTCGCCTTCTACAACATGGAGGGCTCCACGGGACAGTACCTGGCAGCCAGGGCCCTGAAGAAGCAGTCGTGGAGGTTCCACACCAAGTACATGTCCTGGTTTCGAAGACAAGACGATCCCAAGATCATCACGGACGAGTACGAAATGGGGAACTACATCTACTTTGACTTCGAGACATGGAGTGAGAGGCGCATGGAAAACTTCACCTTCGAGTACCGGTACCTAGAAGAGAGAGACCTGAACTGAGCTGGTCCACTGGGGTCATGCCTCGGACTTTGCACTTTCTGAGCCACCATCCGCTTTTTGGACTGGGCTACCCTTGCTCCCTGTGCCAGTATGCTGTGCTTTCAGTTCCGCCAATAAAATGGAAGTGACCGTCAACTCGCAGTTTTCGGAGAAACCGTTTCATCGCTTTTGCCCCTTTGTAAGGTAATGACACGCAAGACGAATGTTTCAAAATATGCAGGCATTAATCGCTGAGGCTATAGCTCAAGATACAGTTGAGGTTTTGCGGTGGGGCTGTGTGATAATTTCGTGCTGATTATTGTATGTTCTCCAGGACTTTGTTTCACTCTCAGAATAATAAATGTTTAGCATTTGTAAACTCAAAATTTTCAATTAGAAGTCGCAAACGAAAAGGGATGTTTATGTCATTTGATATTTTTGCCTCCCGACAGATACAGGGGTAGGTGGATGGCAGCACTGTCTGTTAGGCGTCGAGCTTAGCCGGAGTAGCCAGAGAGCGCTAACGCCGCGTGGTGACCAATTGTATAAGGCAAACCGGGCCAAACACGCGAGCCGCTGCGTAAAAAGACGTGCCTCCAAGGTCGTTAGCAAGAAATGTGTGTGTGCGTGCCACCATAAACTGCACGAGCCCGCCCGGGCGCGTATATGCGTTTCCTAGTCAGTACACCCAACCGTCCCCTGAGCTTGCTTATTGGGGTTGTATTACAGCATAAACGTACCTAAAGCATACAAAACCACCCGAACTGAAATAAATAACAACCAAAACGGACCTGAAATGGTTGAAAACCACGGTGTAGAAAAATATTAAACAGAAATAGCTGAAACTGACCTAAAAGGGGAAAACCCACAAAAACGTACAAGAAGCACTAGCTGAAACTGACCAAAAGGCAACCAAAATACCCGAAATTCAATGTATAATGCATAAAGATGTCATGAATAGATTATATGCGTGAGAACAAATGTTAATATTCAAATATGACAAACCCTTAAAAAGGGCAGTAACGCGATTTGAACCCGGGTTATTATGCTTGCTTCGCAGGAGCGGAACTACTACACTACGAGCCCAAGCGGTTCTGAGCGATCAAACTGAGGGCCACATGCACGTGATCACAGCTTCAAACATGGCCCTAGATGGCACCGTGCGTCGCTTGGGTGTGCTGACCAGGAAACGCCTACACGCAGCCCGGGCGGAATTGCATAGTCACCCGTTGTTCTTTACTAACCGAGGGACCGACCGCGCAATCATCAGTGGTTGGAAAAAAGGTTCTTATTAAATTACGCGGCACTGCATACAAGCGATCGGAAGGGGCTGGAAAGATTCTTTGAGGCCTAAATCGAGATAGTGAGAAAGAATGAAAAAAGAAACAGGTAAAGATTCTTTGGTGGGTGTTTTAGAATGCGTGACCACTTGGCCGCTCTCCCTTGCACGTTGCGGCTCAGCTCGGTGCGTACGCCTCGCCTCGGCTTACTAAGTCTGCCACAATGCGTTTATCGCACCAGTGGCGCTTAGAGCTTTCACCGCCCAAGTGGCCGTGCTTGATCGCTCGAGCAGCGGCGCTGCCTGCCTGCATTTCGTCGCCGCCACTCCCACTCCTTGCTCTTTCGCCGCCCTGCAATGGCTGCAAAGGCGTGCAGGCGGTCGCGTCACAAGTAGCCCCGTCGAGGCACACGCAGCGGCGTGCCGTGCTTCCACTTGTCGCCCCCATGGCAACGGGTCCATGTTGCGCAGCAGCTTTCGCCACTCTCCAAGGCCACTCTCCACTCTCGAAGGCTCTTTCAGTCTGTCGTTTAAGGGATGAGCCATTCACATGGCGGCGGATTACCCAGCGAAGCTGTTTTGGCTTAGTTTGGTTGCACACATTCACGGAACAAAAAGCTCTAAGGACACTTAAGCGCGCTGTATACGGGTTGTGAATGCGAAGCCACGAATGTCCAGCAGAACGCTTGTGGCGCCTTGCTTCCGCCTCGCGCTGTAGCAGAGTTTTGCAATCTTACCGTTTGAGACGCTCTGCACTGTGGTCCGTCTTAATGCTTTCTAATGGCTTCGATATGCCTGCATGTTCCTGTCATCTTGCGACGGCAGAGTTGCCTGCGGTGGCGACTTTGTTGACGTAGTCGCGCTGCGCCTGCTCCGTCTTGTCGGCCGGCGGTGTCCATGTGACTGGCCCTCTGCATCTCTCGCGGCTCGATAAGTGCTGGGTTGAATCGAGCTAAGAAGCTCACACGGCATAGCGGAACTCGGAAGAGCGTACTTCCTTCTTTATAGCCGCGCTACTGAGACACTCGCGCTTCATCTAAGCTCTACTTATATAACAAGAACCGAGCGCCGAGCCACACTAGAGAGTTTTAGATGACCGTGTGTGCCGTCGGTTCCATATATGTTGCGTTCGTGCCGCCGGGACCAGCGTGCGCATGCGCGCGCGGGCACGCACGGCGAGGCGGGCCACCCCTCAGTGGAACAAATGAGCGGGCACGGTAAGGACCGGACGCCCGCAATTGGAACTGAGCCAGCCTAGCGGAACGAATGCCCAAATGCCCAGTCGAGTCCCCGTATGGACAGAACACGCGGTATGCTCAAACCCCCCACTATCTCCACCCTGTCCCGCTGCTGCGTCCCGGCTATCTCCCTACCCAGAGCCGCCATGGATGCTGGACGGTTCTCGGGCAATCCGAGGACTGCCTTCGGAACGACGGTATCATAGGAACGCGCATGAGCGCCGGATCTCGTACCGGGCAGTTCGCGGACGACGACCAGGGACTGATAATCGCGGAGGAGGCTGCTTTCTGCGCTCGGACGACTTCTGTTTGCGGATTTTTTCCCCCGGCTAAGCACCGCCCTTTCGAGTTCTAAAGGTGAACTTTGGGGCAAAAACGCTAGTACGGCGCAACGCGAAGACCCAGACGGCGACATTTCATTCGCGCGTAGGTTCCTACAAGACTGACGCTTTCTTTTACACGTAACGCCATCTACAGGTTCGCTTTAAACTCTCATAGCCCATTCTTTTAAGCAACCGGTAGCGAAAATCAAAGCCCTTGTTTAAAGGGAAAGATGGTTAAAACGGGAAGCTTTCTCCCATGTGTTGTGGCCGTCTGCCAGCGCCCCCTACCTTGTGTTAAGTGGACGTTCAGGGACAGCCCCAGGGGGTCGGTGCCCGCCCGCCATGGAGCCGGCTGTCACATGTATCCTGTACCCTACTCTCATGTCTTAATTATTAAAGGTTATCACCTGCCAAAACGTGAACATGGTGTCAGAAGTTGAGGACTAGTACCCGCACGCAAACTTCGCCAGGCCAGCCGCTGGAAACCCGGACTCATCAGAAGTTCGGCGTCTTCGTCAAGCGTCGTCGCTAGGCCTCCGCCGCCCGCGCATCGAAACAATGGACGGGGCTTCCACAGCTACTCGCCCAGTGCCGCCAACGCCGTCGCCGTACCAGATTTCACCGCCGGAGCCTTTCACGTTCCTACCGGAGCATTGGACGACATGGAAGAGGCGTTGGGAACGGTTCCGCACCGCATCGGGACTGAACGGCAAGCCGGAAGATGCGCAAGTAAACTCTCTCGTCTACTTAATGGGTCCAAAGGCTGAGGAAATTTTCCCCACTCTCCCCATCCCGGCCGACAAGCAAGAGTCCTACGCCGACGTGTTGGCTGCGTTCGAGGCGTTTTTCATCGTAAAAAGAAACGTCGTTTACGAGCGCGCTGTATTCAACAGACGCTCACAGCGTAAGGGAGAATCGGCGGCGGAATTCATAACTGCGCTGTACGCGCTAGTTGAAACCTGTGACTATGGGAACCTCAAAGAAGAGCTGCTCAGGGATCGGATCGTAGTCGGGGTCCGGGACAAGAAGCTGTCTACGAAACTCCAGATGGAAGGTGATCTCACGCTCGAGAGGGCAGTATTGTTGACTAAGCAAACAGAAACCGTCGGTCGGCAGCAAGAGAACCTGAAGCAGCCGGTCGACCCTTCATCTGCCGAAGCGGCCTACGTGGATAGCCTGAAAGTGAAGTCACACAAGGGAAGAAAACCCAAGCAGGGAGGTCCGCCAAAACAGGGGAATGAGCCAGCGCTGAAACAACCCTGCTACTGGTGTGGCAACGCAGTACAGCATCCCAGGCAACAGTGCCCTGCTTCGAAAGCCCAGTGTCACAAGTGCGGCAAGCAGGGTCATTTTGCATCGGTCTGCAAAGCCAAGCGACTACGACAGATCATCCAGCAACGTGAGAGCACGCAAACAAATGATGAACAGTTCTTTGCCGGAACAGTCAACGCTACGACGAAAAAGAAACCGTGGAAAGTTTCAGTTGCCGTCAACGGTCACAGTGTTGACTTTCGTCTGGATACAGGGGCAGACGTCACGGTTGTGCCAACAGGTCTGCTATCAAGGCTGGAAAAGCAGATCACTCTTCTCAAACCCGACAAGCTCATTCTTGGACCAGCAAAGCAGCGTCTAGACATCGTTGGAGTCCTGAATGCGACAGTCTCATACAAGGGAACGAGTGTCACAGCAGACCTGCACGTCACAAGGGGCCTGGACGAACCACTCCTTGGGCTAGACCTGATAGAGAGCTTTGGCATCTTGCAACGAGTAAACGGAGCCTGTTCTACGCAGTGTCTAGACCCAGTCAGCGAGTACCCAGAACTATTTCAGGGCTTGGGGAAAGCGCCTTGCGCGTACAAAATCAAGCTGAAGCCAGAGGCAGAGCCCGTGGCAGTTGCATCCCCAAGACGCGTACCAGTTCCCCTGCTAAAGCCAGTTGAGTGCCAACTCCAGAAGATGGAAAAGGAAGGAGTCATCACCAGAGTGAGTGAGCCAACAGACTGGTGCTCGCCAATTGTGGTCGTGCCAAAGAAGAACGGTGAAGTGCGCATATGTGTAGACTACACAGCGCTGAACAAGAGCATACAACGAGAGTATCACCCAATCCCTAGCGTAGAGCCGATTTTGGCTACCTTGGGACAAGCCAAGTACTTCTCTCGTCTCGATGCATACTCGGGGTTCTACCAAGTGGAACTGCATCCCGAATCAACGCTGCTCACAACATTCATCACTCCATTTGGTCGGTTCAAGTTCAACCGCCTTCCCTTTGGCATTTCTTCGGCTCCTGAACATTTTCAGAGAATGGTTCATCAGCTTTTAGAAGGCCAGGAGGGAGTGGCGTGCCTCATCGACGACATTCTCGTGTGGGGCAGGACGAAAACCGAGCATGACAGTCGTCTCCTTGAAGTCCTGGACAGACTAAAACAGAAGGGACTTACACTGAACCGTGACAAGTGTGTGTTCGCTCAGGAAACCGTCCAGTTCTTGGGCCATGTGATCAACAAAGATGGCGTGACTCCAGACTCAGACAAGATTGCGACCATCGTTAACAAGCCTCCTCCAACAGACGTGACCGAACTAAAGAGATTCTTGGGCATGGTGAACTTTGTCGCACGGTTCATACCAAATCTAGCTGTCAAGGCAGCTCCTCTGAGAGACCTACTGCACAAGGACGTCCCATTCAGCTGGGACAGCGCTCAGCAACGTGCATTCGAAGATCTTAAAGCTTCTTTCACATCGCAACCACTGCTTGCTCTCTACCACCCTACAAAGGAGACGGTCTTGTCTGCAGACGCGTCCAGCTACGGGCTGGGTGCTGTTCTTCTGCAGCGTCAGGAAGACAAGAGCCTGCGAGCCGTTGCCTACGCTTCAAAATCGTTGACAGAGGCAGAGAAGGGCTACTCCCAGATCGAAAAGGAGGCCCTCGCCATCACATGGGCATCGGACAAGTTCAAGGACTATCTTCTTGGTTTGAAGTTTCATATTGAAACTGATCACAAGCCTCTCATCCCTCTGTTCACTCGGAAGCCAGTGGATGACCTCACACCAAGACTGCAACGCCTGCGTCTTAGGATGATGCGATACGACTATACGATGCAGCACGTACCAGGCAAGGACCTGGTTGTTGCTGATGCATTATCCCGGCAGCCACTTGCAGCACATGGAAGCACAGACCTTGCTGACGAGGTTAGAGAGTTCGAGCAAGCCCTCATCTGTCATGTGCACGTCCCCGACGTGAGCTTACAGACTCTTGCGAAGGCACAAGGTGGAGACCTCGTTTCCAAAGCCATCGTGGACTACCTTCAAACAGCCTGGCCGAAGGTGAAGTCCCAAGTGCGGCAGGAGTGTTTGCCATACTGGCAGTTCAAGGATGAACTTACACTACATGACGGAATCATCATGAGAGGCCAGCGCTACTTCATACCTGCAGCCCTAAGAGCTTCTGTGCTCGGTTCTCTCCACGACGGGCATGAAGGCATCACGAAGTGCAAAAGGCGAGCCAAACTGTCCTGCTGGTGGCCAGGTATAGCGAGAGACATTGCTGACACCGTGGAGAAGTGTGTCAGCTGCATGGAGCAAAGACTAACTCCAGTCCAGCCGCTCATGACCACCCCCTTCCCAGACAGACCGTGGCAAAGGTTAGCCATGGACTTGTTCTATGCCAACGGGAAGTGGTACCTGTGTGTGACGGACTATTACTCGCGCTACATTGAGATAGCACTACTGGAAAACCAGAGACCCGAAACTGTCATCCAGAAGACAAAGTCTATCTTTGCAAGGCATGGCATTCCTGAGGAAGTGGTCACGGGCCGCAGTTCCGTTCGGAGTTTCTGGCTTTTGCCAAAGACTGGGGCTTTCGACACATCACTTCAAGCCCTAAGTATGCACAAAGCAATGGCTGTGCTGAAGCTGCGGTCAAGATCGCCAAAAAGAAAATAACGAAGGCATCGGATCCGTACAGGGCTCTCTTGGCGTATCGAGCAACACCACTGGACAACGGGTACAGCCCGGCCGAGCTGTTGTTCAGCCGTCGGCTGCGAACGCACATCCCTTTGGCACCAGAACTGCTGAAGCCTTCAGTTGCAGACGCAGCAGCCCTCAAGGCTTCAGAGCACAAAGCCAGAAGTCGTCAAGAGTTAAACTACAACAGAAGGCATGCTGCCAGAGAGCGACCGGAGTTTCAACCTGCCCAGAAGGTTTGGATCAAGGACCTGAAACGCACTGGAACAGTGCTTGCGAAGGCGGATGCGCCCCGCTCCTACATCATTGGCACGGACCAGGGCACCGTTCGCCGAAACGCTAAGTTCTTGGTTGTCCATCGTCGTGAGAGTGCCGAGGAAGATCAAGTCTCCGTTGACAGCTTGCCTCCCCCGCGCGACACACTCACCGACACACCCAGCAACGCGGCTCCCTTGGCACCACTATCTCCGCAAGCAGCTGGACCTGGGACAAGGTCGCGATCTGGGAGACTGATCCGTCCACCGCGCCGTTATGGCTATACTTAAAGGGGGAGATGTTGTGGCCGTCTGCCAGCGCCCCCTACCTTGTGTTAAGTGGACGTTCAGGGACAGCCCCAGGGGGTCGGTGCCCGCCCGCCATGGAGCCGGCTGTCACATGTATCCTGTACCCTACTCTCATGTCTTAATTATTAAAGGTTATCACCTACCAAAACGTGAACACCATGCAACCCGAGTCAGAGTCCAACATTAAAGGAGCCATGAAGAGAAAACAAAAGTTTGTTTTATTCGAAAGATTAGGTGTTTCATAGTACCCCAAGCGCTTTCCCGGAAGCAAATGATGCTTTATTCACTGAGAAATAAGGGAATTTAAGCCAAAATTTTAAATCTCCCGCTAAAATTGAACATTCCGTGACGTGTACAATGGCGTCATAGAGCCGGTCCATGAAACAGATACTTAGTATGTCGACTCCATATAGCACCCACACGCGGGAGTCGATCGAGACGGCGGCCATTTTAAAAATACTAGTAAAACCTAGTGCACCCGCAGCCCTAGTCATGGAATCGCCTGATCCGGAGAACAATTAAAACTCTCGCCGAGGAGCTCGGGCTTGCATTTAACAACCTCACACCACAAAAACGCTCAATGCTTCTAAGTGCACGAGCGGCAAGAGTTGTGGGATACGCGGTGGACGGGAAAGCGACCATTCCGCGATAGCCACAACAGACGAACGCCCAGCCGTCGGCACCGCTGCCTCGTCAGCCCCGTCGCGACGGACGAATATAGACTGGTACGCATGTGCCGTATTTTGATTACGGTTAATAATAGTTCAATTTCAGTAGCAGTATCGCTTATGCCAGTTGGCCGGTGTCGTGTATGGAAAGCCGTTCGCGCCAGCTCTCTGCTTCGACCAGAAAGATACGAGCGTCAATGCGCGGTGTTTACGGCATTTTTTCCCCCAAGGTCAGAGCGATTTGACGAAGTCGGCGACGAGCGCCAGCATGTCCCAGGAGTGAGCTAACGTAAGGGTCCCTGCCGTAATCACTTCCTCGGAAATGAAGCGAGCACACTCGTACTTCCTTTAGCTCTCTTTCTCCTCCGTTTGCAAAGTTCACAAAACGTAGCCACTTGCTTCGCCTAGGTTCGTCGTTGGGCAGCACATGAAAGGAGATCTCCTCACCGGCGGGGATGTCGCACTCCCTCGACGATTTGCCCGTACTACATGGGCATTTCAAAACGCAGCAACGAAATTTCATTGTAAAGTACTCGACCAAACTGAAGTTTTCAGTGGTTGTAAACTGGAAACGAGCTCGTAACGACAGCAGCAAGCCAACACCATTCGAAACTTACGCGACGACTGGCACTATCTCGTCGCTTCTTGCGGTTCCTTACTTCCCTCGTTTCTATTTTTACCTTTGCTGGTTGGCGATATGACGGCCAACCTCCTGTGAAGGGATTACGATACGAAGCAAGGTCGCGGCTGTGCGTGCTGGAACGGTTCGTTGGCCCCGAAGAGCCTCGAACCCGAAAATTCGTCTGCGCGACGGCGAGATGTCGAGCTCGGCCGGCGCTAGTTTCGTACGCATTGGCGCACACGCTTGCGAGTTCGTTCGGACCTTCAACCGTTTACTCCACCGTTCTTTGTCATAAAAAGAATGTGCAGTATGTTTCACGGGCATTTAGCTCGCTATGCAAACTGTAAGCCCTGCCTAACATGCGTTTGCTTTTGCCGGCCTCCGCCAATCGCAGAGCATTCCCAAGTGACATCACAGGTTCTGTTGCGGAAAATGAGCTGGTGGGTCGCATGGTCATTTTCTTTTTTCCTAATTATGTAGCTTATTTGAGCGAAGTTTGCGTTATAAGTGGTGTTGACCGTCTTCGGGTCCTAGGACTAGAAATATCGGCATCAGGGTCAGCAGCTCAGTGGCTCCGATCTGCTCGGCAGAAAGCCGGACAGATGCTCCACCTCGTTCGCCGCATCGCTCAGAAGTCTGGCGGGGCCTGCTGGACTGTTGCCCGTCTCCTAGTGCGCGCCGTACTACAGCCACGGCTTGTGTATCAGGCCCAGTTCCAGCACATGACGCAAGCGGACTGGGCTCGGCTTGAGGCCATCAACAGGGCCGCCATGCGCACCATTACTGGCCTCCCTCGCATAACACCAATCCCGCCGCTACAAGCCGAAGCCCAGCTAAACACCCTAGATGAGATCATCCATCAGCGTCGTTCCGCTCGCCTGCTAAAGCGTGGATATGTACCGGAGGCAGCGGCTCTCGCTGCGTATATGGGCCACGTTCCTGATACGATGCCAGCCTTTTCTGCGGCTAGACCGCCCTGGCTCTACCATCAGGTGACGGACAACAAGCCTCTGGCAAGGCTACATGTCCGAACCTCTGGCCTTCATCAACCTCCGGATGCAGCCCTCCTTCATGTCCGTCACTGGGCGCCTGCGACGCGGACACGAGTCATACAGGCTTTCGTGGACGCCGGGGCACATGACTGCCTCGTAACCACAGCCTTGGCTTGTCCCTCTCACCCAACCTTAAACCAGTGCTGCGCCTACGAGACCCTCCGACCTCTCCCAAGCCTGTTGGCAGAACTTACTGCAATTCGGGATGGTCTCCAAGCGCTCTCATCGACTGTAACTACCGGTGTGAAACTGGAAATTTACACGGACTCAACGACGGCGATACGTGATCTACGTCGCGTTGCGCGTAGCACCAGCATGTCGGCACGTATTCACGCGATCCTGGACACATACCCATGCCCTGTGCGTGTATTGTGGGTTCGCCGGGACATGCTTCCTGCCCACATAGCGGCGGATCGCGCCTGTCGCCGTATAGACCTACAAAGGCCGCTGCCACTTCTTCCGGTGTCCACCCGAGAAGAACTGCTGGTGGAAAAGGAGAACCTCCGCCGCGCCACGCGTGCTTTACTTCCACCGCGTGGAACCGACCTCCCCAGTGGGCTCGCTCGCTGGGAGGAGGTCCTGCTGCGGAGGCTTCGAGTTGGGGTGGCATTATCCCCAGCAGTGACCCACGCTTGGCCTGCCCGCTATCACGCACCGTTTGCGGACACCTGTCCCTTTTGTACGGTCCCTGCGTCTGAAGCCGACACGAGCCACCTTCTATGGACCTGCCCTGCCCTTCAAACCTCTCGCCTGCAACACCTCCGGGGCACAGGGCTCCATCCTGGGAGACCCCCTGATCTACAGCGGTGGATATGGGGGCCTCAGTACCGGTCTCTGCTGACGTTTCTGCGTGAAACCAATGTAATGTTGTATATATGACTGTTATGCCGTAAGGCAAACTCTCGCAAAAAAAAAAAAAAAAAAAAAAGTGGTGTCGTTATGGTTCTAACGAGGCAATCTTTCGAATGAACCAAACTTGTGTTTTCTCTTCATGGCTCCTTTAAAACTGCTTCGACGGTGTCGGAATGGAGCGATCGGATAGACGTCGTCGTCGTAACGGGCCCAAACTCCATCCGGCGGGAAGCCTTCCGACTTGTCCTGGCCTTCCTCGAGGAAGCCGACCTCACCAAACGGCTGTGGCCCACTGCCTGCCTTATCTCTTCCTTCCTCTGCCGCTTTCTCTGTCCCCATTTTCTCTCACCTATCCCCTTTCATCCCCCCTTCCCCCGGACTGGGTTGTATGCTGGTGAACTCCCAAATGAGTTCAAAATGTCCCCAGTCCGCTTCCTTTCAACTTTATGTTTCAATAAATCACTTACCTCACCTTGCGCTGTAACGCGAGGTGCCCAGGTTCGATTCCGACCACGGGAAGCCTTTTTTTTTCTCAGAGTGCTTGATGTGCCTCAGCTTATTACCGCCAACGTTGTGTGTCACCCATTGAGCATAAAGTTGGCTTTCTTGCAGTGAATTTCCGCTTTTCGAAGCCACCAGTGAGGCATAGAAAGCTTCGCATTAAAAATAGTTTCGCTGTGCAGGGCCCACTCGTTCTGCCGTTAGCAGACGGGGTGCGAGGACCAGCCGCTATAAATATTCGTTTTCTCAAGTCCCATGATTATTTTTTTTGTTAATTTTTTTATCTTGCATCAGCTATGCGCGTTGTTGCATAAATAAATGTCGTATTTATCAGGCCGGTTTAGGAGCGGGGCGAAGCCTTAGCGTGTTCAGTTGGAAATCGCGTTGGAAATAGCGAGTTTGGCACATGAACGGAATATCGCACCCAGATGGCTCCGGCCGGATGAATAGAAGAAGAGGACTATGACAACGGCAACGATGATTCTCCAGATTGGGTGGTTCAAAATAACGTGTAACCTTGGTTACGGAACGCACCGTAGTGAAGGGCTTCATTTTAATCGCGACCACTCGCGCCGAAATCTCTACACACGGGATAGGCGACCGCAGTTTTAGTGACATGCCCCTACAGTTCATCATCCCCACGAAGAACTTAGCACCCCTTCTGCAAGCCGCTGCGAACTTTCACCTCGCCTTGTACGCATAAGACGACCAGCAAGTCTCACTTCACGCCGCCATACTGGTGATTCATCACTCCCCGCAAGTCACGGAATCCCAGTGTATCCCCGGAGAATTTACCCTCTAAACCGCTTGCAAAACAACATATAAGGAACGCCCAGACCCCGCACCAGATCCGGCGCTCACGATTAAAACCAGTTTATCCCCAAAGTCAGACACTTTCGCCCCCTACACGCCGCTACATACCAAAAGGTGACTCAGACGCCCTCCCCTTGCAGCGCACTCTCATCCAACTCATGCACCTTTGCAGGCTCTTGCATCAGCTATTCGGCCTACAAGAAACCGATGCTCTCCGCATTATCAAAGCCATACTCATAAGCCAGTTCCCCACGGAGAAGTACAAACTCAACATCGCTGTACCTCAACCGTCGTGGTCCCATGGGTCTGCCTCCAAAGACGGCCGCACGAAAACTCGTTCACCTGGCGTCCATATAATACGTGGGAGCAACTACCAGAAGATCATCGCATCTCGTGACTCGAATGGCTCAAGCTCAGGCCGGCAGGCAGAAATTAATCAAGGAATCCACCAAAGAAGAAAGCTTCGCGTTCAATCATCGTCGTTGTTACACGGAGGGGTGCACGACTCTGTCTTACCATTATGCTAAAAATTCAATAAGAAACGGTGGCAAGTGTGCTCAGCATTTCAGACAAAGTTGGGTTTGCAGCAATAATTTTTCTCGGTGACGCCGAACGAAATGGGCGGAATCCTATCCGCAAACCGCTTCGCTGCAAGACCCGAGAGCAGTGCGTAAGGCTGAAGCAGGTGACGAATAACGCGCTGTGCGACAGCTTCCGTTGTTGACGGGTGACGCTGGCGGGATCACACTGTGCGCAGTAAAAGTCTTCAGCGAACGACCAGCAGTTTCACCATGTGGCAGCACCTCTGTTTGATCATCCTAGGTCGGGAACGGTTTTTTGCACTCCATCTCTCACCCCCGCATATTACAGTGACCCCGTCCTATCAGTGCGAGGTAGCGATTTTGGTGGTTGGGTGTGAAAAATCAAGACAGACAGCTCTCTGCGAGTTCGGGAAGCAATCTGTTTTGATTTTTAGTCCAACCGGCCTTGCCGCTACCTCGCACTCACTATCCAGGACCGCCGCATATATATGAATGTGACTAATAGCAATAAACCCTTTTTCCTCTATAGGTATCTACACGCCGTCTGGCATGCGACGGGCTGTACAAGGTGAGCATACATGTGGCAGCGCCGATGCCGGCTGCATAGTAAGCAGCCACAATATATATAGTACCTAGAATATACTAGGCACTATAGCCACAATGCATTCGCGGTGAGCGCGACCGTGGGTTGCGCTGCGTGTGACGTCACCTCAGGGACGCGCGCCTTCGTGGCCTGTTTCCCTCCTTGCTGCTGGCTATTCTCGCTCAGCAGATGTTCCTTTTTCTTCGAGTAGCGTGTCCGATTATGCCGCTTTTATCTTCGCTGCGATTTCTACAACTATTAGCGATTGAGCAACGCTGAGACAGTGCAATTGAGCGGTGAGATTGAACCAGGGAAAGAGGAACACGAGGGGAATCAGAGGAGGGCGCTGTGTCGTTCAACGTGGTTGGCAGCGATACAACCAGGTACGTGGCCCATTATTCGCCCCGTGATGGGGGAATGCATATTCCAAAATAATGTGTGCACTTTCCGCGGTTGAACATGCCAGACGTCGCAGAAAAAGTAGTGCAAGATTAATCAGCTTTGTGCGAGCAACAGACGTGATGATTTTCAGTTTGCCTTATCGCTTGTCAAGCCTCGCGCTGAACCAGTGGTGTACCGAGCAATAGTCCAAGGCCTCGAAATGCAACGAATTATGCACAATTATAAGTGTGGCACAAGAGGGAGAGGAAAAGCGGAATTGCACGAAAATGTGCACGTGTGCCCCATCGAGCAACGCTCAGTATTTACGACAGCTTCATTTTGGCGTTACGAAAGAACCTCGAAGTTTAATAAGCCGAGGGTGACACATCTTTCAGAAAAAAAATGGCTCTAATCTACGCCGTGAAGCTGTGAAGGAGGGTGGACTGCGAAGCTGTAAACGAGACCCAGAACGATTACCCATGCGGCGTCACTTGAATTCGCACACGTGGCTCCACAAAGAGTGAAACCGGAGACTCTGCCAGCCGTTACCGGGGGTTCGCCGTGGCGGCGTCCCGAACGCAGCAGTGTGGGTGCGTCGGCAGAAAGGAATCTTTCGAAGGGGGAGGAGGAGGGCGGCACGCGCGGCTACTGCGTCATCTCTCTCACTGCCTCCCCCTCACTCTTGTTTCACGTGTCGCCTCCGAAAAGCGCCCATCCCCACGCGAGACGCTGAATACAAAACCCCCGTCTGCCTCCCAGTCTCCACGTGTGGGCGTAGCTTAGTCGGCAAGACGACGGGCTCTCGCTCCGTTTCTCTGTGCGGGCCCAGGTTCGATCCGTGGCGGTGCCAGTAGTTTGTTTGTGTAGCCAGGGTGTATAGCCAGTAGCCAGAAGCAGCCTGGGACTTCTGTGCAGCCAGTAGTAGCCTGGGAGTTTTCTGCTGACGCGGACACGAAAATCTCCTTGGCTGGTTATAGGTACACTGCTTCGCAGTAAACTGTTCCGATTTGTAGGACATCTTTATATCGTTTTCTCGGCATCTTATAGAATACGTGCAATGTGAGCCCTGCGTGTGCGTGCATGCGCGTCATCAGCGATTGTCTTGAGTGCTCCCTCCCCCTCGAAACACCTCCAAAGCCTATGGTTGCGGCGTAGTGCGCAGTAAAGAGAATTAAGCCACCGAAAGGCGCGTTCACTAACCTCAGAGAGAAGGTAATGCGAAAGTCGTAGAAGAGCTCAATCCGGCTGAAAACGACCTTGAATGACGTTACAAATGACTCGACCTTGACCTACCTAACAAGGCGAGAGAAGTAGCGAGAGAAGTTGACACAGATGTGCTCGCTCAGACCGACATTGTTTGGCCTACACCGGCTGAATGCATGACCGGTCAAGAAGAAAGGTCCGATCGTTAGGCCTGCGCAACTGGAGCAGCGGGATGCCTTGTTAGGAAAAAAAGATTTTTAATGGAGCATCAAGAACTGATAAGCATCTCTGAGAACACGACCAACCATGCAAGAACCCTTCTGACATATGATTGGGACTAGGACTGGGAGGTCATGCCTTTGCATGACACGCCAACGGAAACGTTGTAATTCGCGAAAAGACTGGTGATCTAGTAACAGCTGAAACATCGGAGGCAGGCCTGTCTCCTAGAGTGCTTTGTGGTATTCGCATTCGCAACAAATGATTCACTTGGGCCCTTTAAAAGGTTTAGCTTGTGGCAGCAAAACATTTAAACAAGTAAGCTGCATTGCTGTCATAGAAGCGTACAATCTATAAGCAATAGGGTGGACGAATCGGAATATTTATTTTAAAACTGCAAATGTTTGTTTTTGGTCTCGTAGAAGCATTGCAATGAGACGATTTTAGTGTTTTCGGACATTTTAACATGAAAACCTTTCATGTGCATAGGTCACTGATTTGATTGTAGGGTTTAACGCCTCCGACGCAACGCAGGCGATGAGGCGCGCCGCAGTGGAGGGCTATGGATTAATTTTGACCACCTGGGGATCTTTAACGTGCGCCGAAATGTCGCACACACGGGCGTTTTTGCTTTTCGCCTCCATCAGAAAAGCGGCCGCTGCGGCCGGGAATCGAACCCGAGTCCTTGTGCTCAGTAACACAACGCCTCAGCTACTGAGCCACCGCGGCGGGTCTGTGCATAGGTCAACTCGTCAGGATGTTTCTTGTTCCACAACAGATACCGATACCCTTCCACAACCGAGCCTCGAAATTTCGTGGCGTAACAGTGGACTACCAAGTAGGTTGTGCACAGCTGGATAGCATAATCATTGTCACACTATACCGTCGACCTAGCTGATGATTCTGTGTTAGAGTTTCATAATTTCTTAGATAAACGAGTGCTTGCCTATGTTAATACAAGTCATATTTAGGCTGTCGTTTAGAAAGATTTCGACAATAATTCGAGCAAGGAAAATGCGAGAAAAGTAGACTGAAAAATGCAACAAACTGCAGCACACGGCTGTAAAAGCCTTATAATCATGCGAATTGGAGCAACACTAACCTCGGTAATAATTTACACCTGTTAATAACAAACTGCCACAGATGTGTCATTACAACTGGAGTTTTGTCATACCAAATAGTAGACCCATGTGGCGATTTGTCTCAAAATCATGCACCACTCCGCCTAACAACGACGATGGTTGAACGCGAGGCTTTTTTCTTCGATGCATTCCTTGGTTAATTGCTCGGTTCGCCAATCCCACACTACCAGTATGTGCTACTCTGGAGGTGTGAGCCACTTTTCTGCAGGTATACTCTCGGGGTCTACGGCGTGTTTGGGGTCTACGGCGTGAATCGATACCTTAATTCTGCTTGGCTTATACGTGAGTGATTTTTCAAGTGGGTGGTGGTCCAAGGTGTTAAACTTCAATATGGGACCGCTGGGCTAACGCCCTAAATATGAAAATGTGACCTCAGGCCTAAATTTCTGAGGATAACAGCCCCACGGCGCACAGAGCTCCTTCATTCTCATCGTACGTCGAGCTGTGCTTAACGGTGTTGACGCTCGCCTCAGAACATGACGTTAGGCCCAATGTTACCAGCTATTCTAGTAACGTTTGTTAGGCCTATATACGTCGCGCCGCCGCGTGCATGCGTCTTCTCCTCTTCTAGCTGCACATCAACCTTGAGCGGAGTTTGGCCTAACGAAGCTAGCTGTCAACAAGCTTTGCAGGGAAGCGCTCTAATTTCTCTACACTTCACCCACTATCATCACCACCGTCACAGAAATGTGACTTTCTTTCCGGCAGTGCGTTTTCGTGTACGTGCGGACGCCATCGGCGAGAGGCTGAAAGGTTCATTTTAATAATGAAAAATACAAACGGCTTTTGGAGATGTTCTTGTAGAAAATTAAGGAACCTTCCGTTAGAAAGTGCTTCTGTGGCTGCAGCTGTAAACAGCGCACATTATGATTTTCTTTCCTTTTTTTTCTGTCAATGTACAAGAATAATTTTGTGCTTACGCATCCGCCCAAATACAGAGGTGGCAGAACACCGCGAAGTACTCGCTATATTCTAAAAAAAAATCGATAAATATAACTATTTAAGGAATATATGCTACCTCGCAGGGAATCACTTCGTTTGTTAAGAGTTTGTAGAAGTCTTTTTAAAACGGCCGCGAAGACAAAATACAAGTTTGTTCATTTTGAGAAATGTAGCCTTTTGTAACTCACTCAGTCAGCTCCATTCCAGACGCGAAAGACGCTGGTTAACCGGAAAACCTCAAGAAATATTGAAAAGTTTCCAAATTTCGCGCTACACCGTGCCAGGGGTGACGTATTATAGGACGGTGCTAAAATATAGTTGTCAGCGGATCAACTGCGTGTTAGCATTCAAGCGGTACGATTAAACGAACCCTGGAGGTGGCTCATAGGCCGACGGTCGCCGATCGCACAAACAAGATTCTGTGACGTCAAACAGAAATTGGTGGAAAGTGGCTGAGGAGGAGCCACTGCTTGCACGTTACTGTCTTTACCGGCGCGATTATTTGTTTGAAGTTTGTGATAAAATAGGTATAATTGTTATCGGGTCGAGTTTGGGACCTGGATCGGGACCTTGTGGTCCAGTCAAAAGAATGCAGCCAGTGTTAGACTCGGACGGGTGTTGCCGCGGCGAGTGTTGTAAGCTCTAAAATTCTGCTTCCAGTTGAAATCCCGATATGTTCAGCCTTTGGCGCAGCGCGTTATTGCCGATCTTGAAGTTGCGGCGCGAGCCGAAGGACGCCCGTGACACGGTGCAAGCGAAGGTGCAATTTTGACAGGTGTCAGTTATCGCGACGCCATTCCCCTCAGTTTCCCTGTCGTGATTAGCCTGAGTGGTGTAAGTGGTATTAGGCAGTCACAGGAGGGCGTGGCTAGGACAACGAAGCGGCCGTCCCACTCGCCTTCAAATCTCGGTTTCTGTGCCCCAAAGGACCAGTTCTTCCCGCAAGGAAGAAATAGGCTCCTCTTCTTTTCTTCCAAGCAGGCACGGGGCTGACCCATATCTGGAACGGCCTAACTTCCCTCACTGCAATTGGAATGACGATGCCTAAAGTAGTTATGTAAAAAAAAAAATGTTGATTAAGGCTCTCTTCCTTCACGGGAATCAGTTGTCAAAAATCACTCTAAAAAGTTAGTTAAAGATGCTCCATTAAGCGAATTATCACGACTTTCGTTTTCTTTGCCTGCAAGCTCCAACAGCAGTGAACTACGCAGGATTAAGAACAATCTACAGTAAAACCTCCTTGATTGGGCCTCAGTTAATTCAAGAACTCGAATAATTCGGTGTTCCTACTCCCTCCCTTCAAAAATGTGCCTTGCCCTATGGCCGCTGACCTTGGTTATTTCGGCGCAAATTTACGCGCGCACCGCTTATTTCGTACCCACGCCTCCGAAGTTCAGCTTGCTGAATACGTTGCCTTTGACGATGGCGTTGTTTTCGCCAGCCGGTTTAGCGATGATGAGCTCATCAACGATGCCCTTGGTGTGGTAAATGAAGCGCCCGATGAACACTACCCGTGCGATGTCGTACCCCCGGCTGGTCGCAAGTACTGCAAAATAACCTGCCGATGCTCTGGCTGTTCTGAAAGCAGTCTTCTATGATGCTCCATTTGCGAACCCGAACACTCGCTCTTTCCACTCAGCTACCCGACAAAAGGCCAAATAACATCATGACGTTTTTCAAAGTAGCGGAAGGCATACAAGAATCGTAAATACGCTGTTCTTATCGGTAATTCTGTAATTAGACATCCAGATCATTCGTACATTTTTTTACTCCCTAACGATCCGAATTAACGATGTTTACACTGTACATGCATAACTACGGTTCCACGTATTCATTTTTCGAAGTGTATTCCGAAAAGAAAACAAACAAGGCCACAGGCAATTAAACGCAATCGGGCCACAATCACAGTGAGCGCTAGCTGTTAGCCATAAGCATAGCAGTCACGCACTGAGATGCTGAAAGCGACGTTGGTGATGTTCGAGCAGCGGTACCCTGTTATCTGGATGTTCGGGTGCGCTGCGGGCCGATATCCGACCAAGCGAGTTTTGACGACGACGAGGAGGATGATGATGATGCCCTCTAAGAGTTAAGTACGTACTCTCAAGGGCCAATTGACCGACTGGTCTTGCTTCTTGTTGCCATTGCCATAAAATATGATTTACGGCCGACCCAGCGCACAAGTTCGTACGTACGTACGCAGATCAATGCATTCTAACCTTTTTCGCGTCCATTATTACCCGGTCTCGCTCTTCCTACAAGACAGGGGCGGATAAGTACACGGCAGGCTAACGTGTGTCATTCTTCCTCTTCACGGGTGGTTTTAGGGGAATGAGGAGCAGAGGAGTCATGACGACTATCCTGAAAAGACACGCACTGTTCAGTCCTCAAGAGGGTGCGTGTGCGTTTGTTTCCGTATGAATACAGTCACTTTCACCGCTCAGCGACTCCCCCGTAACGAAGGCAGGTATCCACCCATCCTGTTTTGCCTCACATCAAAGTCATGTAATTGTCACCGCTTGCACACGTCCTTCTCGTCTCTCGTGGTGTCTCGCTGCCACTTCATTTTTATCACGTGACTTATGACGTCACCGGAGTTTTTAATCCCGCACTGCGCGGCACTCTCGGGAAAGGCAACAACAGCCAAAGCGGCAAAACAGCGAGGCTACGTCAGCCTGATTAGTTTGCTTAGCCACACTAACGGTCTTATAGCAGTGCTGCACGCTTTACAGGCAGAAAAAGATGGGCTTTATATTTTTATTTCAGTCAAGGGTGCCGCTAAAGTGATTTGTAAACATTGTGGGATTACTAGCGCAAATTGAAGTCTGGACTCCCTAGGTCATGTTTCAACCACTCTGGATGTGATTACGCCATTTTTTTAGCAGGAAAGTAAATTAGGAAGGGCTGTCCTTCTCTCTGCATCCACTCTGCCGATTTCGTATGACGTTTCGTATGACGCTTACTTTTGCAGGCTTGGCTTGACTGCGCCTACTGCAGGGCTCACCGACGCTCCCACAGAGTCACTCAGCTGGCCGCTGGCGGTTCAACGCAATTAGTTTGCTAATTTAAGAAAGCACATGCGGCGCTTCGCTCACTTCGCTTCACTGGAGCTGCAAGATGCATATGCCTGTGCGACTGTTATGATAGTAGAAAATCTAAGGCCAATAAAAGGGGCGGGGAGAAGAGTCAGCGAAGTTAATATAGATACTAGGGAATTAAAACCAACCGAAACTTATATTGCAAAGCGTAAAAGCGAGGTTCGGGAAGCACTTCTCGAGCAGGGTGAACTAGCACAGCTTTCAGCAGCGCGACCACACATTTGCAATCGCCTTTCTGCTTAAGGAACGCCATCACCAGTGATACGGCTTTCGTGGAGATTTGGCGGATGCTTACTACACAAGAGTTATTAAAGAAACACTCATGTAAGCTGCTGCGAATGCTGAAACTTACATATATGGTGAAATAAACAGCTTAGCCTATACATATATGTCCACCCAGGCAACCGCTGGGGTATGGGCCATATGGTCAAACGCAATGCACTGGATGAAATGCGTTGCAATCAGCAGGTTATACTTCCCGATTGGGCGTGTTTTCTAATTGACTTTATTTAGGTAATGTTTCCTTCACTGCATTAGCAATTCGTCGCTGTAACATTCAAGTTGGCAGACTGAGGGCAGACGGACACCGACGCGCAGCCGAGTTTTCGTTGGCGTGGATTTGACATAAGCACCGACAGCCTGCGGGCACAGTGCCAAATCAGCTGACTGTCGGCCTGGGGCGAACACGCCTCTTGCGAAACAGGGACGAGCCACTGCCAGCTCCAAATGTGGGGGCGAGTCGCCTCGCAATTGAGCGTCTCCGATGACGCGGAGGGCGTTCAGCCACTGCATACGCCTCGGCTAGTGAATGTTTCAATTATAACTGGTGCTTGCAAGATTATCCTACCCATTCTACAGCCGAAAACATGTCAAAAGCGCGGTATGCCGATTCCTGAGATATCGAAGATGCCCAACTAACGATAATGGCGGATGACAAGCATGTTGTTGCACGGAACAGAAACTGCTTGAACAACTCCAATCTTGGACATCGTCCAATCACACCCATGACGAATGCGCGTCATGGGTGTAGTTGCTGTGGCCGCCGAAAATGTCGCATGGTATTTTAGATGCAAAGCATCTCTTGCTTGGGGCTATGTCCGTCGGCGTCCGTCCGCACATCTCCCCCTCTCCCCACCAGCTGTGCGATAGCGCGCGCGCTGCTCCTCCTCTCCTCCTCTCCGCGCACCGCTCCCTCAGTTTCTGCTTGTCCGATGAACTGAATGGACGAGCCGCTTCGAAACGTCGACGTCGAGCAGCGGACGCCAAACTGCGAGAAAGCGAAGCCGCTTCGAAACGCCAGCGTCGAGCAGCGGATCCCACACTGCGAAGCCGCTTCGGCACGCCAACGTCGCCAAGCGGATGCGCATGCCGCTTGTCAACGCGACCGCGCCGCGAAAGCGGCCGCGCGCGCGACGGTCGGCGTCGACGAAAGCTTCAAGCGCGAGTTCCTGGACCGGAGATTCGGGCACAGCTGCAAGGTGTGCGACAGACTCTGGTTCGAAAACAATCTGACGCGCATCGGCAGCGTCCAGAACGATCGTCAGCGCACTAACGCCATCGAGGTTCTTTCGCGAGAGTTCGGCGACGGCAACGCGTGGTGTGCGCGACGTGCAAGGACTCGTTGACGTCGGGCAAGATTCCGTCCATGAGCGTCAGTTACGATGCTTTGCATCACCACATAGTTCCCTTCGGGGAGATGGTGTAATTTTTTTTCCTTCTTTCAGACTTTATAAATTAAATACTGCTTTATCGACCAAATAAACGGCGACGAGTTTGTTTATTTGAGCCAGTCTGTGCAAAGCAAACAAACACAGAAGTGTACAAATTCACTTCGGTGTCCCTTTACAGGGACACTGGGGGCAACTAGCAAGTTTGCTTCAGACGGAAGTTGAGCTGTGCCGTGGCCCTCTCAGCTGTGTCTATTCGGCGGCGAAAGATGCTTTAATGGCGAAGGAATTAGCAATTGAGAAATGCGAAACATGCGTTTCTCTCTCTTATTTACCTCGCACCATTTTACGACGTTTCGCGTGACGTAAACAGCGCCCGGAAGCGAGTGAGACACCGATGTGGCCTAGCAGTAAAACAAAAACCCGCCAAGGGAAGCATCACGGCCGCCGAAGGCAGTGGTTGTTCTCTTGACGCGATTAGTGGCTGCAATAGCCATCGTGACGCTGCGGCTTGGAAGCTTGCGATTACGCCTGCACATTTATAATTCTTTACGACTTATGGAAGTTCATGTGTAACGGACGATTCTACTTGTTTTTTTTTTTGATAGCTTGTGGGCACGCTTCTTGTTCTGTTGCTCGTCACGTGACTCTTGGAACATCCGGTGAGCCGCCGTTTGCGTCATCTCTCCTGCTGGGCGACTGACCGCTCCACTTTAACAGCAGGGCTGTTTAAGCTCTTGGGTGCGCCGTCCATACACAAAAAAGTACCAAGGAAATACCGAGCGCACATGTGCATGCATCTCGTGGGAAGCGCCCGGCGTCGTCCAGGCTTGCACATGGCCTTGCGTCACGTGAGGGGCTCGAAAAAGGAAAACAGTGTCGCCCACAAAACGACTGTCGTCTGTTCCTGACGTCACTCGCCCCGCGTTACTAGGGGCAACCACCAGCGCTCATAAAACTCGGCGGAAGAATTTTTCGCGACTCTGTGCCTTGCACACGAGGGATGCGGCGGCTAAGGAAGACCCGGATGCTGAAGAAGAGGCGGCTTATTGGAAAGCGCGCCGCGCTGCCAGGCGAGAATGCAGTCATCCAAAATAAGAAGCGGAAGAAGTAGGGCAGGTCTTCAACGGTGAGGGAGCGATCGACGAAGACTTTGAGGCAGCGGACGATGAAATACACGAAGAATAAAAAGGCCAGTCTACAAATAAAGCACTTATATACTTTACTTTGCGTTTGATTTGGTCTTCTGCTGACGAGCGCCATATATATAGACAGGGTAAATGGTTCTCAGTGACTTATATGGTGTTCGTCGAGCTAACTTAGTGAGACGAACACAGCTCTGCTGTGACACCAGGCTTGCACCGTTGTGCAAGCTAGCTTTGATTTTTTTATTTACAAGATTGTGGTAACCGTACTTCCCCTGAGACTATTCGTTTTTTTGTTTTTTTTTTTGGGGGGGGGGATGTCAATCAATCTGTTTAGATTAACTTCGGTTTTGCCTTCAGTGCTCCTTCAAGGGCCTGTATCGAACAAGTATATTCGATACGACTGCACCGTGCCAAGGAATTTAACGGTAAAATTCCCGTTTTCCAGCTTCCGGATTGCTCGACTGGATTCATTGGAGGAAGCAGACGCAGCGACGTTCAAGGGAGACTATTCGCCAAAGAGGCATATCCATCCGGTCCTCCACATCATCTGTTTCTACGAACCGACAACGCGCTACTTTCTCCTGCGTATGTTTCTCCATCGTCGTGAAAGCTTTCACAACGCTGCCCGGTATTATTAAACGATGTATAGGACGGCGTGACTCGCAGTAAAAACCGCCAGACCTTATAGTAGGGGACAAATTACGCTCTACTTACGACTTATTTCATCGGTGCAGTGTTTCCAACCCCCTGCAATGTTTGGAGTCGTCACAGCGCTGCGCGGCATTAGTGAACGTGATTGTTAAACGGCGTGGCTCACAGCAGAATTACCGAAGCCGTTTGCTCCTGCGAGCAGAAATAAGAGAAGACGCGCTAGTTGGGACTGCGTTTTTAAGCGCACTTTCCTCTAAGGCTTGCACCTTCATAACAGCGAAAATTACTGCTGGGAGGAGTGAGAATTCACCGACGTAACTCGCGGCAAGACGACGCAAGTGCGGTAATAACTGCTTTCTGCAGAACACTTTTGAGCAGTGTTTGGCCAGTCCACTCACAATACACATTATATGGGCACGCAAATAGGGATCAGTTCTGAACTTCCGCGGCACACAACACACCCTGACCCGCAACAGAACGATGCGTAATGACTCCACCAAATAGAGCGGTCTGGCACGAGTAGCCTACGCTTTAATAAGTGCCCGCAGGTCGTCTTCACCATAGCGCTCCAGGGTGACCAATCGAAGTGGCCTAGTGTGCAAATTCGACGAGTGACGTGTCCGAGAACTCAATTTGAGTGAAAAAGGGCATTCGCGCAGGAATATTGCGCAACGCCAAACGCCCAAGGCGCCTTGCGTGTTGAACCTGCGCACGCGCACTTTTTGAAGTCAGATCTTCAGTTGGGCTTTGTTATTCGCCGAATTTGAAAGATTGGTCCCTTCAGCTGGTTATTTTGGAGCGATGTGGGGAAGACGACCTGCGGGGTCTTTTTAGAGTCGAAGCGGAGACCTCAGCGGTCCTACTCGCGATGGACTCCATTGCCTGGCCCACCATTCGCGGTGGACTCGTGCCAAGAGTGGGGCTGAAAAGAACTGAACCCTCATAAGCGTGAACAAGAAGTGGCGGCTGCAGTGGAGTCCATGAGCTATCCCATCGGCATCCCGTTTCAACGAAAACCGTCACTGCGGCTGCTGCGGACAAGCAAAATGAGGCACTCACGTCGAACATGTCCTCCTGGACGTTGAAGCGCGCGTGCTTGCGTCCCAGCTCGTGCAGGATGTCGGCAAGGACGCGGCTGTCGTCCAGGTTCTCCACGGCCGCCTCGAGGCCCTGCATGACGAGCAGCGCGTGCCTCTGCAGGCCCTCCATGTCCCACTCGTAGCTTCCGTCATCCCGGAGAGTCATGAACTTGCGGAACAGCCGGCACAGCTCCGGGTACCGCGTCAGAAGCCTGCGCGCGCACGGTGGCGTGAGCATGACGCGTGTGAGGACTCGCGCATGCGCATATCTAAGGTAGCGAATCTCTTTGCGAACATAGCCAGTCACCCCTTGTAAGTTAGCGAACATCTTGGCGAATCCTCTCCGCATGCTCGACTCGAGATTGCGAAATTCCACAAGTATTTTTTCTTTTTATATCCACGATAATCATGTCGTGCAAATTAGACTGTAATTGTCTGTTTCTGCGCCTCGCGGCGTATGTTAGACGTGCCTTATGTGTATAGAGTTAATTATTTGTTTTCGGTGTCATTTCTCATATATTTCAAAATCATTTCTTTCTTTTTTCCTTCCCTGTACCCTTGCCCCAGTAGCAAGCAGCATGTCGAAGTAGCGAACCCTCTACTACTTTCAATAAAGTTATCTCTCTCTCTCTCTCTCTCTCTCTCTCTCTCTCTCTCTCTCTCTCTCTCTCTCTCTCTCTCTCTCTCTCTCTCTCTCTCTCTCTCTCTCTCTCTCTCTCTCTCTCTCTCTCTCTCGTAGCCGCACTTGGCAAAAGAAATGAGAAAAAGAAAAAAACACCCTGGTTATTACGAAATCGCTTTATTCCAGAAGTTTCACGGTCCACACTGCAGTGCCTTGAAGTTAACTTATCTCCGATTTATTGCTTGTAACGAAATCAATTTTCTCACCCAAGGACTTTGTTATAGCAAGAGTTTACTATAGGCTAAAAAACGCAGATTGCAGACACCTATCTTGCTGTCGGGTGATATGCATAAACAACAAAAGTGAGAAAAGTTGGTTCACACTCCCACGGTCACTCCAAGTCAAACAGTAACCGCCATAGAGAAACACCGCTGTGGTTGGGCAACAGCGCAAGAGCCATTGACCGCTAGGAGTACGCAACCCAAAGTCGCAACGTGGGCACCAAACCCACAAGAAAAAATAACGGGGAATCTGGTGCAGACGATCAATATTCACACCCCATGAACAAAGCATTCAGTTCCGGCCCCTCACCCTGACCCCACGAACAGTGACAGCAGCAACAGGCAGAGTTACACTGCATGGCACAAACATGGCAGAGTCTGAAGTAGAAAGAAAAAAACCCGGGGTACTCACTGCCTCTCTTTACAAATAACGACTTGATGACGGCAGCAACGTCTGGGTGCTTTGATTGCTTTTATCACCAGTGCTGAAATCGAATTCGTAAAGGGGACTTCGACATTGCGCTTAGGCTTGTCCCTTCATGCCGGCCGACATACCATGGCTGGCTGAAAAATAATTAAAAAAAAACAGCGCCAAAACGGGGTCCTGGTGGGATTTATTGCGTTTCCTGTATTCCGCCTTTGGATGGCCAGTTTCAGCGAACGTGGTTTTAAAGGAGCCATGAAGAGAAAATACAACTTCGTTTAATTTGAAAGAACTAGAATACAGTATCTCACTCAGCTCCATTGCAGTCCCAAAAGATGCGTTTTTAACGAAAAAAAAAGCAAGAAGTATTTATTAACTTTCAAATTTTGCGCCACAGTGACGTGTTATGAGCGAGACTGACGTCATACGGGCCAACAATAAAACATAATTTTCAGTCCGTTAACTGCACGTTAGCATTCAAGTGATGCGGTAAAATGGAACTAGAGGCCCCATTACAGACGTCCAGTCATGTGTCGTCGCGACAGGTCAGTTAGGGGGGCGCCAATTGCACAAACAAGGTTCCGTGACGTCATAGAAAAGTTGCGGGAAATTGGCTAGGGGGTCGCCACGGCTTCACACGTTTTCGTTAATATCTCCGTTATTTTTTCGAAGATTGCGATGATATTGGTATCATTGTTATCGGGACTAAGCAGTCTTTCTAATAAACCCAACTTGTATTTTCTCTTCATGGCTCCTTTAAGTGGACGTTACACGTTGAATGGACTGGCTTAAAATAGGTGTTTTTTTTTTTCGATACACGCGTTTTCTTAAATGAATGTACTATCACGAGTTCGGATATGGTTGTATGTAGTGATATTGTGACGCCGGTGATTTTGAACAGTGCGCTCGCGGCCATACGGTGCTAGCTTTCTGGTGCATTTCCACCGGCAATCTCTCCGAGGACAGCGGCCACTGTGACTGGCGGCGGGCGGAAGGCGATCACCTTGCAACGATGCCAGAAGAGCTGTCTTGCCTACGGTTCTCCTCCAACGGACGTCGTTACCTGGAGGTTCCCCTAAGATTCAGCACAGGATCCTGTGGGCCCCGGCGAGCTCGGGAATAGAGGGAAACACAGAGGTGGACAGGGTAGCACGAGGCTATACTACCAACCGAGCACCCGATGATTCCGACCTCGAAGAGCCCACGCCAGTTCCCTCCGAGACTCGGCCACATTGTCACACTACAGGGGTATCAGGAGAAGGTGCCCTCCGCCACACGAATCCCTGACGAGAGCAGAAGCCACCGACTGGAGACAGCTGCAGACAGGCACTTTCCCAAACCTAAACGTACTGAGAAGAATTTATCCAACTCGATATGCAGACGCATGCCCATTGTGCCATCAAGAAAAACCCACCCTTCTAGCACACCACATGGGAATTCCAGAGCACAACGGCTGTCCCCAAAATCAGAAACCCTAATGCGGAGCCATGGGAGGCACTGCTGACCAGCGCCTGCTGTGAGGACCAGATCGGTCTGATTCAGCGGGCACGCAAAGCAGCGGAGGCCGCTGTAGCCCTGGACCAAGGGTGCCACCCCTGCTGACCCCGTGGGGAACTGTCGCACGTGGCACGAGCCGCCGGTGGAGGGCCGCCCAACCACTAAAAAATATAAATAAACGTTTTCCCTTTCTCCCTCCCCTCCGGCACCTGGTGCCTAATTTATTGCCATTTGTGGTATTGGGGCTTGGTTGTTGCCATGGGGATGTTTGTCGCGCCCTTCACATGTTTATTGCCGAATCAGGTCGCCTACCTTGTTAGTCAATCGCATCAACCAAAATTCTTTTTTTTTCTCTGATCGTTAACATAACTGCTCCGACAGCAGTATTGAATTTTTTATTGTTAGGTTCTCGAACTGTTACCATCACTTCCCGCGCTATTATCTCACTTCTAATTTCCCTTATTACTTAAGTTCCTTCAACAATGAGAGCACGTGCAATCGGACTTGGCCAATCCCCCAGAGTGGGTACGCTTCATTGTTGCTATAGCTCCAACCAACCAATTAACAGCGTGCAGGGGCTTAAGGACCTCCGTCACGCCTTCTGTGCATTTAGCCCCAGTCTCCTCTCGCTCAGACGAACGAATAATTTTAAATTCAATTCAAAGGCGGTGAGGATCAGCCACTGTGGTCCAGCTCGATTCGCGGACATCCTCACTGTAAATAAATCCATCTCATCGCTTTCGACCATAACAGAGAGAGAGAGAGAGAGATAACTTTTATTTCCCCAAGGGCTAATTCAGGGGAGGGTTGGTGACCGCGGAAGAAAGATTCCCGGTGACTTTGGCCTCCCGAGCGACGATGGCTTCTTGAAACAAGGTGCAACTATAGCCTTGTTAAGCACATAAACAAGTAATAGATGGAGACGGTGCCAACCCGCTGCGTCTATGAAGTATATTAGTATTTCGTTAAACTTCGAGCAGAGCAACGTTGAAGCCCCGGAAAGAAAAAAATTATCAGCCGTTCCGCTCTGCGAAGGACGAGCAGCGAAGGTGTGGTGTGTTTCACCTCAAGCGACGCATATATGCGCGGAACAAGACACATTTGTTTTTAATTTGCGATTGAGCATAATTCTAACGTAATTAGCTGAATAAAAATTAGGACTAGAGTTTAATTATAAGTGGCAAACATGACGCTGAGTCTGCTTCCATCCTAGAAGCCGTGTATTGGCAGCGCACGGGAATTATACAACATTTACAACTACACTGTGAACTGCGTAATTACGAAATGTAGCGCATGAAGCTCAGCGTACAGTTAGAGTAGCCTTGGCGGCTGCTTTCCACATAATTTGTGTCGCGATAGCTTCGAGAAAACAAGAGTAACAAAACAAGTAACAAGTAACAAGAGTTACAGCTCTTTTCTCTAACCCTACTCCCTCCGTAGACGGCCATCCGTTGACAGCAGACAGGATTTCTCTAACCTTTATAACTTCACTGTCAACGAACTCCTTACTGCAGGTAAATGAAACTCGGCGTAATTCTAGGATCGGCTTGGCGGCCAAACTACGTTTTCCAAGATACCGACATTAGGTTGAGAGTTGCATACAGAGCATTCGCGAGAAACTGGAGACGAAACTTTTTTCGTGACGATGGTATACGGTTAGAAATCGGCCACCTCCGGAGGAGCTTCGCCGTAAAACGCGTCATTGGAGTTTGCACGCAGAACACTTCTGCATCGTGGGTTGCGCAAGATATATATATATATATATATATATATATATATATATATATATATATATATATATATATATATATATATATATATATATATTGTGAGGCCGTAGATAGCAGGCGACCAGACCGTGGCTTCGTAGCTCCTTTATTCGGAGGCCAGTCGACTAGAACGCAAGATGGCGATCAAGCCCCAGCACTGATGATGATCTCCGAAGAAGCGGGCTCGTCGATGATGATGAGTTTGTACAGGAAATGAAGAAGTGAACACCTCAAGCCGGTGGTGATGATAGTGGGCAATTGCTACCTATGGTGGCATACAGGCTGTAGCCTCAAACAAAGCTCACACTAATGCCCCCTCTTGGGAAAAGCGGCCGCCTGGCCGCGGATTAGGCAGGATCACGGCGAGTGAAGGCCTTAAGCCGGGACACGTGTACAATCTCTGTACTGCGACGACGACGGTCCGAAGTTCCACAAACTGGGGTGACGCGATAATTGACGGGTGAGGTCGCCTCGAGAATCTTGTAAGGACCAAGGAAGCGGTGTAAAAACTTCTCGCAGAGGCCGGGAACGCGGACCGGTGTCCAGATCAAGACTTCGTCACCAGGGGAGAAGTAAACAGATCGATGAGCGGTGTCATAGCGTTGTTTGCGGTCCTGTTGACTAGCTTCAGTGCGCGTGCGAGCAAGCTGGCGGCAATGTGCGATGCGAGAAACGAATTGTTCGGGGGACGATGCAGAAGGGGAAACCGGAGCGGTAAAGAAGCAGGTATCCAAAGTGTGTGAAGGGTGCCGACCGTACACAAGGTAGAATGGGGTGTATCCTGTGGTGCGTTGAACTGCGGTGTTGAAGGCAAAAGTAACAAAAGGTAGGATAGTGTCCCAATTTCTGTGATCAGGCTGTATGTACATCGAGAGCATGTCGGAAAGAGTGCGGTGAAAGCGTTCCGTAAGTCCGTTAGTTTGAGGATGGTAACTCGATGTCATCCTGTGAGAGGTGTTAGCAGCTTGAAGTACATCGGAGAGGACCTGCGACAGGAAGCTCTTGCCCCGGTCACTTAGGAGGACGCGAGGTGCGCCATGGCGAAGTAAGATATTGTGCAAGAAAAAGTGAGCGACGTCAGCAGCGCTGGCCGAACGAAGTGGAGCCGTCTCCGCGTAGCGAGTTAGATGGTCAACGGCCGTGACGATCCAGCGGTGACCAGTGGCCGTCATAGGCAATGGACCGTAAAGGTCAATACCGACCACTTCAAACGGTGTAGCTGGGCATGGAACCGGCTGCAATAGACCGGCGGGTGGAGACGTAGATCTCTTGCGATGTTGACATGGCGGGCAGGAGGCGACGTATTTGGCGACACTGGTAGACAGTCCCGGCCAAAAGAAGCGACCTCGAATGCGCTCGTATGTCTTGTGAAATCCAAGGTGGCCAGCGGTTGCGTCATCATGGAAAGCTTGCAAGATGCTTGAACGAAGGGAACGAGGCACAACTGGAACCCATCCGGCACCATCGGTGTGGTGGTTGATACGGTGAAGCGCGCCATCAACCAACCGGAAATTTCGTAGTTGCCGACGTAGGCGGCTATTAGGTGGTTGCGTCGAACCGGTGAGCCGATCGATTATGTTTCGGCAGTAGCTGTCGGCGCGTTGACGGGCAACCAAGTCGCGGAGATCAGCAGACGTGACACCTATGGGTGCAATGGGCAGGTGGAGCTCATGGGTGGGTGTCACCAAGTCGTCCGACGACTGCGTGAGCGGGCACCGTGAAAGCGCGTCTGCGTCGAGGTGCTTGACTCCGGACTTGTACGTAACCGTAAAGTCGTATTCTTGCAAGCGCAGCACCCACCGACCAAGTCGCCCAGACAGGTTCTTCAATGAAGACAGCCAGCACAATGCGTGATGGTCTGTAACGACCGTGAAATGTCGGCCGTAGAGATATGGCCGGAATTTTTGTACAGCCCATACAACCGCCAGACACTCTTGCTCAGTGATTGTATAGTTCTGTTCCGATTGTGTCAGAGAGCGGCTCGCATAAGCTACGACTCGTTCACGCAACTGGGCATCTCGCTGTAGCAAAACGGCGCCGATGCCTTGCCTACAAGCATCGGTATGGAGTATGGCGGGTTTTGTGTCATCGAAATGACATAGTACTGGTCCGGAAGTAAGTGCCTGCTTGAGGTCTTCAAAAGCTTTTTCGCAGTCATCAGTCCAGACGAAGGAGGTTCCGGAATGCAGTAGCTGGTTGAGGGGCGAAGCCAGAGTGGAGAAATTACGGACGAAACGACGAAAATATGATGCTAGACCGAGGAAACTGCGAAGGGCTTTTTGGTGTTGGGGGCGAGGAAAATTGGCGACTGCGGAAATTTTGTCTGGGTCGGGCCGGATACCATCCTTGCTGACGACGTGACCGAGAACCTTGATAGATTTTTGGGCGAAGTGACATTTTTTGGTGTTCAAAGTCAGGTTGGCGTTAGCCAGATTAGTCAATACTTCATCAAGTCGTAGGAGATGTTCAGAAAAACTCGACGAAAAAATTACGATGTCGTCAAGGTAACATAGGCATGTCTTCCATTTAAGGCCGCGAAGGACTGTGTCTATCATGCGCTCAAATGTAGCAGGGGCATTGCACAACCCAAAAGGCATTACGTTAAATTCGTATAAGCCATCTGGAGTTGCAAACGCTGTCTTCTGTTTGTCAGACTCGTGCATGGGGATCTGCCAATAGCCAGATCGCAAATCCAAGCTCGAAAAATATTGAGCGCCTTGCAAACAGTCGAGCGCATCATCTATGCGCGGCATCGGGTAGACATCCTTTCTTGTGATCTTATTCAAAGCCCGATAATCGACACAAAAACGTACTGAACCATCCTTCTTCCTCACCAGGACGACGGGGGAAGATCACGGGCTGGAGTACGGACGAATAATGTTGCGTTGAAGCATGTCCCCAACGTTTTCTTCAATCACTTTTCGTTCCGACGAAGACACGCGGTACGGGCGACGACGAACGATTTGTGTCCCTTCCGTCTCAATACGATGTGCTGCCACGGATGTTTGTCCTAGTTTGCTGGAGAAGCAGTCAAAGGAGTCCTTGTGTTTTTCCAGGAGCTGAAGGAGGAGTTGTGTTTCCCTTTCTGTGAGGTCTGTGCTTATAGTGGCCGCCAGTGGGGAAAGTGATTGTCCAGAATTTGAAGGCCGTGAAACAGGGAATACCGAGCAGAGGGGAAGAAGGGACACGGCTTCTCCATTCACAACAGAAGCAACGTTGGTGCCTTCGGGGAGCCTAATCGGCTCGGAAGTGGCATTGGTAGCTAACAGCGTCGCCGAGCCTTCCGTGAATCGTACGAGACACGTTGCGATGACGACTCCTTTGGACATAAAACGCGGAGATGGAACTATCATCACGTCACCGTCCCTGATCTGCGCCGAACGAACACAAAGTAATGTTTCCTGGTCTGGATATAAAACGCAGTCAGCACTGGCTGTTAGGTGCATAGTTGGTTGCACCTCCGAAATGCTGGGAGGCTCAGTATCTGTCATTGCAATTTGAGGTTGGTGACAAGAAATGACGGCGGAGGCGGAAGACAGAAAATCCCATCCCAAAATCAAATGATAAGCACAGGGAGACAACACTACACACGGAATATGATGGCGAAGGGCACCGATGAAAACCCGCACCGTGCATTGTCCGGAGGGCCTAATCACACTGCTGTTGGCTCCTTGTAAAGAAGGTCCGTTGTATGGTGTTTGTACCTTGCGTAAGCGTGCACACAATTCCGCGCTTATGACTGAAACACTAGCACCCGTGTCAATTAGGGCATCGATGCGAACACCTTCCACTAAAACAGACAGCAAGTTCGACGGACGCTCTGGAGGACTTGTAAGATTCGCAGGAGATGCAGTTTTCCCTCCCAAAACTGCATTAACTAGTTTTCCGGGCGGTGGTCAGAGACGTAAGACGCAGGGCGAAGAGGCGATACCGAGCGGCGACCTGGTGAAGGCGAGCGGGGTCGTTGTCCACGGGAGCTGCGGGGAACGTCGCTCGACTGAGGCGGAGACGGGGAGCGGCGGGAAGGCGACAGGTACGCACGCGGCCGGTAGCCGTAGTAATTCGGGGCCAGGTGTTCGCGTTCATAGGCGGCGTAGCCACGTCGTTCATCACGTTGGCGACGTCGACAAAACCGGGAGACGTGACCTCGAATGCCGCAATAGTAGCACACGGGGCGGTTGATGGCGGCATCCTGGCGGGCCGGAAAGTAGGGCGGCGAGCTCGGCACACGAGGCATGGCCGCCACATAGCCAGACGACGGGTGAGCCGTGAGTGGGGACAGCGGCAGGGGTGTCCGTCCAGCGACCTCAGAGTAAGACGGCGTTGAAGGAGCCACAGGATGAACAGGAGGCAATAGCACCGGCATGGCGGCAAGCTCCTCTTTAACCATCTCGCGAAGGCCAGGAGCAGGAGATGTTGAGGGGACACCACGTGTGCAGTGAGAGACGTCGCCATACATTTCCTCGCGAACTATAGCGCGAATCATCGCACGAAGTTGTTGTTCGTCTCCGAGATGATGAGTAGACGCCATGTCCCGTGGAAGGCGGATCGACTGACGTTCGTCGAGACGCTGACAGGTAGAGATCACGTCAGATACAGTGTCCAGGTTCTGAAGGACAAGTGCGTTGAACGCGAACTCGCCGATCCCCTTCAGAATGTGACGGACACGGTCGGACTCCTGCATATCATTGTCGACGCGGCGGCACAGTGCTAGAACATCTTCGATGTACGAGGTATAGGTCTCGTTAGCTTGCTGCTTGCGGACATCCAGTATCCTCTTTGCGTTGTCGCTCCGAGCTTTAGTGGAGCCAAAAATCTTTCGCAGCTCCGTAGTGAAGCCAGCCCAGTCGGCAAAGTCGTGTCGGTGGTTTAAATACCATGTCTCAGCGACTTGCTTAAGAGAGAAGCCAACGTTCAACAGTTTGTTGTGATCATCCCACCTATTGAACTGGCTGACGCGGGTGTAACTGTCCAGCCACTCCTCCACGTCTTCTCCCCGAAGACCATAGAAGTGGGGCGGGTCGCGCTGGGGGCTGGTCACGATGCACTGCAGGGGCGCTGAGACAGCGCCACTGGGAGTATCTTGAGACATGGGCATTGGTCCCGAGGGCAAGCGGCGACCGGAACGGAGCTCCAGGGGTGTCGAAGGAGAGGTACAGGTCGGGATCGAGTTGCACCTCCACCACTTGTGAGGCCGTAGATAGCAGGCGACCAGACCGTGGCTTCGTAGCTCCTTTATTCGGAGGCCAGTCGACTAGAACGCAAGATGGCGATCAAGCCCCAGCACTGATGATGATCTCCGAAGAAGCGGGCTCGTTGATGATGATGAGTTTGTACAGGAAATGAAGAAGTGAACACCTCAAGCCGGTGGTGATGATAGTGGGCAATTGCTACCTATGGTGGCATACAGGCTGTAGCCTCAAACAAAGCTCACAATATATATATATAGATAGATAGATAGATAGATAGATAGATAGATAGATAGATAGATAGATAGATATCTATATAGTCTGAAAAGATAAAAACTCACACAGAGCGCGAAAAAAAAAGGTTAGTAGAGACAGAGACAAACGAGAAAGACGTAGAAAATAGAAATAAGTTTACTGACGTTTCAGGGAGAGGACTCCCTTTCTTCAGAGGACTCCTCCTCTGAAGAAAGGGAGTCCTCTCCCTGAAACGTCAGTAAACTTATTTCTATTTTCTACGTCTTTCTCGTTTGTCTCTGTCTCTACTAACCTTATATATATATATATATATATATATATATATATATATATATATATATATATATATATATATATATATATATATATATATATATATATATATATATATATATATATATATATATATATATATATATATATATTCAGGGACATATATATATATATATATATGTCCCTCATTGGCGAACAGCAAGTCTAGACGGCCTAAAATACTTCCTCGCACAACATGGACGGCATCCGCGGCGACACGTGACGATGCGGCACCAGTGGGGATTAATCTCGTTCGTCTCGCGCTGCACACAAGCCGGAGCGAATTCTCCGCCTGCAGCCTGAGGGAACACGCACGACGAGGAGCGTCCGGGTGCTCGGGGGCTTTCGAGCATGGGTTGCCACGAAAGGAATTGCCGCAGGTGCTCGAAATAACAAAAAAACCATGCACTCCTCCGTCGAACGACGAAGATGTTTGAACGCGAAGCTTTGTCGTGACGGACTCTTTGGTTAGCCAATCCCAGTCTGCGAGTATGCGCTGCTCTGGAGGTACGCACCACTTTTCTAGAATACCCGCCACAGCAAATCTCGGGTACGCACTCTGTAGGCCTGACGTTCGGGTTTGGGGTGTATTGCGCGAATCGGTACCTGCCGCTCCGCGTTCGCTTCGACCGCGTCGAAATGCAGCAGGCGGATGGACGCCGGCTTCATGACGCGAGAGTTCGGTTCCAGCCACTGGAAGAGTTTTTTTTTTTTTTCTTTTACTTCACCCACGATCATTCATCGCCATCGTCAAAGGAAGTTGGCTTTCCTGCAGGGCGTTTTGGCGTTACAGACGCCATCAGTGACAACAATAAAGCTTCGCTTTAAAATACCACGTACGTTTAGAGTCTGAAGCCTGACCAAGACCTCTCCACTACCACAGTAGAACGGATAATTGGGCTAGTTGGCAGCTGTTCATCTTGAAAGTGGAACGCACCACGTGAGATGTTGAAAGTATATATTTGTGTTTCTTTTCAATAAACAAATAGTTGCGAGTTAGCGCGGTGTCGTGTATGTTTTTTCTACCTTTCGTCCCTGTTTTGTGAGCGCTTCCACTTTAAAGATGAACCACTACCGCATCTCCAGATAAGGCATCACGCGCAAGAGAATCTGCGTTTCCAGCGATGAAAAGGTACGATGGATTTCCCGGGAAAGAAAGCGCTTTCACGCTGTGCAAGCGCTAAAAACTAGGCTCCGCCTACTACGGCAAGAAAATGTGTGCTAGGACAGCGAAGAAGGAGCAGAGATCACGCATCATTTTGCTGATAACATGTTCACAACGGGGTTGATGATTATTATGAAGAGGAGGAGGACTGCCTGTCACTGTTTTCTAGGGCAGTGCCAGGAAATCTGTAACAACTGTGCCAATGCTTCGGTCTACAGTGTAACCAGCGCTGCTAAAAGTGCGCGTAGCGAAATTGATTTTTAAGCGCACTATTCGTTGGGAGTCATGCCGTGCCCCTCTCTTGCCTGCTTCTTCTTTAAAAGCAGCGCTCCAATCTCGTCAGTGACCTCCACCTCTCCTCAGTTCACTTACGGCCTATTTTCGTGTGCAGCTGCAATCATGCTCGTCACCCTCTACCTCTTCCCCCTTGCCCCTCCGTCACACAGAGTAGCAGATCAGGCCCCTCCTTTTCTTTCCATTCATTAAAATTACTCTCTCCCTCGCTCTCTACAGCTGAATATATCTTGAGGTTCTGGGACCTCAGGAAGGTGTACATCTGCCTCCAATAAATTCGCATAGAACCTTATCATGCACGATTTAAAACTTCCCTAATCGTTTATGTTTTGTTGCCGGACACAAAACGAACACATTCGTGTGTTACACGCACGTTCGAGATTTCCAGCTGCTCCAAATTAATCCGTGAGCGTCCACCTAGTACAGCGCGCCCCGTAGACCAGGTCCAGGCTCGGCGCATCAAGACCCAAAATGTGAATTTAACGAAATGAAATTGTGGGGCTGTATACGCGCCGAACTTGCTATGAAGCGAGCGCGCCGTAGTCGAAGGACGCGGATTCATTTAAACGAGCCGGAAATCTTGAATGTGCGCGTAAATCATGACGCACGAATGTTTGCGATTCTCCCCTCCATCATAAAAAACGACCGAACCCACGTCCCCTGCGCTCAGCAGCACAACGTCTTATCCACTGTGCGGCAGCCAATGCCCAAGGCTATATGCGCGGGGGTCACGTTTTGTGCATACGGCCTTTTAAAACTCTTCGTTGAGCTCTTCTAAAAATCAAATTGTATGTTGCAGGCCACGAATCCTCGATGAGTAAGGTTCCCTGTAGTAGGAAATCAAACAACCTAAAAAAAAAAAAAACAATGTCTTAGCGAAACCGACTGATCGCCCCCCTTATAATCTCTGGATCAAATGTTATGGAACGAGACCGATGACAGTGCTGTCCGTCTGGTTCGCAGCAAGAAACCTGTTTCAATTGCAAATAACATCTTAGGTTAATTAAAATTTAGCCGTGGGATTAATGGTTCTCTTTCTGCCGGTAAAGTCAGATCTTAATTTACTCCGAACAGAGCAAGCAAATAAGCAGCGTCGTCAATTTTCCGAGTACAAATAGCTGTAAAATGCGATCTTTGTTTGAACTTGGTAGAATACTCATAGCTCCAACACGGACAGTGATTTCGAAGCATGCAGGTAAAAGTCATCATCCCTGTCATTGTTCCCGTTTCTTCATCACGCGCTGTGTACAAAAAGAAAAAAAAAAGCGCCTTTGTATTGGGTATAGACTGAGCGGTGTCTCGTCATTTTTTTTTCTTCATGTTCATAACAACGTGGATGAATTTTTTTATACTCGCCCGAGGCAGAAAATTAAACTTTGATATCGACTACGCGGCGATTCCTGACGACACGCGCCGGACCCTGCAGGAGTGCGGCTGTTTCGATCGTCGGGCTGCCACGAACAGCCGCCCAAATGTTGATATCGCCGCCAAAGATCAAGAAAATGCTGCACCGCAACGCTGAATTCGCCCGGAGGTCAGCAAAAAAGCCGCCTGCAAAATGTCGTCGGCAAACGCCCCGCGGGCTCTCGCGAATTCGGCGCGCCGCGACTCGGCGTCTGCGCACACGGCGAGCGCTATCGCTTCCTTTTTCGCCTGCACCTAATCACTTTCTGCCGTGCAGAGACTTCTCTAATTCATCCTCGTTGGTTTTGTCTGTTTCTTCGCTACTCGTACCGCTGCATGAATTTTTGAAAGACATCGTGCCCTGGGAGAGTAGTAAGTAATAATAATTGTATAGGAAGAGACACAACTCTGCTGAGAAACAGGTCCTCTTCTTCGGTTGAACTTTCGACGATGCGCGGAGGAATAAGACTCAGACACCTTTTATGTTCTTTCATTCGTAACGCATTACCAAACGCACTGAAACGCGCGCGCTGCGGCTGCGGCGCTGGTGCCTCGGTCAGGACGAGCTTACCGCGCCAAATTTCCGCCAGATGCCACAAAAATAAGTAAGCGTGGGGCGGCAACGTTCTCTGCGCCAAAACTGGGCCACAACCCTGGAAGTGTCGCTTCACCGCACAAACGGAGAGAGGGCGGGGGGCCCTCAGGCATCCGGATTAGCCAAATTGTTTCACGGTCCCCGACCACGGCCAGGGTGGTGCGAACGAGCAACACGGGACCGTGTGCAGGCGCGCGCGCACAACGCGTCGATCGTGTTTCGTGTTCGAATTCTACGGGAGATTAGCACGAGGAAAGCTGCACTCTACAATTTGGAAGCCGACGCATTTGGTCGGCCGCAACGGTTTTCGGAGCGGAAGACCGCGTCCGCAATTAGGATGATTGTTTCACACCCGGCCACCACAAAACACACGTTCGGCCGACGGCCCAGTCAATACTCAGGCGCGCGTAACCGTATGCGTCGATCGCACTGCTTCACGAGCGAAGCGCCGCGCGGTATACGTACCGTACTTTTCGCAGAAAAATTTAGCACATCGACTTTGCGGTTCAAATCTGAACCGCGTACTGTTTGCGCTGCAGTGAATGAACGGGATACGCGCGCACCGTATGCGTGCAACGCTTGGAAGAGGTACAGAGAGAGAGGGGGAGAGCGTACCGTTGAAAGACTAGCACTCCCGTGCCGGCCAGATCCTGCGAGAGCACGGCCCAGGTGGAGCGCACCAGCTGCGCCTGGCGCGGCGTCAGCGCCGTGCTCAGCTCGGCGTCGGCTTCCCCGCGCAACACCGACTGCCGGCTCACGCCGTAGCCCATGATGGCGGCGTCGCCTCCTCTCGCACGCCTGCCGTGGCCGCCGCCGATCGCTGCTGGCTCCGGGCTGCTGGCTTCAGGCACAGCGCGCTTTTTTGCCGAGGCGGCGACCGGGAGAGAGGGGGAGCGCGGCCGCGGCTGGAGCACCGCGACGCCACCTCGGCGTATTTTTTTGCGATCGAGGCCGCCGGGGCCTTGGACGGGGAGAGCTCTGGGCGCGCCGACTGCGTGATGAATTATGGGTGGCTCGCGCTCGTTCATATTTGCGGAATTGGGAGGCGCGGAGTAACGGCCGGGAGGCGGCCGGGAGGTAAACAAGGGCATGTGAGGCGTGGCACTGTTTATTGAAAGATAAGCGAGGCTGTCCTGCCGGCCCTAATGAGCGCAGCGTGTACACTTCCGAGAAAAAGGAAAAGGAGGCGGAAGAGCTTTGAAAGAACCAGCACGACTCGCTGCCACATTTTGTCTGTGTTTTCTACCATAAATTGAAATCGATTAGCTGTAACAATCGGTTCCACGTCACATATATATTCTACGGCACACCTTTTACATGACATGTCACAGCGCGTGCTCGTGCTTCGCAGTGCCACATCTCACCGGCGTACGATGTCGAAACAGGGAATAAACAAAAATACCCACGAATTTTGAACTTTCCAGCAGTTTTTGTTCCTTATGTATCAGAAGGGCGACTCAACTTCTTGTCAGTGCGGGGGAAAATGGCGAAGGAGGTGAAGACGGCTACTTCCTCTTCTTATCCACATGACAATCCTCTGTGGGCGCGGGCGGCCCGGGGGAGCCAATGGTCACTGCTGGGTGTCTTGGTGCTCGGCAGAAGGTGGTTTGCGGAAGAGGAAAACGAAAGGAAAAACACTGGGGATATTTTGAGCCCGGCAGGGAGCTCACCCGCATACAACCCAGTGCGGGGGGAGTGATAGGATAAAGTAGAGAGAAACTTGGAAAGGTGTAAAGAGAGCTGTCAGTCCGGGCACATCATTCACTGCACTCCGGGATACAGCCGCTGCGCAAGGCCGGTCGTCTCCAGGGCTCAACAAAGCCCACGCGAACGCGGCCTACAGCCCGAACGTCTTTGAAAAATGGCACTTTCCTAACGTCCCACGGCCGGCATCCTGTACATTTTGTGACACGGCACCACTTCGAACTTGTGTCACTTTACCTGGAAGTGCTTCGCCTCCTCCAAAGGACGTGCATCTCCTTCGTTGAGAAATTTGCATCCCCATGTTGGCAGCAAGATCACCCAGGCCTCCTGTGTTGGAACCCTTCCGCTCTTGAGTGTGCGGTTACAACTACGCGACTGTGTGTGCTCTGTTCAAGGCGGCCTGATGAAGCGAGCGAGAGAGAACGATCTTTAATGAAGTCTGGCGATGTTAGCCGGGCTAAAATGCCGAACTTGCTACCCCAGTTGATGACACGATGAAGATGATGGCGATGATGTTCAAGAACCTGATGCGCGCATAGACGTTGAGTTATTTGCAGAGACTGGTCTAGACCTGTGTGTAGCAGATACTCAACCAGAGCTTTTGTACTGATTCTTCTGTGCTGGTGCTTCTACTTCCTGTGCCCGGGCAAAGATACAAAAGGACTACTACTATGCCTTGAACTTTGAACAGTGACCCTCGCACCATGAACTTTATTCTTCTCTTCTTTTACCCTGACCCAGTCCTATCCGGTACCTGCGTCCTCTTTATAAAAGCGAAGCTCTCTATGCCTCGCTGATGGCGTCATGTCCGAGCAAACGCGCAGGAAAGCCAACTCTACCCATTGGGATCCACAAAACGACGATGATGGTAATAAAAGAAGGCAGATCGAGCGCCTCGCAGGAAGGAAAAACGCTTCCTGTGGTTGGAATCAAACCTGCGGTATTCTCGTAACTGTCCCTTTTGAAAACGTCCCTTTTGCGTCCCTTTCATCGTGACGTACTTCCGTTCAAGAAGTGGACGTGTGCAGCACGGAGCAAGGTTGGCAGTAGGTATGCCGCGCTTGCGTTACGTCACTTCCGGTTGTTGGCTTTCAGCCAATCAGTGCTCGCCAAAAGGGACACCTGTGGAAGGGACGCAAAAGGGACAAAACTCGAGAATACCGCCCCTGGGTCCCTCGCCTCGGCGTCGGTTTTAAAACCGACGCCTGTCGGATCGCGTCATTGCGACGCGGTCGAAGCAGTTCGGGATTCTGACTTTGACTCAGGCTGCGTGGAAGAAAGCTTCGCGTTTCAACCATCTTTCTCCGGTCGAATTTTGAGTAAAAGTGCAAAGAACAGTGACTGATCAGCTCGGTGACTTTGTTGCATCAAGATTAACCGCCTCGACGTTTCATTACATAGAGGTCTTCAATGGGGGTGGCAATGGGGAACTGAAAAACTTCGTTAAAACCAGGAATTCGCCAAATAGAGGTTCGTAGCATCCAGTTTTAACTGTAATAACTCGTTATGTGTGAAGCTGACTGACGGAGCACTGATGCTGAGAGCGTATTTAATCTTCTGTCCGCCTAAGCAGCTCGAGGAAGCAACGTATAAAAACTTGTAGGCGCGAGGAGCGACTTTCGCCTTCTAAGTGAATTTGAATATAAAGATGTAACTAGCAAGAACTATGAACGCTGCAACTGACCTTTTATTTTCAACAGAACGCATGCAAGAAACTTCGTCGGTAGGGAAAAAATACTGACGGATTCTCGTGAAGGTAGGCAACATCCAGTATGTACATAGGGTTGTTCGTTTTCGGGTTCATATTCTGTTTAAATCGGTGGTTAAAACCGGGTGCTACTTTTCGAACTGATAACGAGGATAAACCGGCTTTTTTTTGTAACACCATTCCGTAATTCGTATTTTTTGGAGTTATATCTACAGACGTACAGAGCAATAGACTCACTTTATTTCATCAGTATGTTTGTTTCAAGCTGGTAATCGGGGGGGCTATCAGGATTTTCTAGCCCCCCCGATTACCCGATTTCTAGGATTTTGGAGAGTATTTACTCTCCAAAATTTGGCGTTTGTTTGGAAATTAATCAGTAATTATGACAGTAAAGAGCATTGATAACTTCTAATACATCAAAGTTTTTATTCATAAAAGCCGGTAATAGATTTTTTACACATCCTCGTTTACGTACATCATCATCTGCATGCGCAACATGTCGGTCTCCATCCGAGACCTGCCCGATCGTTGAACGTATCTCGCCATCACAGCTTCCGTTAGGTAGGACCAACAATGTCAGTGCCGCCTTTGTTAGCCTCAGGTAACGAGCGGTAGAGTCGTGAGAATATTTGATGATTTCGGCAGCTGTGTTTGTGGGGCTTGCTTCCAGCGAGTGCTGGGTCTGGTTGAGAACGGCGGGCTCAGTACGAGATCACTACTTTGAAAAGGTCCATTCGGCGAGAAGTCCGCTATAAGCCGACTCTCCTGAAATATGTTCGGGGTGTAAAAATCGGGTATGATCAGGTTTTACTCGAGAATATGAACAACCAATAAATGTGTGTGTGTTGTTGTTGTTTGTTCGTTTATTTAATAGCCTCAAGGCTTAGTAGACACCAAACGGGTCCGATCTATATCCAGGAAACTAGGTTGGCCTCCCGGATGTAGTCCAGTAGGGAACGGTAGGCAGGACCATGGAGCCACCGATGGTAATGCGTGTCTTGCTGCAAATTTAGGCCTGCTGCCATCAAACATTTTCTTCGAATGTCCTTAGTTCTAGGGCATGTCCATAGTAGGTGGTGAAGGTCTGCCCGAACCGTTTCCTCACAGCAGGTTGGACATTTCACATGTCCTCGGTAGTCCCCTTTCCATCCACTCGTGCGGGCAGGAGTAAGAGCCACACCCAGTCGGATCCTTCGTGGTACAACCTCCTCCATCCTGGTAAGATTGAGGGGGAGGAGAACCGAACACGGAGGTATGAGAGCACGCGTTCGGCGTCGAAGGTCCTCCTTTGCAGCCATTCTTGTGGCCCATGGGTCACTTGGGAGCTGGGCGGGGGATGATGGGGCCGGGCAGTTGTGTGACAGGAAGTCAGCCCGTTCATTTCCTGCAATACTGGTGTGACCGGGAACCCATGACACAACCACTTTGGATGGCATTTTGCTGTGGAGCTGGTGGATGCGTTGGCAGACGATGGGGGTCTGCGCAACCTGTTTCAAATAGTGGATCACTTGCGTAGAGTCGGTACGAAGATTGATGGTATTCAAGTCTTCATTGGAAGCGGCTGCACATAGTAGGGCGTCGTGTATAGCCTGCAATTCCAGCAGGATTGGGGTGCATGTGGCAGAGGCGTAGGGAATACGGCCTTCGATGCTGGGATGAGTGGGGCTGGTCCACGCAGTGACTCCAGGCGTTCCTGTGCATGAAGCGTCGGTGTAGAGGAGGCATTGATCGTCTGGTCCCGGGTGATTTGGGAGGGGAGAGAGCTGCGCTTTACCCTCCTTGGTCCGCCTTCTCTGCAGATGGATTGTTTTGTTGGAGGTTATAATGGTATAACCCCAGGGTGGAAGCTCATCCTGACTTTCCGGAGGTGCCAAGTTGCCCGGGTTGAAGTGGTCGTACAGTGCATGGCCGTTCTGCAGACATGCATAATTTGACAGTCGCACAGCTCGGCGTTGATTTATGAGCTCATCAATTGTGTTGAGCTGAGCTTGTTCCTGAAGGACCGGTATTGGGGTGATGCGAGGGAGACCGGTGATGGCTCGCATGGCTTCTCTATTAATAGCTTCCAGTTTAGCATGTTGGGATACGGTTAGACGCTGAAACTGGGCTTCACAAACCAATCGTGGTTGGAGCACAGCGCACGCCAGCCTACGAGCGACCTCAGTTCTTGCACCACCCGCTTTTGGAGCAATGCGGCGGATCAGGCGAATGGTTTTGCCGCCGTTTGCCTCGCTGCTTTCAGCCATGCTGTAGCGGTACCAGTCTGGTGAATATGCAGGCCCAGAATACGGAGCTCTGTTGCTTCAGCAAGCTGATGAGCGCCTATGCGTATAGATGGAAGGTGGACGGCGAGCTTCTTGCGGCCAGCTTTGTTAGCGACTGTCATGTACTTCGTCTTCTCGGCGGATACAGTTAGACCAACCTTCGCTGCAAATGCCTGGATAACTTCAAGAGCCTCCTGCAGCGCTGTATACTGCATCTGTACGTTTTTGTGCGTCGACCATACTGTGATATCATCCGCGTAGATGAGGAAGCGTGTGTGCTGCACAGTGTCGAGCTGCCACGCTAAGTGAATAAATACAATGTTAAAGAGTATTGGTGACAGCACAGCTTCCTGGGGGACACCACGCACTGAGTGAAACAGTCCTACTGGCTTCCCTCCTACACGGACAGCAAATGTACGGTTTTTTAAAAGGCGGCCACGTAATCAACCACACGACGTGGCAGGCCCAACTCAAGCATAGCACGTATGATAGCGTCGTGGGATAGATTATCATACGCCTTCGAAATATCGGTTGCCAGTATTGTACGAGTGGCGTGGCTGTAGGAGGAAACATTCAAGATGTCTTCGGACAACATCGCCAAACCATCTTCCGTGCCAAGAAGAGGACGAAACCCGATTTGTGCTGGGTGATATTTGCGATGCTTCTCCAGCCACCAAGAAAGACGTGTAGCCAGCATTCGTTCTGCTACTTTGCAGATGGTGAGTGTCAAGGAGATTGGGCGGAGATTTTCTAATCGGTTAGGAGGTTTTCCAGGTTTAGCTAAAGGGATAACTATTGAGTGCTTCCATTCGGCCGTGATTGTTGAGGTTGTCCAGGTTTCATTAATTATAGCCAGAATAGTATTGAGGATATCTCCCTCCAGGTTTTGGTAAACCTCGTACGGTATACCATCCGGGCCTGGGGTGGTACGCTTTTTGGAACATTCAATAGCGGCGAGTAGTTCCGGAAGCGTGAACGGAGTCTTGTGCGTGCGTGCGTGTGTGCGTGTGTGTGTGTGTGTGTGTGTGTGTGTGTGTGTGTGTGTGTGTGTGTGTGTGTGTGTGTGTGTGTGTGTGTGTGTGTGTGTGTGTGTGTGTGTGTGTGTGTGTGTGTTGGCAGTTAAGAAAACCCCGGAAAGCAAGAGGGGGAATGCGGTAGGTTTCACCATTTTTTCACCACTTTCTTTCTGACTCAAAAATTTCTTCATCTGTTACCATGACCTACCGCATTCCCCCCTTTGCTTTCCGAGGTTTTCTTGACTGCCAACTCTTATTCTGCCTTAATTCACCGAGCCCCTCATTTCCCATTTTCTTATTCGCTACATGCATAGCGAGGGCCTCTGTTCTGGCAGTCTTGGTGCCAAAGGTAGCTTAAGAGGTTCAACGCTGGTCGACCACTCTCGACGTGTCGTAGACACTCGAGTCACGGCCCGGAGGTTAAAAAGAAGGTCACCTTCACCCCGAGTAGTCCGAGTGGCGCTGGCTACCACCCCCAACTGCAGGAAACAAAACATACCTAAACATAAATACCCGACAAAGTGGTGTGGAAACAGCCCCGCTGGTAGCGTAGTGGTCATCGCACCAGACCGGTATTCTGGAGGTCGTGGGTTCGGATCCCACCCGGCAGACATTTTTTCACCACTTTCTTCCTGACTCAAAAATTTCTTCATCTGTTACTATGACCTACCGCATTCCCCCCTTTGCTTTCCGAGGTTTTCTTGACTGCCAACCCTTATTCTGTCTTAATTCACCGAGCCCCTCATTTTCCATTTTCTGATTCGCTATATATATATATATATATATATATATATATATATATATATATATATATATATATATATAGCGAGCGAGCGAGCGAGAGAGAGAGAGAGAGAGAGAGAGAGAGAGAGAGAGAGAGAGAGAGAGAGAGAGAGAGAGAGAGAGAGAGAGAGAGAGAGAGAGAGAGAGAGAGTCTGGAAACATAAAAACTCACACAGACGAATGGAGGTCAGCGTCAACTTGCAGGGGCGCAAGAAGACAGGCGCGGAGAGCTCAGGGGCTCAGGTACAAAAGGTCTACCACACGTGCGTCAGCTTCCCCAGCGCCGCAGGCCAGTCCCTCGCACGGAGCGAAACCATCGGCCGGCCGCAAAGCAGCCGAAACGAGGGAAGGGGGCGAAAAGAAAAAAAACCACGTCGCATGAAGTCGCGCACATAGAGGAAGTGACGTCACGGTGCTGCGTCGCTGCTTGGGGGGGTGTTGGCCTGGGCCCCTACGGGATATGGTTTGGGAATACGCTGACGGACTCGACAACGACACTCGCCTGTCGATGATTCCGTCGTGGACACAGCTGTCGTCCTCACTGGCCTCCAGGACCTGCTATTTTGACGGAGCGCGAGGTGCATGCAGGGCGTACCCTGGAGGCAGGGCAGCGTGTAAGTTGCAAGGACGCGCATGGAGCTCGGGATGTGGAAACTCCAGAGGCTGTGAGCGAGGCTGAAGCCGCGGACACAGCTGCTCTGCCCCGCAGGCGCGGAGGACGAGTCTCCTCATCGTGTACGCTTGCTTCGGAGTGAGGGGCTGGGGCCGTCGGCGAGACACTGCCGCCGGTCGCTCCGGAGCAAAGAAACCCGGGGTTCCACGCGGCTCTTGGCGCGCCTTGATCACCTTCCGTAGTAATGCCAATGAACGCACTCGGAGGTTGCGCGCCTCTGTGTTCCTGAGGGGGCCACACGTTGTGCCCCAGTAAAGTGGCCCGGCCCATTCCAAGAATATCTCTCGTCTAAGTGTCCGTCAACGGAATCTAATTTCTTTGCTATTAGATCACGACGGGAGGGGTGGAATAGAGGTGGCCGAGCGGGGACACCGATCGAGGTCTGAAGAAGAAACAGGCTCGGCAGAAGCCGACCAAAACGCGCATCTCCTATAATTGTGTACGCCATTTTTTTTTATTGGCGCGTGCCCGTCGCCCACTTACTGACGAGCATGGGCCGCGCACAGCTTGAGTTCACGCGTATACTGTTATGTACACCTGGCTGCGAGTGAAACAGTTGCTCGCATGTGCCTACGTATTCGTGAATCACGAATAATGTCTCGTTCCTTACCCGTTCCACACTATATAAAAATGACCGTCCTAATCCGAGGAACAGAATAACAGATCTCTTGAATTTGTCATTTTGGGCTGTTGAAGAAGTGACAAGGGCTGCCCTCGCAATGCGGTTTCAGGGGCAGGTAGTTGGCCCCAACTTACGGTGTTAACGAGGCTGCACAGCGAACCCAAACGAGTGCATGACACAAAACACTATTTGCCAGAGCTCAGTCCGAATGACAGCAATATAAGCAAAACACGGTTATTATTAATCGGCAATTTAGGATAATTTTCAGTGAGGTAGCTAAACGAAGCTTGAACGAGCGGCTGTTGTATCTTGTAGGTGAGAAACTTGGAACCATCCGTTTCATGGTTTCGCGGTTTCACGCGTCGCAAGGAGCGGTTGTTTTTAAGACCTCCATTCACCAACAGGGAGATGTAGTGCATGTGGGGGAGGTGGAAGAGGGGAGCGAAAGGCTGAGTTCACATTCTTGGGGATTTAATTATCGGCCTTCAGAAGGGGGTTTGTTTTGCATCTCGGCCATCGTCGTTGCCAGCCACGCTACAGCGAGCAGCAGGATGCACCTGCAGGACAGCAACGCAATGCTTATTTGAAGCAAGCGTGTGCACGCCAGTGCTGTTAAAGCGAAGCAGTCTATGTCTCGGTGATGGCGTCTGCAGTCCACCTCAAAACCCACTACAGGAAAGCCAACTTTTATGCAGAAATGCATTATAGTCGGGGGTTGTCGTGCGTCCCTTGGCCGGCGTGCGCAGCGCGTCTGATGATGATTGTGGCATGATGCCCCTAGGGATTGGCCAACCAAACAATCCATCACGAGATAGCTTCGCGTTCAACCACCATCGTCATCTTCCCGTAGGGGAACCGCTGAAGAAGAAGAAGGAGAAGAAGACAAAGCTGCGAAGAGGAGGGCTGCGTGAGTTTTGGCTACCGTTATCCTCCTCGGCCGGCGCATCTTCCCGATCTGAACCCGGTCGAAGAGCGGCGCAGCGCGTCTGATGATGATTGTGGCATGACGCCCCTAGGGATTGGCCAACCAAACAATCCATCACGAGATAGCTTCGCGTTCAACCACCATCGTCATCTTCCCGTAGGGGAACCGCTGAAGAAGAAGAAGGAGAAGAAGACAAAGCTGCGAAGAGGAGGGCTGCGTGAGTTTTGGCTACCGTTATCCTCCTCGGCCGGCGCATCTTCCCGATCTGAACCCGGTCGAATAGCGGCTCATCGCGCCTCGACTATGCATGAGCATCAGGCGGCCGACTCGAGGCAACGGGCAGTTTGGAATCAAGGGACAGGCGGTGAACGTGCCCATCGACGTATCGAAGGTTGTGCGGTGCCTTCCTCGCATGGTACCCGAGGAAGTTGCGTTCGACGTTCGCATTTCTGCATCCTCACAATCCCCCTCGGGGAGGTGCGGGGGAATTTTTTTCGAACTATGGTGATGATCTTACATGAAGTGAAAAAACAATGATTTCTGTGGTCCCTCGCTTTATGGAGCCGACGTTTATCTTATCCGGCATTCCGACATGGTCGAAGCTTAAAGCGAAGCTTTGCACGTCTCACTGATGGCGTCTCCACTCTCCACTGCAGGAAAGCCAACTTCCACCTGTAAAGCGTACTCTGCCTCAAACGCACTCTTCCACAGGTTAAGCCTGCTTTAGGTTTTCGTATCAACAGAGAGAGAGATCCCTCACGAGAAGGCTTCGTTCTCAACCGTCACCGTCGTCAGACCGAGGGGTGCATCATTTTTTTCCTGCGGTAGCTCCTCAAGCGGCAGCATACCATCAGGTGCTGAGGGACTGCGTCGGTGAAGAGAGCTCAGCCCCGTGCTGTTGGTCATTTGGTAAGTTTGTTCTTCGGTCTTACTCCTCATTATCGACTAGCCCCTCCTATGAACGAGCGGGAAAATCTCTTGGGGTGAGGCATCCGGATTATTATATTTTAATAAAGTGTAATTGAGCAGTCATCCTTGTATGTTTTTACAAGTATACACGTCGATTAAATCAAAGTCCGCGTATTCGGCACATGAGTGTTGACTTGCCGACATTCGTTCGCTGTAAACTTTAAGACGTGCGGAAGATATCGTCGATAAAACGACGCCATGCATACGGGGGACACGAGTATTTACGTTATATACACTTTTAGTCGCGATGGCACATACCGTTCCTCCTTGTTGTCTTATCGTTCACTGCTCCCTCTCTCGATGATAATTCCGGCGGCGAGGATCTCTCTTTTACCAATAATCGCGCTTTCCTTATTGACTGCTATGACATGTTTTACAAGAACCCATGCAGTGCAAACAAACCATTTTTCCTTCAGTGCCCTAGTCGTGCCAAATTTGGTCTGATTTAACCAAATGTCTGTCGCCCTCAGGTACCAGGTGAGGCTTCACAGGGCTCGCCCATGACTGCCTCCAAACACAACAAATTTCAATTTTAAGAAATGCGTGATACCCTTATTTGCAATAAATGTAATTTCAAGAACTTAGGACATAGCCCAACGCAACGCGAAATCGTATGCCGTTATTTGGCTTGTCGAAGAATGGGCTCGGGGGCAGTAGATAAGGTCCTTTACATGGTCTACGTGTGCCGTAACGGAAAGCAGTTGACTCGAATAACACATGAAAATCAGGAATAGGATAAAGCAAAAATAGGCAGGAAAGGCGCACTAGAATGTCCAAACAAAAAGACCTCCATCGGTCCGTTCAAAAGCACTTCAGTACTTCAGCAGGGCCAGTCCTATAGCAAACGCTCAAAGGCAAAAAAAAAAATAATTCTAAATGTCCCAAAAGCAGTGATTACTGGCCGAAGTTAACATAAGGTGAAGAGCCAGTTAGGAGCAACAAACCAAAAGTACAAACGTGTCGAAAAACAGGAACATACAAAACACAGCAACAAACGTTGCGAATCAGCACAACAAAAACCTGCTGGGAAACACAACAACGATGCAAAGTGACCGCGGGCTTAAAAGTATGCACAAAAGCTACAACAGCATCAACACCGGTAGTAAAGCTGCCGAATTTCGAAACAAAAAGTCGTAGACCACCCATAAAACAGCCGCAGACGAAGTGCTATAACAGCACACCAAATCAACGGGGCCTGCAGAGACCGAACTGCATCGGCTGCTCCGGAACTGTACAAAAAACATTATGCACGCAAGGCGCCCACAACCGTGAATTATGCAAGCGCCCGAAATAAGATAAAAGAAATAGTACGAGTGGTAGAAAACAAAACACCGAAATCGGGCTCGACACACACACGCAAATAAAAAAAGAACAGCTGCGGAACGTGCGCGCTCACGGCGATACTATAGCCTAGAAACAAGAACCATCCAGCCATAAAATGCGCCAAAGCGGATATTTGGGCTTGCTGATTGCACATAACTAGGGGACGACAGCGCAGAGAGGAAGAGATTTAGACGCACGTGAGCGGTGGGTGTCTATATGTTGTACACGTTCCTCTAAAATATGAACGAAAGCTCGTTCCTCGTTCCTTCCTAACTTCGGAACGAGTTCCCGTTACAAGTTCCTATACTGAGAAAGGAACGCGTTCCAGTTACACTTCGAACATTGTAACGGGCGTCGTTCGCAAGGGTAGTAGCTTCCCACAACACCAGCATTCCGTCGAACTATACGCCAGCGATGCGACCGCTTCTTCCGCTGTGGTGTGTGATGCAGCCCCGAGTGTGCCTAGATATTCCAGGAGTAAAGAAAAAACGCGATCTTCCCATACCAGCCCTGCAACAGCTAACTTTGACATACCTGCACGAGACATACAATGACCGAACCCATGTATACAGTGATGGCTCGGTAACATCGTCGGGTTCTGCCGGCGCTGTTGTTATTCCACAAATGTCACTGTCCAGTCAATTCAAGATACCCAATCCTACAACCTCCACGGCTACAGAACTTACGGCCATCCGTTGCGCTCTTCGCACCATCGAGCAAAGTTCATGCCGGAGATGGGCTATCTTCTGTGATTCGAAGGCTGCACTTCAGTCACTCCAGTCACCCCTGTGCCGGGGACCTCACGAACAGCTCCTAACAGAAATAAGAATGGTGTACGACCGTGCTACCAAGGCGGGTCATGATGTCACCCTGCAGTGGCTTCTCAGCCACTGCGGCATTGTCGGCAATGACAGTGCGGACGCTGCCGCCCAGCTGGCGCATCAAACAGCGGCGACTGTGATCATCCCACTGTCTAGGACGGACGCAGCTAGGGCCATACTTGCCCGGGAAACAGAAATCTCCCAATGGCATCCAGATGAATTCACATGTGCACGCATTGGTGCCCTTGACCCGCATCTGCAGCGTCCCCTTCCACTAAGTCTGACGCAACTCTTCTTTGCCGTCTCTGGCTGGGGGTGGCTTTCACAAATGCTTATTCATACACAATAGGAATGGCAGCAAGTGAGGACTGCGAAACGTGTGGCACGCCGGAGACGATCCGGCACGTTTTATGCGAGTGCCCACGCTACTCGGCTGGAAGAAAAAAGCTGTCGTCAGCGCTGAGGAACCTGGACTCTCGGCGGCCATTTTCGGAGGAGAAGATTCTGCATTACTGGCCCTCTCCGTCATCCGCTCAGAAGGCGACTAAGGAACTTTTACGCTTTCTACGGGCGACGAACTTATACACACTAGACTATAGACTGAACGCCTCCAGTGTCTATCAGTGTCAGTGCTTCAGCGCTGGGCATACGCAGTCTTGGGCGGTAACTAGTTACTAGTAACGCGTTACCGGTAACTAGTTACTTTTTTCAGTAACTTGTAACTGTAACTAGTTCCTTTTAAGTTGAAGGAACTTGTAACTGTAACACTGTTACTTTTTTATGGAGTAACTGTAACGAGAAATACCGTTACAGTTACTTCATTTCTATAAAAAAGTATCCAACAGCAACACTCGTTAACGGCTGATGTACAGTTTTTGCTTTCAACTTTTTCAGACTTTCTTCTGCAGAGCCTTCGCCTACTTCATGTATGCCAGCTCACTCCGTTCACATGGGTGAAAAACAGCTGGACTATAGAAATATTTAGACGTACACGTGTGCGTGGTGTCCCACGCGGTCAGCTAAGGGCTCGAAATTTTTAGGTATTCGCCCCGAGCGCGAACGCAGTCGGCCCCTGGCGGCGGCGGTACGAACCGCTCCTAGTGTGGATGGCGCTCTCGCGTCGTCTGCTTTTTCACGTTGCGTGTGGCGCAAGACGCGTGCTGCACACGACAAAACAACCAATATGTGTGCTCGTTTGGCAGTAAGCAATGAGACCAATGACATAGTTACTTCTGCTTGCGCATTTCCTCTAGAAACGCAATAATCAGCGGCCGTTGCGGGTTAATGCGCTGGTTTAATTTCCACGAAACATCTTCGCCGTGGTCACCGCTTGAGTGTGAAACGTGTTATAAACATAGCTTCCACACATTGCACTTTTCTTATTGTTGAGTGCAGTCGTGTGCCGTTTCGGGAACGTCGAAGGGTGCTTTTTGAAGGTGGCGTGGTGATTATTTAAAGGATAAAAGTTTAGTACGCGAAACGGGTAAGATGCGATAAGACCTGTGCATACGCGTGCAAATCCCACACCCTTGTAAAATCGCGCTGTGTCCTTATAGAAAGAAGAAACGAACAAAAACATTTACACTGCACACGACCCGTGCGCTATCGCCCATACATTACCGGACACGTATCTTATGCCCGCAAGCGCCTGTGTGATCGTGTCCTTCCCGTACCTTTTTAAAAATAAATACCATTTTTGGACAGTCGTTGTTCATACTACGGAGGAGGAATAAACATTTATTCAACTGTATCGAGTTGCTAATTTTACGTATTATTTAAAATACGTTTATCTGGATGCGCGAAGTATTTAGGGGGGGGGGGGGGGGGGGGGGTTCGGTAAAATTAAGCAGTTGTGAGTTTGCGTCAGTAATGTGGCATTTCGTGTGTCATTTTCATATATATCATTTTCAAATCAGACATGAATCACCTTGTCCAGAAACGTGTCTCACTCAGCATAACCAAATGCCTAATTTGGTCACGTCTTAACCTCTTAAGGTGGACCTAAGTTTAAAGAAAGTAGAGAAAACGCGTAATATAATGCACGTTGTTGCCCACATGTGTGAACAGTGTGTGCCATGACTCGCTGTTTTTTTTTTATTTTTTCCCACAATGCTTACTTTCAATATAATTTTGAAAAACGCGAGCCAATATTCCTGGACAATCTCGAACCAAAGGGGGGTTAATCAGTTTTGAAAATACGTGTTAAAGTACTGCTTTTTCACCGCTACAGAACACGACGCCTAGTGTAGTTTCGATTGTGAGTAATACTGATAACCATATCTATAGTTTGGCTTTTCGCGTTACATGCATTCTCTTCTCGCTGCTCTTGCAACGTTGGCAGGACCCCCCCCCCCCCCCCCCCCCCCCCCCCCCAAAAAAAAACGAAATGCACAGAATTTCATTTTTTAACCAATCCTCATGAATTAAATGCCAAGAAAAGGAGATATTCAGTTCACAAAACAAAGTAGTTACCGGGAACCCATTGAGCTGGTTCGCAATGAGAAATAAAAAGGAAATGTTTTACTACATCTGCAACAGCGCAACTTCATTTATTGCCATCTCTAGGGTTTGTAAGCGACCTTATACGCAAGAATGCAAACACATCTCGCTGTTGCATGCAGGCACCTGTTAGATTTTAAAAGGAACGCAAATGGTCAACAGAGCACCGTAACAGAAAATTTGTGCTCACTGTGAGGTCCCAAAAGCTTGGTTTGCACACTGTAAACCTGCTTGTCACTTTGCGAAAACCTAGCTAAACATGAGATGTTGATTGTACTTCGTGCGTTGACAATTCAATTCGCAAGTTCAGTTGCGACGAAAGCCGTAAATAAGTGATCCGAAACAGTTATTCATCAAACCTTCCTTCAGAGTCGCTAAATTTTCATTTAAAAGACCCGTTAGAGCGGTTACATTTATATCTCTGCGCTGATCAAAATTCAGTAATTTTATGTTGTCTTTCGAACACGCAAAAAATATCGTAAGCTCTTAGAAAGAATTTGGGGGCAGTTAAGTAGTGTTACCATTTCACGGCATCCCACAAATGCAAGAATGCGTCATGCTACCAGTGAAAGCGATTGAGTATGCCGTTGTAAACTGAATTTCAGAGATCGAGACTTTCTGATTTGTTCCTATTTATGCTTTTATTGAAGGCTCAAAGCCATAGTTTGGAAAGATCGAGCTTGCTACGAGCCACAGCGTGCAAGTTCACAATTACGGCCATTCTGAGATTCGCGATATGTCGTCGCTTTTTTTGGCGTAGTAATGAAGACTGACTGCCGCTTCCATGCTCTACATTGAACGTTGAGGAACCGAACTACAGCGTGCCACTCTTGTTTGCACCTTTCGAGCGCACATACGGCGAGAAAAAGGCACGAAGCGCGCCCACAGTGTGCATTCTTACGGGCCGCTCAGCGGAGCATCCACACTAGCAGCGCGACGCTGTCGCCACCTACATGTCGAGCTCGCGGCGAATAAACTGCAGTATTTCCCTCAGCAGCGCGATGTCGCTCTCACCCAGACCATAAATAACGCTGAGACACGCGTCTAAGCGCACGTGGGCGCATGTTGACACCACAACTCAGAGTACGATGCGCGGCTGCACCATTTTCGCCACTTCTGGGGCGCAGTAATGTTTGACACAAAGGCGAACAGGAAAAAACAAAACAACAAAAAAACATCCACAAACACCACACAACGCACTGAAGCCTTTGCACTTTTACGGAAGCCTGGAAAACTCCCGTCAATGCGTCGCCTTCTCATTAGCGACGTGCAGCCCCGTTTGTGGGGTCATAAAACGCCGCGGGGAGTCTATCGGCGTCCCCGCGCTCGTCCAGCCCTGTGCGCACTGTAGAGTGTTCGATTCACAAGTCGCAGTTGCTTTTGACCACTGTGCGCTTTTGAGACCCTTGGCCGTATTTGGGACCACGTGTTTGGAACCCCTGTTCTAGAGGCTTCGTCGAGCTGTCAACAGTGTCCGAACGAGCTCGAGGAAGTCAATAATTCCACGCCCCTTCACACTGTGGACATTATCTGCTATCCCTATCCTTAATCCCTGCCATTAAGGAATAGAATAACAGTAACAGAATAACGCGCCGACGTTATTCTCACTGCTCTCGCGCAGCACCGAACTGCCCTGCCGAGAGACTCTGCCTACAACGGGTTCGAGAGCGAGCCACGACTCTCGCCGCGAGTGTACGTTGTCAGTCACTTCACATGGAAGCGAGATATTTCATAGTACAGGGGTTTATTACGCGGGAAGCCACGATACAAACGCTACACTGCACTACGCACCTAGCCCCTGGGGAATACAGCCGTCAGCGTGTGCCCAGCCCGTAGTCGGGCAGCAGTTGGCGTCCGCCGGCGTTGGCCGGCCGCAACGCTCGCTGACGTAGGGGAAGGGGGCTCTCAGTGGCCGCTACACATTTCAAGCCGCTGGACTCGATCGGGCGGCATCGGCGCTCGTCCGCTGACCTCAGACGGCGCAAGCCGTCACATCGCGGACGCGGGGGCAACCCACCAAGAAGTGGAATATGCCCGCGGAGACTCGCCGGGCATCCTAGATAAACGCACTGACGCAAATCGAGGCATGCGCTAATCGACACGGGTGCCGTGACCCACGGAAGTGGGAAACAACGGCCAATGCAAGAAACGGCCAGAAGTGGCCGAAGGGCATTTAGGTACCGTGCGATCTCTGCGCGTCCCAAGGGCGGTCTCCCCGGGGAGTCTCCTGCGCGCATCCCCCGTCGCCTCGTAGGGAGAGGAGGGAGGCGCGCGAGGATCGCCCTCGCCCCACCAAGGAGGAGGACGTCGCTAGCGCCTCCTCACTCCGATTTGAGGGGCTTGGCCCCCCACAACACATACGACGACCCCAACACACCACCCAGCATCTTGGCCGGCAAGACGCCTGACCACACTGCCGCTGCACGAGGAAATATTCTTGGAAAGCCTCGCGACTTCATTTCCAGAGCTGGGCAGAAACGAATATTGTAGCTACATCTATTTCTGAGTGCTGGGCGCAAAGAATACTTGGGCGAGCTTCGTTCGGTTTACGCCTCAAAGCAAACGAAGAGAGCGGGCTCTGGGATCGGGGACATGGTTGCTGTGAAAGGCTGGGATTGGGAGAACAGTGTTTCTCGGTCTAGGCGACAAAAATCGCCTTTGTGAGGACAGGGGTCGCAGGAAAAAACATTAAAGCGTCCAGTTCCGTTTCTATTCCCTTTGGAAATAATCTTGGCTTATTCCGGGGGTGGGGGTGGCTGGGGGTTGGGGCAGGAGAACGACTCCGAGGGCCTACGGACAAACGTCGCTTCGGGAATAGCTCAAATTAGTCTCCATCTCCGACGACAAGTACAAGAAATAAAATGTTAACGCAGCGCTTTCTTTTTAGTGGCCTTCAAAAACACCTCGACAACCGAAGTACTCCCACATCCGTTTCCGTTTTCTTCCAAAGGGCCTTCCGGCGATCCACCACCCCCATCCTTTTTTCCCCCTTCTCCCTCACTATGCAGGGCGGTCCAGCGACAACACTGTAGGTGAAAATAAATTTAGTTGTCATTGATTGTTTCGTCTGTTTTGTCCTCAAGCTAGGTATAGTACTAAAGTTCGGCCTCCGTGTTTGTACGTTTTCAAACGTGGCAGCCATTTCTGCCGACAAAGCAAGTGCAACCGCTGCCTGGGCCCTCATGCCTTCATACGTTTCTATTTAATAAGCTAAATCTTGTTATGTATTAATTAGTTTCATACAGTAACGGAAAAGTAACGACGTTACTTTTTTACAGTAACTGTAACTGTAACTAGTTACTTTTGGAAACTTCGTAACTGTAACTGTAACAGAGTTACTTTTTTGGGTTAGGTAACTGTAACTGTAACACTGTTACTTTTTTTCGGTAACGTGCCCATGACTGCTTTGACCGTACGTAGTGGTTTGCTCCTTCAATTCTCGCACGCGCGAGCATCGTAGCCAGTGCGTCAACAACAGTGCTTCCGAGTGTTACTTTGTCGGATTAAGAGTTCATGGCTGCCCTTTTTTGCCGCAGCCTTCTCTCTAGCTTCTCGTTGTCGGAACGGAGGAACTCTGCGCACGGCAGAGTTTAGGGTTACCAACCCTTCAATGAAGGAAGTCGGAATGGGGGAGGGGGGCAATAGCGTACCCTTACATAGGGAGGCAACGAAATCAGTTTTTAATGACGCTATCTTCCAGACAAATCCATTCTTTATTGTTGCTGCCTCTCAAAGTGGTACTTAATCTGGCTACATGCCGCTCGCAACAATTGCGCTTACTGGAGAATGTACTCGTAAATGTTGTCGCACTTCACGTGAAAGTTCAGCTTTACCTGAAGTTCTCCCTCCCAGCTCCCCACCCTAACCTAACAAGACAGCAGCAAACCCTATTCCGACAAGCACAAGCCGGAACACTCGAAACACCTGCGAGGCTACATCTCATCAGATATGGCAAAACAACACCCTTACCATCATGTTCACAGTGCAAAATTGCAAATACCCAAGACCCTTTGGCAATGCCCTCAATACATCCAAATTAGAAAACAATACACTAGAGAGTGGCTGACCTCACCTAGAAGAGAACAGGAGCAACGCGGCCTGATTGACTTCATTCAAGAAGCCGTCAGCAGAAGCCTGGACCGAGGCCTCTGAATCTCTCAGCGCTCCCTATAACTCCTCCTCCCTTTCTACCTGTGAATAAAATATTCTCTCTCTCTCTCTCTCTCTCTGCACAAGTTCGCAATAACTTTGTGTTCAGTAGCGTGACGTGCATTGTTGAGCGTGCTTTCGATCGCAAAAAAATTCCTAACTGGGCGGTCCAGAACGAATCCCGGACATATAGCTGTCCCGACAGGGACGGCGCGCGACTCCGGACGTTGTATGAAAAGTCGGGACATTCCAGCATAGACCGGGACGGATGGTAACCCTGCGGTACTCGGATCACCATCGGCACTTGGCTGAAGCACTGGGTCGCACTGCTATGATGAGAAGGAAAGGTAGCTGAATAACTCCTAGCAAAATTGTATAGCCAATCGTCAAAGCAAACATGACAGTGGGCGCATCACGAAATCGATTGTCCGCTCGGGGCGTGAAGAAGTTTACGGCGGCGCGTTCGAGCGCTTTGTCCGTTCCGTAGGGCGATAGAACGTCCGAGGTCAGATTCGGCTTGCAGCTCTCGGGTATGGTTGCTGTTGCGCATGAGATCAAATAGCTCTCGCCTCGCTTTGGGCGGAAGAGGAAATATTCCAAGAATATCAAGCGGAGAACTTGACGCATAGTTTTTAGACGCGGTGAGCGCAACGCCGGCGGCCCATGTGTCCATTGACACACAGCAGGGAAGCCTCATACCTTCGGCTCGCACGGCTGCCTGTACTGTAGATAACACGTGTGCGATGAATACGGCATAGTCCCTCTTCTCCTGCTCGGCTTTTGCGTTCCACTCTTATGGACACAAGAAGATGTCGCGGCAGAAGACGAATCAAAGGGAGGCTGAAGGACCTGTCTCAGGCCGTGCGCACCCGGTGCAGCCTGCCCGACAGGCTGCGGCCCGCTGCGTGGTTATTCTTCTGTCTTGGACCTTCGATGAAGCACGTTCTGCGGAAGGGCGGGCGAATTGAGCAGCTTATAGGAAGATAAATACAGGAGCGGCCTGCGGATTTTTTTGCACTAGCTTTAGTGACCTAAAGCCTTGGCATCAAAAAAAGCCAAATCCCAGCGATGGAACGTTTACAGAAGGAACGTCGTTCCCTCTGTCGTTCTTTCGTAAACGTAACGAGTTACCGTTGTAGTTCCACTCACTCTTGATGGAACGGTGGCGTTCTTCCGTTCCTCCCAAAAGGAACTAGTTCCAGGAACGCCGTTCCACACAACACTGCGTGTGTGTCTATATCTCTTCCTTTCTGTCCGTGTTCCAGCTGCGCTGTCATCCCCTAACCATCTAGCCAGCGGCAAACTACAGAAAAAGGCTAACAGAATTCGCAAGTGCAACGTAAAGGCTAAACACAGCTTAACAAACAAAACTGCTACAAAACAGGATGCTCAAACGACACAAAACTAACACAGATAACTGAAATGAGCGCGCAACAAGTACACAAGACTTGGTACGGGTCCCTAACTCATGGAATGACACGCGTCAAAGGCAAGCGAACAGTTTGAGAGATGACTGTAATTGAGGAGGAGAAGAAGGATAAACTTTATTTGGAGCATAGTAATGTGGTGTGGGGCCCTCAGTCCAGGACCCCAATTGAGAATGTAGGAGATAAATTGGTTTGAACAACACAAAATGACAACCAAATTTCAAAGTACCTTCAAAGAAAAAAAAAAAGAAAACTTTGGGCGAAATCACAGCTTCTGGAGGCCTGGGGCAAAAGCTAGAGGAAATCATTAGTGGCCTCGAAACACGAACGGCCCAGGCAACAAAACCGGAAAAGGTACAATGGGAACTAACTAGCTATAGGAACATTTTGCAAGTTCAATTATACTTTCAAATGGTAAATAAACCACAACAGGTCTGAAATAAATTTAAAAAAATCCCTCGGAACAAAATGAACAGTGTTAGGCTATTCTACAGTCACAAAAAGAAACGGTAAAACTGGTTTGAACAGAAGGCTATACCTTTGCCATTTTTACTGCCTTAACCCGCGGCTGAAAGTATGGCCATACCCTTACAATTTTAATCGCCATAGCTCGCAGCCGAATGTAAGACGCAGATGATACAGCGGTGATCAGTAGAGGTCGGATTTTTAGGCATTGAAAAGCGCGTTTTAGGCGCCAAAAATAGGCAAGTAAAATAACGTTTTACGCCTCTAACGTCGTAAATATAAGTACAATAAATGTTTACATAAATTCAAATAATTTCAAAAGAAGACGTGATCGACCTGCATGTATACCTACATACAGTTTCCACCTTTGTTACTGTAATAAAGCCCCTCGGAATTTTCAAGTAAATTAAATCGCGCTATTTGTGTGTGCGTGTTGATATTTTCGTGTTCGCGTTTCATTTGTCTGTGACTGTACATTACTTAGCAATACACACACGTGTGTTCCGTACGAGAAATGAACAAGGGGCTATCTTTACCACGATCTAACACAGACCTCTCTTCGTGCAACATACCCCTTTGGGGTGTGTTGGTGTCAGGAATGGGGAGATTTAAGAGGTTAGTGTGTCCGTGTCCGATTCACAAAATTCACGAAACCATGAATAGGAAACGTAAAAGCTGTAGGATTGTGCGTGCCGCGTAACAGCTGAACGTGACGGAACGAGAGTAGAACATGTGCACACCAGCCGCGCAAAACAGGGAAGCTTTTGCGTGTGCCAGTCTGCTTGCTTACGTAGTTCGCGCCCTAAGACAAAGAAACGAAAGCGAACAAAGAGACGCATAGATGGTCTAGCAGAAAAGAAGCCGGTCGAAGTAATTCGTGCCAAAAGACAAAGAAACTGAAGTTAAGAAAGCGATGTAAACGCCATTATGCAGCAAACACGTTATAGGAGCCATGAAGACAAAATACAAGTTGGGTTCGTTAGAAAGACTGCTTAGTCCCGATAACAATGATACCAATATCATCGCAATCTTCGAAAAAAAACCGAGATATTAAAGAAAACGTGTGAAGCAGTCGCGACCCCCTAGCCAATTTCCCGCAACTTTTTGTCACGGAACAGCAAACGCTAATCAACCTAGTGCCGTGCAGTTTGTACCGTATACGTCAGCCGCCAGCGAGATGCACGACTTCCTAGCGAATGCACGGTTGAACGGAAGATATTCTACGCGGCCGATTCTACGCGGCGGAAGATATTCTAAGCGGCAGCGCCTGTCCAGTGGTTGATCTTTCTGTCTGTCCCGTCCTTCGCGCTGTGATTAAGTACGAACCAACCTCACGGATGCAGACTTTGTATACGTTCGTTATATAGTGCATGAGCGGTAAACTTCTCCGCAATGAAGGTCAGGGACAGTTATTCCGGAGGAATTTATTGCGGCTGCGCAGGCCTTCTAGCCTTCGGCGACGTTTCACGTGCACCGGTTCAGGACAGTAACACGCCTTGCGCGGACGTCCTGATGATCGATGCTGCTGTACACTAGGCAATAGGTGTCCTCCTTTTCCACTGCGCGCTCCACGCACCTCTTCTCTATCAGCATATTCACGCATTGCTTTGTCACGGGAACGAGGGGCTTGAAGCTCTGACTTACTGGTGCAGAACTTCACCTGCGAGTAGCTGGTGCTTTAGCGTTAGGCGCGATTATCCGCACAATCAACGGCGGCCTGTATCACTATCTTCCTCTCTTCGTCGATTTTCCTTTCGATGGCCTCTTGGCCGGCCTTGACCTCGGCCTTACATTGATGTTGACGCGGAGCTTCTTGTGGTTGTAGGCCTCGTAAAAAAAAAAAACATTACGCCCACCTCCCCTCGCGGGAACAATGGTGTGATGCGACGCTGAGGGGGGTTCAAGCGCTAGCGGAGAGCAACCGTCGACCGAAAGGCCGCCGGAGAGCGGCACACCGGTTATATGCGCAGCGCGCCCGAAGGAGAGGAGACCGCGGAGAGAGAGAGAGTGCCGCGGCTATGACGCAACACAATCCAACACAATCCACTTTAATCCAATCCAAATCCAATCCAATCCAATGCCCCTCGCGAGAGAGTGTTCGCTATCGGAGAGGAGAGGGGAGAGTGGCTGCGGACAACAACAACGGACGCACGCGGACAACAACGGACGCACGCAGGAAGGACGGAGGCCCCTGGCGGCAGTCCTCCACTTTCCGCCGAACTATCCTCCGCGCAAAGCAGGAGCTTGCACTTGAGCAGCGTCTGCAGGACCTGCTGCGGAATGTGCATCTCCGTGCCTGTGCCTTCTTGGAGCTGCTGCTGCTGCATCGTAACAGAAGCGCGTTGCTGTATTGGAGAAGGACGGCGATCTGGAAGGCGGATGCCTGCAGATGTTCCCGAAGCAGCACGTGGCGAGCTCTCCCTTGAAATGCTTTTCTGAAAAGCCCTGCAGCTTTCTGGCGCCGTCGCTTACTGTAATATACAGTGAAGCGCTGAGCCCTGCGCTCGAGCTCCTGCGGTAGTGCGAGCTCGAATTGGATTGGGAAAACTTCGTGGGACCTGCGAATAAAGTCTTCTTGCTAGGACTTCATGACTTGGCCGGAGTCGTCAACGCAGATTTAGCCAGCCTAGCCAGGGCCCCTGCTCCCCGTCAACGGGTCGCCGGTGTCCCCCCCTGCCTGGCCAGCGCCACGATGACTCGCTCGACGTCCTGGAGTTTAAGATTTTGATCTTCAGTCCGCACCGCCTCCTCGAAGGCAGGCGGCATCCTTCTTGTTTGATCCATCCGGGTATGCGAGGCAATCCAGACGATGTGCTCGAGCCTTGCCGGGGCTTTGCGGCACACTAGACAGGTGGCATCAGGGTATGTCTCCGGGTACATCTCGGGCTTTACATAGAGGCTCGGGGCCGTCTTTTTTTTTTTTTTTTTTTTTTGAGTTGCCTATGGACGACCGCCTGCTCCCTGCTCAATCCTTTGCAGGGCGGCGGGAGCGTGCGTCTGTCAAGTCGATAGGCCTGAGTAATTTCTTTGTAGGTAGTCATCCGGTCTCGTGTGCTGTGCTAGAAATGCGCTCCGACACTTTGATCGGAGCGGTTAGTAGGAATTGCGAGAATGGCCACGATTCGGAGGCCACGAGCCTGGACAGAGACGTCCCGGCCCCGGAGTTTGCTCACTGCGATGTCCTGGAACATGCGATACGGTGCCCAGCCGTACTCGATGCCGCACGCCAGCTTGAGCCGAGAGATCATGCTAGCTTCGGCGTTATCGCTGGCTGTATAGTACGAGCCGCCTTGCTAACATTCTGGAGTAGAACTTACGGAACGCGCCCCTGTCGTCTGTGTACTTGAAAACTATAGCAACTTGGTCCAGTACGTCTTCGATTTTCGACTCGATCTTCCGGATTCCCCGCGCTTTTCTTCAGTAGCATGTCGCAGTACTTGGCCAAGAGCTCGGGCGATTTTCGAGCCGATTTGGCGAGCACAGTTAAGGCATTTTAGTTGACGAGACCTGCGCAGGCCTTGTCGGAGGATTCGACAAAGCCTTCCTCATTCCCGATTGTTCAAATCCGGTTCAACGCAAGAGGGCGCCACCGCCTCAGCAAGCACGCAATAGCTCCTCCCACCGGCGCTTCTCCGGCTTCCAATCAGCGCGCACCGTGTGGCAAGAGAGGCTTGCAATCTTTATAAACACACTTATACACTGCATGGTTCGCTCCTCCTCACATTTCGTGTCAGCGAAGATGGCCCGGGATTTTTTTATACACGTAAGAACACAGAAAAACCTAGAACAAGAACTTGTGTAAAGAGACATTGCCGCTTGCTTTCTAGATCGCTTTTCAAAGCCCATGTACATGAGATGCAGATGGTACCAGCTGTGCCTCCTGTGTGGACGAACAGCATTAGTTGGACGGGAGAAAGCAGAAAATGTGCGTGTAAACCTTGACCCTGAACGGCCTACGGTTGGCTTCCTTCGTGGTGCTGCGCCGTACTCCGCGGTTAACACAATAGACGGAGGGAACAATAGCCGCCCTCAGCCTGTTTTGTGAGGGGGCCAACGCCGGAGACGCGCCAAGTTAAAATTGCCCTAAATTCCCTTTTGCAAACAGTCGTAGTCTTCATATTTTCAACCTGTTATGATGCAATCAGTGGTGCCACTGATGAACGGTGATTTGGAGCAATTTTTGTATGAGCAAATTATTAATTTTGGAGCAATTTGGAGCACCTAAATGCCAGTTTTGGAGCACCTTGGAGCAACTAAACATCAACTGCTAGTTGTGTCGAAAGCATCTCTCAACACTAAAAATTGACCAGTATCGTCCAGTAATTGATGTGGAGGTCGTCATGGAATGCGCTTCAAGGTGCTTTTCCCACATGCGATCACAAATGGACGGCACAGCTGAAGAATTATGACCTTCTTGTCCTTACTAGGGGAAGTCTTTTTCAAGGAGTCACTAAAAACGCTTCATAGTTGGCAGGCTCGAACATGCATTAAAAATAGCTTTCACAGTCAGCTCTCCCAATAGCCCAAGAATAGCGAAATAGCCAATAAAGAAAAGTTCTACAACCACAAGAAAAAGTAGCCATATTTGGCTCTTTATAGCCCAACCTGTCATTCCTGGGGCAATGGGATTTTTTTTTCCACTTATTTCGAAACAGTCACTAGAAGACGCCAGGTTTGATGCAATTAAATCCCTTAAGTATCCACGCAAAACCAAAAATGCAACAAAACATAATTTGCAAGGTATTTAGTTCCTTTCTGGTGTGGATAAAAGACAACATGCAACACGATAATGAATATTGAAAGGCTTCGACAAACCTGCCTAGTAAATAAACAACGCGCCTCTTTTCTAGTTTATTAATTGTTAAGGCAAGCCCTCGTGTTTTACCTTTATTTTATTAGATGCAGGCGCTTGCTATCAGTCCTCGTGCGCATTTCCAAGCTAGCTGGAAATGTGCACGAGAAATGCGCATGGAGCACTTTTGCATGCGATTCGTGCGCGTCGGCGTTGCGCGTGCGATTTTTTCACGCCCGCACGCGGCAGTTTCTACCACGCTCAGAAAATGACGCGCGTCTAGCGCGGCAGTGGGAGGAGCCTGGCGACCTGCGCCAATGGGGAGGCGCGTGCCTCATGGCGGCGGTTTCGGAGCGCTCGAGACAGCCCGGTCACGGCCGGCTGGCTCCGTCGGCGGTTTTCAGGCTTACCACCCCGGCAGGTATTGCATGGATGTTTTCACTAGCGACGCGGATGTTTTATAGTACCGATTTCGCCCACATTATAAGCTCCTTTACCACACAAGCAACTTCGGGCGCGCCTTGAGCGGTGTTTTAGAGAGCGCTTAAAAGTGGTCGCTCGAGCTCCCCACACCACTTCGCGGCCGAAGCCGCCGCCATGTTGCCGCGCCGCGCGCAGCGTGCGGGTGCTTACGCGGCGCGTTTTCGCAAGCAGAAAACGCTCCATGAGGTTCGTGCTTTAGAGAGACTGGCTGTTTTTCACGGCCCGCTTCACGTGCGGCGGTCCCCTCCGCGAGCCCAACAAGCGAAGCGAGAGCTTGCAGCCGACCGCGTCACGCATGCCGCGAAACGGCGCTCCCGCTGGCTCTCGGAGCGGAGAGGGCCGGCAATAAACGCCACCTAAAACTACCTGTTTATAGCAGGAATTATTGGAAACTACAACAAGAAGGAAAGTTTCTAACCGCGGTACGCCAGCGCTGCAATGACTTGCTAGACGAAAACACAGTATCGGCGGTACAGTGACGGCGCCAACCAAACCCATCGCGGAAAACACGATTACGGGTGCGAGGGAGTTCAAGTTATCAACCCGATTTAGTTATACATGACTAGAGACCACTGCGAAGTAGTGCTTGTAACAGGCTGCAGGCGATCGGCGCGACAGATTTTCGCGCACTTGCTTGCAAAATCGTGGGTTTTTATCAGGATGGCGCAGGATACCTTATTTGGCTCATTTGGCGCAGGAGTGGGAGCACTGTGCAGCAATTACTAAGGCCCTCCAGAGTTTTACCCGCATTGGGTGAATATGCTCGAATCCCGCTGCGGTATCCTAAGTAGGCTTTTTAAACAGCGGAGCTGTTTAACTTTGAGCTTAGTTTGTTGGTGTAAGCAAAAAAATACAAAAAGAAACGCCCCCGGCGCGACTTTCATGCAGTGGCTTTAGCAAAAAAATACCGAGCGCTCGTGAGGAGCATCCGGTGTCGTCCAGGCTTGCGCGTGGCTCCCCCCGTAGAGCCGGAGGCAGTTGTGTTGCCCATGTGACGTTTTCGGTCGGTTCAGCTTGGGAACGGGGCAGTCCAGGGTGGGTAGGAGGGAGGCGACGTAAGCGCGCTTGACTCAGTCGGCGGCGACGTCTTTCGAATGTCGAAAGTGAGCCTTGGGTTGCCGTTCGGCGTATGAGGAACGTGCACAGAGTTGCTCTTTCTGCTCCCTCTCTCCTGGGATCCACTGTCAGTCTGATGAGAAGCTAGGTCGACCCAAAGCTCTGCCGTTTCTCCAGCACTGCACCACGAGTGCAAGCTGCACCAATTTCTCTCCGCAGTGTCCCGAGTGCCGCCCGACAGTGCTACAAGCAATTCACTAAAGTGACGTCTAGCAGCGTTTCGCAAGAAAGCTTCGCGTCTGGCACTTCTTTGCTCTCCCTAAACCAACGTAATGTTACCTAACCTTCAATCTTACATGCACACTCTAAATTGCAACCCACGCATGGATTACACCCTCCCCACTATGGCTTCGCGGTTCGCACACAGTGTTCTTCCATAGGGACACCTGTCAGTAGTTGTGAGCAAGTTTACTTTCTTTGGGCGTGAAGTGGGGAGCGTGTGTCCATTGCCGGTACAATGCACTTGGTTCCTGCTAATCCCCCTGTTACCAAACATTCGTGGGTTCAGCATTTACTAGGCTGCATTCCTGGGCCATAAACTTGCCGTTTATTCCTCCTATCATGTGTCACCTACATCCAGAGACGATCACCCTAAGTTGACAACAAGCACCAACTTCTAAGACAGGCGATATAAGATGTCCTCTCCGGAGAATCATTACAATAGTTTTAGTACCGCATTTTCAGCCCTACACAAAGTGTTACCTATTCCCTTGCACAATTTGCACTGCGCATACACGCTATTTCAGCAAAGTAGCATGGGTATGCCACGGCCCCAGCATGTCCCTGTGTTTACAACATGGTGGCAAGTAGAGCAAAGTGCCTCAACGTTTTTGTTCCTCTGTGTGTCAGTACATCAGTACATTCCTCGCTGTGTCAGTACATCGTCGCCATCAGATCGAGATGTCATGTTGTAAGCACACCAGTAGGCTTTTGTTCGGATCTTTGTTTTTGCTAAAAGAAAAAAGAAAAGTGACGGTAACAAAGACATGCTTTTTGCAGGGTCTTCGCCACAGGTGTAGCTGTGCTACCGCTCACTGAGTGAAACATGACCAACAAAAAAATTAATAAATAAATAAAATAAAAACCCAGATTTCTTTTTAGGACATAAAATGTAGAAAGTTCCGTGTTATTGCTGCAGAACGTGAGCGGACATATTTTGATCACTGCGTGAAGCCAGAATAGCAGTAGCAGCAGCAGAGTACACGGCATGGAGACGTGTCGAATGCGCGAGTTCAGCGGCTTATAACTTTGGTACAAACAAGATAATGCAACACGTTTTTTCAGCAGCATTGTTGCCCTTTTGAGGAGTCTCGTTTCCCCAATTTTGAGGGCAACTGAGAGCGGAGTTTTTTTAAAGTTACGCATTTTTAGAAAAAGCTCAGCAGTCAATATTTGTTTTGCATATATTTATATTTTTTTCTAGAGATGCAATATTTTAGCTATATTTAGAAACATCTGGCCGACATTGCGTATCACTGTCAAGTTGGTCACTATTGCAGATACGGAAATAGAGGGCATCCAAGTGAGCCCCAATCTAATGTCTGCTCCGATTTCACAATTTTTCGCTTCACGTCTTGTTCACAGCAGAACGCAAAGTTCGTTAATTAAGAACTGTTTGTCACTTTGGTGTCGTTTTTGCTTGTAACAAATTTTAATAAGAGCAGTGATATGTGACTGGGTGCAAAGCTCCAAATATCAAAAAGTAGGGGTAACAAAAACAAACAAAAAAAAAAAAAAAAAAAAAAAGAGAGAGAGAAACCTGCAGCCGCCGGAAATCGCACGTCACCCGAGCACCTTCGCAGCTTTTTCCTCGAAAAGTACACAGGCCAGAGGGAAATGGATCGCACTTTTGGGCTGTTCCCTGGCTTGCGCACAACACCTGAATATATGAGAAAAAAACAAAGTGCGCGTGTACACGCATGTTCAATCTCCCATGGAATCAGCCCCCTAAAGTGCTGACTAGAGTGCGGGGTAGATCGGTTGCTGATTTCGAGGCGCCCTTCATGCCTGTTCAATACCATCCTTTTGACCAGTTTTCCGACAGGACAAAGATTAGGTGGGGTTGTCAGGGATTACCCTGGCTTGGGTACTGGGATAGCAGGCACACAGTTTCCTTCCACTGCGATAACTAGGCCGATGTTTTAGCTCAGCCGTATCACACCACCCTTTCTGCAATGGTCATAAAATAAGCAGTAATGTGACCTCCCAAAAGCAAACTACCGCATGTTTGTCCACTAAGATGATGCTGCCAAGCTGTATTGCCCGAACTAGCTACGAAGTGCACCAATTTGCACTTCAAAAATGACTCAACATTCACGTCTCACACATGGGTGACTGTCACGACTGCAGCGGCATTTTTACCACGATGGAGGCCATTTGCTCAGCTGTTCCAGCAATTTCAGGCATGACTTGGTGCAGAATGTGAAGCCATGCATTCCGCTTGCATTTCAATGACTGGCGACTAATTATCACTGCACTTCAAAGGCATAGGAGATTGCGCAGTTATAACCAAGCCTTCACTCCACGCACTGTGTTGCGGGGTGGCAGGGCACAACAGGCACTGCACGAGCAAGCGAGGCATGTATTTTGGGCACTTCCACAGAGAGCAAATGCACAGTGAAAAAGATGGTCCTGAAGTGCTTCAGACGATCCCGGTGCGTCAACTCTGGCCGGGCCAACTGGTAGCCACGATCATTGCTCGGCAACAGCTTCACGTTCAGCGGCAGCTCGTCATGATTGCCTCGACACCTGCAGAGAAACATGTGAAAAGCCTTGGAGCATTCCCCTGTTCAGGAGCCACACACAGATTCATAGCACACCCAAAGGTCGAGTCTACTCTCATCACACAGCTGTTTATGTAATGAAGAACTCAGGTTCGGCGAAGTTCAGCATTTATTATTCCCCCACACATGCACGATTCCCGTTCTGTTCGATGAAACAGGCAAGAAGTGCCTCAAGCAGGGGGGAGACGGTTCCCGTCCGCTGTGTGCAATCTGCCGCTGGTTATGCAGAGTTCAACTGGTCTAACTTGTGGCTTCACAGCCGTCCTTCACCAGATTATCAGCAGTTTTACAGAACAGAATGCACTCTTTAAAAATGTGGAAGCTGCATTGGGGAACGTCAGGCAGCGATCCGAATCATTTGACGAGCAGTTCCGGGTAACGGGTAAACCTGCCTCACAACAAAGGGAGCCCAGCTAATTCTGCTGGCCATGAGCGATTTTTGTACCAGGTTAGTAGCTGCTCCTAGTTATGTTCTTGTTTCATTTGCTCAGCTTAGCATGTACCTCTAGACACTCGACTGAATGTGCTGGGCCTTTTCCAGGTGCCGGTGCTAAGCTTCGAAAATGGCATTAGGTGACTCTTTTCCCCGACACAAACGCTGTACAGCGATGCTGCATGCATGTAAAAAGAACACATAGTCCGAACCATTCCCATGGAATACTGGTCAAAGTTGTCAAAGTTCCCGCTTTACACTCATATACTCCACCCCCCTGTTCGGTTATTGCATACTTCAGATACCAGTAGACATCTTTTTCCGGATTAACTCTTTCGTTACGGCGGAAAAATGGCTGATTTTGAATACTTCCACAAAACTATTCTTTTCTCTTAAGCTAGTGGACACATTTAGCATTGCTATGCATGTAATTGTAGGTTATAGATTGCTCTTACAAACACATACCAGCAGTTTTGTGAAAGGTACAATTACTTACAGTTTATTAGTCAAATAATCAGAAAAAGATGCACAAAAAGTATACACGCAACGTATATAGGCGGTTGTAATGAGCCTAAAAATATTTTAGGAATTCAAGATATACAAATTGTTCCTACATTTCTTCGCTATGATTCAATATATATATCAATGCTGTACACCAAGTTTTGTATTTTTGTGAGCCCATCAAACTAGCGGAACTGACGGCTGTGCCACTCCTCGAAGCCACTCGAGTGTAAGTCGGTCATGCATCCAATCACACTTTTTTGTGTTCTGACACAAAATCCTTTTCACTTTAGTGGTAAAAAACTAGAAAAAAAAATCCAGCACTCTTGAGAAGTGTCGCACATCGCTCCGTAGCGGTAATCTGACACGAGTGCCAGGCTATCATGAAGGTAATAACGCGGTATGTTGTGGCGCATTTGGCAAAATATCCCTACCATACGTTGTCCAGACCCTACACATCAATGTAAAGCCGCAGTCGTCAGATAGGAAGCCCGTTTTGTTTATAAATACAGCGGGACGCCGTTTTCACACAACTCGCCACTACCACGGGTTCAAATTTCACTCTTGGCGCGGTCTCTGCATGTGACATATCAACAAAACATAATAAAATCGAAAAATGAGTTGTCAATAAATACGCCAGATGGCGTTAATTGTCCGACAGGCGCCGTTTTTAGCTTTCGCAGGACGTTTGAAATCATCGGAACTCCGTGTCCGATGGACGCCATTTTCACACAAGTCGCCACTATCGCGGGTTCAAATTTCACTCTTGGCGCGGTCTCTGCACGCGAAATATCAACAAAACATAATAAAATCGATAAATGAGTTGTCAATAAATATGCCAGATGGCGTTAGTTGTCCGCCAGGCGCCGTTTTTAGCTTTCGCGGGACGTTTGAAATCATCGGACAACGGCGTCCGATGGCCTATGGCGCCGTACTGAAAACGTTAAGAGGTCCGTTGGAACGGGCGTAGACTGTAGGTGGTTATAATTTTTGTGAAGCTGTTATCTAGAGGAAGCATGGAGTGCAGTAAGAGTTGATCCACACTTTCACCTCTCCTAATCTGAAATTTGCACAACTCCAAATTTTATGGTTGAAGAAACAAATTCCCATTGCCCCTTTTCAAAGATAAATTTTCAGATAGCCTAACTTCTTCAGAAGCAAGGCTACAAGACTGAAAAACCCCTTACTGTACTTCTAGGTTCCTCCTGATTTTGGTTGCAAAAAAATAATAATCGTAGGTTGAGCTGTTATTTCTAAAGAACCCGTCAAAAATGGTACAGAAAGAATCGCATACATTTAGAAATGTTCATTCAACATGAAAATGTACTTCATATTGGCAAGCCACACACTGGACAGTTGATGAGAGCAACCAACAAGAGCAAGAACTCCGATCCCCCATACGATGAAGCCCATTCCAGGGGTTCTCTCGAGGGCTTTTCTATGGATTTCTTTAACCTGTGCCACAAGATGCGGAATGTGCTCAAGCACTATTCACAAACAATACAAACGTTGGACTCCACCAGACTGATGATCCTTTTTCCAGCGCTCTTCCCGAGCCCATGCAAGTTGCCTGACCCCCCGAGGTTGGAGTGTGCCCCAGTGTGCAGTGAGTGCACTCACTCTCGAAGTCGATCTTCTCGGTGATGTTCTTGGTCTTGACGATCTCCTCCTGGTTGGCCACAAAGACGGAGCCGTTGCCCAGGTCCTGCCAGCCGTTGTGCTGGATCCACGCCTGCAGCTCCCCGCCTGTGGCCACAAAGGGGATTGCGTCAAGACTGCGTGTTCCCCCTCCCCTCTCCCCTCGGCACTCACCGGTCACGTCGAGGAAGTCCGAGAGCAGGGACTTGTCAATGTGCTGGTACGTCATGTTCACCACGTAGCACACAACTGCACCGAGAAGAGGAAGCGAGAAATGAACCGACGGCCACTCGGGTCTCCCCCAAAGATGCGCCGATAGTGCCAAAGCTTTTGGTTGCTTGCTCTACCCCAGCCAGTACCACAAGCACCTTCAAACTGGTGCCTCCAGCCCGGCACCCTGGCACGGGAGTGCCAACAATCCCCATCCCTCACACCCAATCAACGTCCCGCATGCGAGCAGTGGTGGACCGGCTGCCCAGCTCAGACCTCTCGACCCTGTGCATGCCAACAGAGGAGGCACGAGCAGCCAGCAAGCAGCCGGGCATTCCGGTCTAGCTGACCACAGGGCCACTGCTCTCATCATCAAACACAGCAAAGATGAGTAAAGACAAGATGCATTTCAGTGTTTAAGAACCCAACTACTGCCCTGCACGAAAACACTGCACAAAGCTCTCTCCGCATTTCCCAACAGTGACATTACATGTCAACATTCAGACATAGCTTAGTTCTATCAAACCTAGACTGGGGCATAAAGCTGCATATTTTAACTGCAATTCCATTTCCAGCTTAGTGTACAAATTTAATTTCATTTGCCTTGGCACGGTTAAGTTAACAACCGTTGACTGTACCAGGAATGCATCACTTGGATCAAGACAAGAGCTCTACATTTCTTCCCAGGAAAAAGAGAATTTGTGACTGACCCAATTAGTGAACGCCTTTTTTTTGGCACTTTTATTATTTTTACGAGCCACAGTTTTTGGGTGGAAACAATGGTTCTTCACATGGCGAACAGGTTCGCTTGTTCGTGCGGGAATAGACATTAATTAAAATCTGAGAGGGAGAAATAAAAAACAAAAAGCAGAAAAAAAAAAATTGAAGCCAGTTCAACGCTTGCAAAATCTGACGAAACAGCGGAGCTGCTGTTGGTGTTCACGTTCACGGGCGAGCAAGTCGTGACGTTCCAGCACTTCTGCGTCCACTGTTTCTGCAGCACGCACAGGCAAGTACTCATGGCGAGCGCACGGGGACACTCCAACCATTCGGCGTCCATGGCGGGAAAGTGTGCCCGATGGTCGCGCTATCTCTTCCCCGCTTCTCCTCCCCACCCCCCAAGGCTGTGTATTGTGAGCCCCTAAACAATATTAGCACAAATTCCTTGGCTGCACATGCTACTACGCTGAGCGGGTTGGTATTACTAAATAGTGAGAAAATTAACCAGTGAAGTCATTAACCAGTCTCTAAATGCAGGCACTACCTCTTCCGTTCACACGAGTTTTGTTCGGCAACCTGGACGTGCAGCCCTAAGACCACAAGTTCATTTGCAGGGATAGCACAGTAGCACAGTTCACACACACGGCACACTTGGTGGCACTCGCTTTTTCATAATCAGGCAGTGACTAAAACGTAGCGGCAGCTGGTGCAGCTACAGCCCCTTTTCCACTCAATGATTTGGGACATGATTATTCTGATGGCAGCGGATCTGCACAGCTTGTTAAAAGCCCACAAAAGCGACAACTCCCACGTAAGGTCGCAAACACCTCAAAAAATGCAGGTGGGGAGCTTCTGGTTGGCTGCTTTTATCTCAGCCGCTTGAAAGGACCATCTCTGTGTGCAGCCAAAAAGAAGATAATCACTTCCATTCATCCTACATTAGGAAGAAAGCCCTGACAAGGAGAAAAAATGCACTTTATTTAAGGACTTTTCATATTCAGAAAACCCATGTTTCGACTGCCTTTGCAAAAAAGTCAGAAACCTGTATTCAAGCCATGGACCAGAAGCTTGAAATCCCAACAGTGGGCGATCGTCGCTCAGTAAGACGTGAATTCTCTCTCCCCAAACCAAATTGTTCTAGTTCATTGAGTGAAATCCACTATAGCTTGAGAATGCAAAGCAAGATATGGTGAGCGAGACTATGGAAAGTAAACGTGTTGGTGCTGCATCTGTTCGGATGAAACAAAAATAAATTTCAGTTGATGAGTGATACATCCAAGATGGAGCGTGCCATGTGGGAGCTCGTAGCTAGTCACTGCCCCCTTCGTCTCGCTCTGTTTCAGCCAACTGCAGCTGCTCTGTGGCATCATGGCCGTTTAGAGAGGCGCCTGGCGTGGCTGCTCCCTGCCAGTCCCACTTTAAGCATTCTGCTCATTTCTCTATCAGTGACATGAATATCAGTTGGGGACCACCTTGGCCAGCCTGTGCACTGCAAAACAATGCTGATTCTCTTTTTACAGGGCTTGTGGCATCTGCCCTATTTCGCCCTGCCAGCACCCCCCCTCCCCGAGCAATTTCCAAATGGCAAATGCAAAAGGAGTATAGTTCCTAATTGAGCTGGTAGGGAAGCGGGTGTGGATGGTTGTGAAGGGCTGCCTTGGATGCTTTTCAAGCCAATGACGAGGCTGGCATGTTGCTGGATAGAAAAACTGTGACATCAACCACACCAGGGAGCCCCCCCCCCCCCCCCCATGTGCTCCCACCGGATGAAACCAATACTGACGCCATGAAATTTCCAATGGGGACCACAAATTATCCAGCCTTAATTCGTGTGTGATAGTAGTTTGTGCAATTGCACTAAAGGAACAGAAAAAGAATGGAAGATAAATTCGGTATCAGCACAACTTTAGTAAGTTTGTGTTAAAACTGACCTCATTATTGGTGTCTCTTTTTTTGAATGAGCCCAACTGGTATTTTGTATGTAATGCGCTTTTTAAAAGACCACAAAGACAACATGCATCTTTGTTCCCTTGAAAGAACTAGCTCTGATAATTTGCCCAATCCTCTTCCGGCCATGTAAAATGTTTTCGAACAAAATAAGCAAAAAAACAAATACAGCTTTGAAATTTCCCACTTGTCAAAGTCACCAGTGACATAACTTCCAAAAGCAGAGTATAATCCGTATTTTAACTCCATGCGAGCATTAACACTGAGCAATAAAACTGAGCGAATGCGCATTCACATGTATTGATGAAGTGGCTGTTGGCAGTGGCCACTAACCACTGACCCAGTGCAGTGCAGCAACAGGGGACGCGTGAAGAAGTCTCTGGTGATTCTCTGCTTTTTCACGTGTTATTGTTGTCATCTAGCACGACTGTTTCGGTCTGCCTTGAAATAAACTTTGGCCATGCTTTGTCTCCATCGTCTGGAGACAGGCCAGATGCCATCATTAATAGAAAGGCGGACCAGCAGTGCAGCGCTTACATTTCCTCACGGAGTCGTTGAATCCCTTGATGGCCTGCAGCAGAGGCTTGCCCTTGACCGCTTCCTGCACACACAGAGGACGGAGACAGCGGCAGTGAACGGGGGCTGCACTGAGTATGCAATGCGCTACGATGCTGCAAAACCTGCTGCCACAGGCCCACCAATGCTGATAGGTCCTCGAAATCCCTGTTAAATGAATACGCACGCCTGTGCGTGTCCGTGCAATCCACACGCAAATAAATCAGTCTGAGAGTAGAGAACGCGGTCACCATTTGCGCTTGGGAGGGGTTAAAGTCTGGGCAACAAATGTGCAGGGCGGTGGAATTTTTTAAGCTGTTCTAATGGACAGGGTTTTATACTGCAACACACTTGAGAGAATCTCGGTGGGCCACACTTCAACGAGCATGGCCTCGTGAGCCACTGAGTAGTGTTCTGTTTTTATCCAAGTAGGGCTCACAAACAGGCCCAAAGGTGGCCTGAAGTTTAAAAGAAAAACAAAACAATATACAATGTTCAACATAAATGCGCAGCTGATGCCTGTCGGGTATTTCTCAATAGCTTCTGGCAGCATGAACAGGATGGGTGGGGTCGAGCCACTGCTTGTCTGTGTCCCGTTCGTCCCTTCTGAATTCTTGCGCTTGAAATTCATACAAGGAAAGGAATGCTGCCCCAGCACATTGTATTCGCTGTGATGGGCCATGAGAAGCTACGGCAGAAGTGAACACACCAGGTCAGGAGCTCCCACAATGCATGGCATGCGATTGCACTGGCATACTTCCTTTTAGCATATATCAGTGCCAAACTGTACGCTTTTAAGACTCTATGAAGACAAGTTTCACACAGCCACTAGAAGCACGTTTTATATGGTTCCACGTGCTGAGGTCTTTGTGCCCAAGTGACCGCACGGTACAAGCTGCACTTAGTCGTGTTTCAACAAAAAAAAAAAAAAAAAAAAAAATCCCCAAACAGCTCTGCAAAAACTTGCTGCCCACTTCACAATGCACAAATGGGCACTGAAGCTGCCATACTCCATGAAGTGGGCATCCCGAAGCAGTGGTGCCTGCAACGTGTGACACGTCAGTTATGGTGAACATGGCAGCCAGTGTCATCATGCTCAAGCGTAGCTCTTTTAGGGGCTACAACTCGGTGATCTCAAACTCATCTCAGGAAGTGGGTCACATAGACAACATTAAATACCGCCAACGCCCAGGACTCCACGGGGCACGGGTTGGGCGTTAAGCAGGGTGCTCGCTTAAAATGCACCATACTTTTCAATGCATGTTAGCACAGCGCTGAGCACTGCTGAGATGAGTTTATTTCAGCCCAGACAGAGAAGGTGAAAGCACCAAGTTCTCAAGATGCTGACCTTGTTTACACGGACAAGCTTTCTGCACCAAGGTTGCTGCATTTTCATTTCAACCACCAGAATGTTTTTTCCCCCTTATTCCTGACTGCATGGGCCATTAGCAAACGTCGGGCGAGCTGCACGTTTGAGAACCCCGCTATTATAGCACACACTTGCGTGGGAGTTGGCAAGGGGGAAATGGGCCACGGGCCTGCCCTGGCACATCATCAACGCCAACAACAGCTAGGCCGGTGTTTAGGCAGCGTTGCTGGACAGTGTGCCTGAATGTCTTACGTGTCCATTCCCAGATTTTTTTTAATGTGTGGCATTAACAGCAAGCGGTACCTCAGGAGTGCCTAATAACAACCTGTAGGAAAGGAGCCGTGGACTCGGTGAGCAGTGGCCTCCTACATTTATTGGAGTGCATAAGACCGGCCGGAACTGGAGAGAGGCGATGGCATGCTACCGCCCAGGCACCGCTGGTGGATTGTGAAAGGATGCGGAGCATGATGATAGCGGCGCTAAATGCGGATGGTGTTGCCGCCACTACAAACCCACTGAACATGCCAGACATGCCTAACTCTCTTGCTGCAGATGGATCCTGTGGGCTAAAATAGGTGCAATAACATAACATGTCTGTGTGGACACTTTGGACAAGGGCACAATTTTGGCACGACAGTCCCATATTGCAAGCAAGAATATGCACTGTGGTACTGAACTAGTTTTTGGCATGGAAGAATTTGCTATTTCCCAATCTGCAGTGAAAGGGTGGTTAGCGCTTGCATCTTTCAGACTTGCTTCTGTTTACACTCCAAACGAAAGCGTTGAAGAGGACAGTGCTACGTCCCAGCAAGAAACCCAGCTTCACTACTATTTGCAACTTAAAACTGTCGCCTAACGATTCTGTCCGGCCACCCTCTGATGGCATTAAACTACAGGGGCTCACGGGGTTATCATGCACATGCCACGCAGGCTAGTAGTAGTTGCTTGTCAACCTTTAATTTACAAGATGAGCCTGTTGTAGTATAACCTCATAACTACTCCTGGGCTGTCTCAATGGCAGCTTCTGAATTGACACGGTGATATCTCACACAGCATTCCCACACTGCAAGACACACTCCCACAGGGCTCTGAGATGACTTCAAAAATGTCTATGCCCCCGGTCAAAGCTGACAGGCCCCTCTTATCAGCTGTTTTATGTTTTACCCCGCGTCCACGCCTCACTACCCCACCATGCTGTAATGCCCGTGCACCCAACGCGTTTGGCTGCGAAGAACCCCACTGCAGCGTAAACCAGGAGGGCAGAGTGGGTGGCACTAACGCAGTCCCACCACAGCCCCCCCATCAGTCCTGCCGAACAACGTGACACTTCAACGTGTGCCGCACCACTCACCCAGAACCTCTGGAAGTCGCACATCTCGAGCAGGTAGTGCAGGTGCAGGGCCAGCTGGATGTCTTTGTCCACCAGCTGGGAACGAGTGTGGTGCACAATGAAATATGTACAAACACACTCAGGCACACCACGTGCTAACACGATGGTATTACACAAATGCTGCTACCTACTAGCCCTAATCAAAGCCACTGCAGGCACGGGACAGTTGAAACAGGATTAGGAGCCTTTCTTGCAATGGGAGAAGCTGCCTTTCTCGGTGGAGATACGAAGTTTGTAACAAGGGCAAAAAAAGCTTATTTTGAGGCAACAAATACGAATAAAATGAATTCATGAAACGATGTTAAACAAAAAATTCTGTTGGTAGTTGTCAGCACGGACTACCTAAATAATGCCATTTGATTCCTGAATGCATTGGACAGTAATGACATTGTTAAGGTACATACAGCCCAGGTACACCATAACACAAGAACCATGCAAGCAGTCCTGCAAACTTCTCTCTAAGAAAGGCAGAAAACTGATCAGTGTAGAAGATAAGCAAATACTGGAAGTGCACATAAGCTGCTCAATGCGGCAGCTACTTTTGTTGCGCTGCACAAAAAAAAAAAAAAAAAAGAAAAAAAAAGGGAAACCTTGGCAACCACCCAGGTTTTAGCTTGCACTGCAAATTGTTTAATGAAACTTTAGCACTGGACTTCTGCCCACACCCAGTGGCAAAATAAGCTGGGGTATGCAACTGGGTGGCAAAACACACGACCACAACATCAGAAGTTGCCCTTCTGGTACTAAGAAGTCGATGAGCACATCTTTCTATATTTGCAAACGCGCCTACTTCTTGCTTGCAGCGGAAAGCCTAATGTAATTGCATGAATTCACACTAGGGGTCGATTACTCTATTCCCATGTGACAGATGCAGTTCGCCAGAGCCGGTGAGGGTGAAGCATGTGCTGGTACTTTGCCATAAACAGACAAATAATATGTCACCACACAATTTATTTTATTTTTTTGTGATGAAGTGATTATGCGGATAGCACGTACCGCTGTTACTTTCTATATACCATGACACTTTCTAATACTGATGCTGTCCAGATGCGAGCAGGCTGCTCTGGAAGATAGAGATCATACCCCACATTTTTGTTATTTGGCTATCAAGATGTATGTCCCGCTACTATGCAGGGCAGGCGCTTATAAAAGCAAAAAAAAAAAAAAAAAAACTACAATAAAACAAAAAACTACAAAGGTTAGCAACAGTACGAAAGAATAAATGAAGGAAATGAGCCCTAGTGTTGCACAGTGCACGTAATCAGCTTGTCCTCAAAAACCGAGGAAAATGTCATATTAGCAGGCATGCCCAGTGCAATGTCTCGACACCAGAAGTGCAATGTAAGATGGTGTAGCAGTGCATTTTCCACGCCACTCGCCCGCCCTGGCTTATTTTGACGCCGAATCACAACGCATTGCAATCGCCCCGACCCACTGCTCATGGTAACAAGCAGTGCGATGATGAGTCGGATTACAATCACATCCTCATGGAAGAAGTTGTGGGTTACTTCACTTCTTAAAGCTAGTGAACAGCAGCGGGATTACAGGCCATGTTCCCCTAAGAAAAACAGTATCCCACTCACACACCCCCCTTCCTGATGAGGGGTCCGTCACTAAGCAAAAAAAATGCACTGATGATCACTGTACTCCCTAATGCAAAATTTGCGCTGAGTGCGAACTGCAGTCTTCTTGGTCAGGATGCACATCTTCTGCATCTCAGAAAGATGAACGCCCGGCAGTGCACGCTGCTGCGCTCTTATCTCGCAGAGTGCCACCGGTGCCGGAGAGCACGTTGTTGCACATCGTGTTTAAACCACCCGGTCCGCATGAGCCACGCATGGAGGAGTGGCGGGGGAGGCAGTGGGAGAGATGAAGCCATGGCAGCAGTTGCCGTCCTCCCCCTCACACCTTTGCCACACACTCCAGTGAGCATCTCGTGCGGGCTCAGCATACCGGCCCTCACCCTGTTGCAACACTTCCCTCTGCCATTCTCTTTCTGGCTTCGCTCACTTGGTTACAACGCCACCGCCGTGGCTGACACCATCACCAGCGTGAAACCACAGTAGTGGCTGCCAAAGTGCTTGCACACTAAAATGAGGAGCTGGAGGTAATGATGCCCTCGTCAACAGCATGTCCATCTCAATCTGTTCCTCACTAAGGACACAAATGGAGGACTAAGGAGTGTATACGCGTGTATGGTTGCACCCAGCGACTGTCACCACATTCTACGTTCTCAACAATCCCTTTGAAAAGGGAGTCAAACCTGAATTTGACATTTTTGGGATAACATGGCATAGCTTTGGTGTAGCACAACTACGCGCAAATAAATAAATAAAGAAAACAAGTACTGGGCACAGCCAGCCAGCCACTGCTTTATTTCTAATGGCATAAAACAAGTTCATTGCTAGAAGCAGTTGCATTGCGCAGCAGAACTCAGGATTTCAGTTAGGGCTGAAATCCAGCAAAGTGGAGGTTGACACAACTGATGCGCAACCTATTGAAGCAATTGTGCCAACAATTTAATTTATGCATGGACAAGAATTTTTCGCTGAAAACCAAGTGTACGTAACACCTTATGGCATAATACTAGCCTTGCGAGGAGGAAAAGTGACATTTCATCCGACTTGCAAGCGGCACGGCTTATGACCCTCACTAAATTAGAACAGAATGGGATGTGGCATTCTCTTCCTGCTCCATTACAAGGAAGAGATGTGAAGAAGCCACATCCACGTCTGCGTTCCCTGTGGCTTCTGCCCTAACCACTGCCAGCTCAACTGTTACTATGGTGGACAGATGGAACAGCCTGTCCTATGGAAGGCCCTTGAAAGCACATGGAATGGATCAACAAAAGAAGAATAGCGCATTAACTGATTTTTGAGTGCAGCTTTTGCTTTGCTGGAGGCCGGCAGTTTCCTGTAGTGTTTCGTTAGTGTTTTGCGAAGCGCTATTGCGGTGAAAGCAAGCTTAGATATCAGGAGCGCCCCATTCACAGAGCATCTATAGAATACTTTAGGGTATGCACACTTGAAGGCAGCATTACCTACGATTTACTAGCGCCGTTTTGTGAACAGTTGCAAGGATCACCTTGTTCAGATGAGCGCCACCACTCCAGCCTCAAAAACAGAGACCTACAACTTTACTGATTCGTAAAACGAACTCACTCCCCACTAGGAACTTCTACGGGGCAAATAATTTCATTTGTCGATCAAGAGTTCCGGTTGCGATCTCTTTCGGCATGAAAAACGGACGCTACCTTTTCCTGGTCGATGAGGCATTTGCAGAGCACAAAGTCCGTGTGGGGGAGGTTGGTGAGAGCCTTGAGCAGGACGGCGACGACCACCTCGTTCTTGAATTTCAACGGGTTGAACTGGTAACTGGCAAGGAAACGGATCGAGCCGTCAAACCGCGGCGGCGACACGCGGGCGCAAGTCACACTCACAGCTTAAGCACCGCCAGGTTCGCCTCCAGGTCGTAGACATTCTCGCTGGCCTGCAGCTGCACGTACTGCTCCAGCTGGATCAGGTTCTCGGGGTTATACCTGCGAGCAGTTTCCACAGATGGCACACGGGCCCAGGACCGCGCGATGATCGCGCCGGCTCGGTGCCACTTGCCTGTCGATGCCTTTGAGCATCTGGGCCACCTGGACACGCATGGTTTCGGCGACAGACATTCCCGACGGCGGCTTCACGAAATCGGAGCCCAGATACGACATTTTTGACTGGAACAGCACGTGGCTAGCGATTGAAGAATTCACGACCCGCCGTACTGTTGACGCACCGCCGCAAGTCTGTGGGCAAACCAGCAGAGGTGGCGCTGTGAACGCACTCATAATTAACGACAAAGTGTTAAAGTCAATAAAAACATTTGATATAATTACTTTCAACTTTTGTTGTAAATAAAAGTGTATTTGTGCTAAAGTGTGTTTTGTTCCCAGAAAATTTAATTTGGTTGTTTTACTACCGGTCACTACCGCCATCAATAAGCTTTTATGCAACATTCTGGGAAGGAAGTAACTGCATGGTCATGGAGTCATGGCGCGGTCAATGGCCGGACGAATAAAACACCGGCAAATCGTTGGCAAAAAATTCAAACATTGACATTTTAATCGGAACGTCTACGCGCTAACTGAACCCTCTCTGTAGTAGCCTCGTTTCCAGAGGCAAGCGTCGCTGCAACCAATCGTGTTTCACCACGTGTCCGCAGACGAAGTAGCAGACGCCTTGGGATTCACGCCGAACTGCGCGCTTTAGAACTTCGTGTCTACTGTGAGAGGAACTGTATCATAACTTCGCAGTCATGAGTCGCTGGAGCATCGTCACACTTCTCGTCGTGGTGGCGGCTGTTGGCGCGGCAGCGACGACAGCATCCGAGTCCGGCAGCGGCGGCGGCGGCGGCAACAGCAAGCGGCTGCAGATCGGCGTCAAGCGTCGCGTCGAAAACTGCCAGTCGAGGTCCCGCAAGGGAGACGTGTTGCACATGCACTACCGGGGCACGCTGGAGGACGGCACCGAGTTCGACAGCAGCTACAACCGTGGCGACCCTCTCACCTTCACCCTGGGCTCGGGGCAGGTCATCCGCGGCTGGGACCAGGGCCTGCTGGCGTGAGCATGCGTTAAACCCGTTTTATTTGTTGTTAATATCCAGGCCGGGTACGCTTGAAGCTAACCGGGTGGGCGTTGTCTTCTGGAACTCGGGTTCAATCCGTCGCGTTTTCTGCACAAATTCACGAGCCCTGCCGTCGCTTCGTGATAGATAAATTGGGACTGTTGCGAAGGGCAGGTTGCCGCCGTGGCAGGTCGAAGAAATCTTTCGTCGATGTTTGCCCCTTATTTTTGCGTAGCAGAGATGTTGGGGCCTGGTAACGGTTGTGTGTAAATCGAAGCTTAAAGATGTGAAAAGCTTTGCTTTCTCTCTAGGCTGCGTCAACTCTCAAGGCAGCCGTGAGAATTACCTCCTGGAAATTCTCACTGAAGTTCCCAGAAGAGCGGGCTAGCCTAAAATTCGCTGAATAATATTACCTTCCAACGTAACCTCCTAATTAACCTACCCAAATCCAGCCCAACTGCAACAAACGTAACCTAACCCAGCCCAACGACTCCAAGCATAACCTATATTAAACTGTATCCAACCCGTTCTAGGCGTCCTATGCGGCGATCTCTTGATATAGTAATAACGGTAATCAAAAAAAGTATTAACAAGATCACGATGAGCAAAAACTTCAGAAATACCGAAGGCTACAAAAAAAGTATACTGCCGCAATGCCGGAATCGAACCTGGGCCTCCTGGTTGATTAGCAAGCGCTAAACCACAGTGCCACAGGAGCAACTGCAAGGGCGAGTTTTTAGATAATATTTGTCCCTTAGAATCTCCGGGTGGCGTGCTTAGCCAATCAGGGGCTACTGCTGTGAGAAATTTCTGGTAATAATCCTCACGGTTGCGTGGTAATAGGCACTACCTTCTGTCCAAGCATAGCCATAACTCAGCTATCTTGGACAAGCCTGACTGTCCTGTAAGTGGGGGTCCAAACCGCGATAAAGAAATAAGGTGCGGATTGGGGGCATTCGGCAAGTACGGTCGAGTAATGAACAATGTATAGGCTGCCTCTGTCATTGACAAAGATTTGTGTACAACCAATGCCTGTGATGACACATGGGGTGAAATTGGACACTTTACACGTTGAAAAGAAACTTCGGTCATCCCGCTAAGCCATGGAACGAAAAAATGTTAGGAGTGAAGCTTGGATCAGGCAGCAACTTTGGATGAAAAACAAATTAAGATAAAATAGTGCTCGGGCCGGGCATGTAATGTGCAGAACAGGTGGACCGTCCAGTTAAGAAACTGGCTGCTGAAAAAGGGGGTTAGAACAGTAAGGCTTGTTGTTGGGCTAGTTGGTATCGGTACATGGTTGGAAAAGCACTTATTTTGTAACACAAGGGACAAACGTAGAGCGAAAAAAACCAGACAGAACGAATAAGACGCTAGGGGCGAATGAGGGTTAGAAGTAGGGGGGTACAGTTTATGGAGGAAGGAATTAAGAAAATTCGGTAGCCAAGAGTGGATTTTGACAGCGCACGTTGGTAGGGGCGGTCGGAAGTAATTGGGAGAATCGTGCAGTGGACATGAATAGGTTGATAATGATTACTGGGTCTTCACGTACCTGGGCCAGGAAATGTGCTGCTGTGTGTACGGGCACTGGTTAATTTAGGCCACCCTTCACAGGATCGTTAGTGTGTGCCAAACCCTCGACACAGCATCATCAGTAAAATGCCACTGTGACTGGGGCTGAAAGCCATGGCTTTGTGCCCAGCAGAGTAATTAATGCCTTAGCCACTGAGGCACTGCAGCGTGTGGTGAGCTAATATTTGCTAGGCTCTTTGTTGCCGTGCAAGCACTTCTCTGCGTATCCTCGTGTAACATGCTCCGGACCAAGAGCACAAGCTGTCCGTTCTCAGCGTAGGCAGGAACAAAATCTCTGTCCACTCACGTCTGGGAGTAGATTTTAACTTATTAAGCTGTGCGGTTGTAGTGATAGCAAAAGGGTTATGCTGCCTTGTCTTTGCTGCGGACGCCTAAACTCATGCCTGCCTGCTTAGTCGTAAGCTGCCTCGCATCTCAAGGAATAATGCAAGACGCTGTTTGGCTAAAATAAAAATATAACACAAAAGGGTGGGGACAAACAAGGACAAGTAAGTGGGATGAGCGCTCAGTACAGACTAGTTTGTTATGAAAAAACATCCTGAATTGTCCCAGTACAGCACACACACTAATCATTGAAAAAACCAGCCAAATGTTTTGCTAGTGTTGGCAGAATAACAGCTTAAACTCACTTTCCTGCAAACACACTTGTATTGCAACTGCACACTCTAATGGGAAACGCCTCCGAAAAAAGCTCATGTGGCACAATTTCTGTGCATCTCTCTTTGTTGGTCTACTTGTCCTCCTTTGTGCCTGCCCATTTGCGCCCTGTTCTACAAACGGCATTCTATTAACTCTTTTGCTAGCACATATAAAGCCAAGGGTCCAACGGAAACCCGTCTGGTCGGGATGAAATACATTGCAATAAAATGAGGGACACCGACCAGAAACAACTGATAAAGATTAAACATAAATGAACAGAAAATGCACCACACACTCAATAAAAGAACCCTCCCCTCGTCGCGCACGCGCTTCTTACGTCAAATCCTGAAGAATACGTAAGCTTCCATAAACTAAAAAAAAACAGTTGGAGGCCCAATTGAACCTGCCGAAAATACAATTGGGCCAAATGGAACCATTTACATTTGTTTCAGTTGAACCGATTGTGTTTCTGGTAGGTCCAAATGGACCTCCAATTGTTTTCCGCATTGTGAACAAGGCTTCCGTAGCGAAGCTGCAATGCCTCTTGTTCATTTGTTTTTAATGTTTTAGCAGTTTCTGTTAGTCGGTGTCTCTCGTTTTATTGCAACATTCTGGCAGGAATGTGCGACGGTGAGCGATCTGGCTTGAGGCTTGAAAGAAGCCTGAGTTGGCTTGGTTCCCAATGATCAAGGGCATTCCTCTAGGCCTAAGAGATGCTTAGTCTGGAAAGCTGGTGCAATGAAGTAGATGGGGCCTCAATGTTTGCAGCCACCTTTGGATGCTTATAGGCTTTGGTCAGCAGTAGTACTTCGCATGTACGTGGAGTGCATAGTTTTAGCTCACTTTTACACTGAGTTAAAACTCAGTACGAAAAGCTGTGCTTATGCGCAACCTGATTTTGAAATGAGGCTCTGAAATGAGGAATTGTGGTTAGGAAAAAAAGGGGGCAGCAAAACAAACAAAAAAAAAACAGTAATTTTGTTCATTTGTTCAAGAGTTGCACTTTCCTTTTGTTGCCCTAGTTTTAGTGTCATACGGAGTGCTGATTTTCCCATCCTGCACTTTTCACCCAGCTCTTTTCCGTGCAGGCCTCGTTAGTGAATGAAGTCATTCCCTTTTTGATAAGTTTCACTTTTCCATTTGCGCAGAATGCCGCTTCTTCACTCTGAACCACCACTGTTGTGTGCATGTCGATTCTTTGAGCCAAACGTCCTGTACCGAGGCTCCTCCTGTTAGAAAATCTGCCCTTCTGACAAAGGTTTCATCTTTCATAGCTTGAAACGGGCCTCCATGACCACCTTGTCCTGGATGCTTCAAGCAGCTTGGTTTGTGCCTGGTTTGAGACACTTGGCAGGGTTTTGTGGCCCGTTTGTAGTGGACAGCTTTTTACTTTCAATGTCGGTCTTAGAGACTTGAGACAGATTTAGCAGTTGCACTACTGGTGTAACACAAGTGCTGAAAAAGGGTGAGTAGTGACCCACCTTGGATGAGTGGTAGTAAAGGCAAAGTAAGTGCATCTGGTGGTGGCCAGTCGTGCAGAGCTGATGTTGCCTGGCTAGGAGTCCAGGCATGGGAGGGAGGAGTGATCGAAGCACTGCCATTTTAACTTCTCTTCCGTGCAGCATAGGGCTGCACGTTCAGTTTCTGGCGGCAGCATTTTTGCTGATGGAGGCAAAAAGCTATAACGCCTGTGCGTGCAAGATTTCCACGACCATTGAAGATTCCTGGGTCGTCCGAATGAATGTGCAGCACTTCACTGTAGCATGCAAGACGGTCTAGGCATTGCTTTGGTCTTTAAATGTTGTGGGTCCCGATAGACAAGTCATGGTAGCCGACTTGTTTTGCCGGTCTCCAGGATGTGCGTGGGGGAGAAGCGCAAGCTGGTGATCCCGCCTGAGCTGGCTTATGGCTCCAGGGGAGCTCCGCCCACAATCCCAGGTGAGCTACCAGCCTTTGGCAGCTTTCCCGCCCAACGTATAAACACCTAGAGGTTCACTTGCGTGCGTGTGCCGGGTACTCAACTCGGTGGTGAGCACAAGATGCACTCACACGCCCCAAGAAGTTGGTCTGGGATACGCAGCGGTTCATACCTTTTCCAGTTTTACAGTTCTGTAAAGTTGGGCTGAAACGTGGGGTGCCAGTTTTAATGTTGCCGCATTGAGAAAAAAAATGGGTTTTTAGAAATGTCTTTTTAAATGTTGGTCTTCTTTGTGTAAACAATAGCGCATTATTCAGCACTTCTGTTATCTTTTTTGGCGCAAAACAGTTTTGATCTGGTTGCTGCACCCACTTAAGGACAAATCCTGCCACGTTTTGAGTGATCTGCACCGGACCTTGCTTTTTGGGATTTGTTCGAGCGAAGCTTGCTGCACGAGCACATAGTACTTTCCAGTCGAGGGCAAAATGTCCATAGCACCCATGCACAGTCCTCCATAAGGAAAAAGATGTCTTTGAAGAGATAAGGGGGGGGGGGGATGGAGAAGGAAAGAGGACAGTCAGTCGCGTCACCTGCCTTCCCCTGTTTCTTTCTTTTCTCGTTGTCAGCGCTAGCTCAATAAAATGTAGCCAAGTGCCACACTGCGTGCATACAGCCGTCATAAACAGCCCTCTCGGCGTCTGCATGCAGGAACGCGCGTTATCTGATTTCTTTCCGGGACGGTGTTCTTGACCTTCGAACATTATTGTTAGAGCCAGCGGGTGCACTCAAGAGGCAAGGCAGACTACTCCACTTCTGGGAAATGAAAGATTCAGTTCGAAGAACCCTTTTTTTTTTTTCCTCGTCTTATTTTTTGAGTGAGATACGAAGCATGTTGAAACGCCCCTCTTATTTGTATGGTTCTTGGGCGGAGGAGAGGGGAGGGAGCGCACGGTAAATATTTAAACTAAATTTGGCATTTATTTTGGTGTGTGTGTGTGCGCGCTTGCATTCCTTCACACTACATTTCGAAAAAAAGAGCATCATTGCGGAGTATGGCTAGCATTTCCCTTAGTTGGCTGCGCACAGCTTAGTGTGGTTCAACTGTCTAAGCATGTCCGTTACTTACTTGCCTTAACAGATTCAATGCAACCCTCTTAGATTCACAGCCATTTGAAGGTTGTGCTGGCCAAATGCTTTCCTAGAAGTCCACACAGAGGTTTTTGTTCATATCATGTTACATAGCATGGCTGGACAGCTGCAAAGGTTTTTTTTTTTTTTTTGTTACGCTTAACAGTTACTGCGATGCGAGCATGAAGCTGCTAGAATGTTGTCAAGGTTGCTGAAGATGCATAATTGGTGTTCTTTGTTTTTGGAAGCGGGTAGGGGGGGGGGAGAGGTGTGAGTGAGTTTTTTTGGACCAAAATTTATAAAGTTTATCTCTAAAGTAAGATATACAAGGTCAGTGTTTCTCTGCATGTCATCTGAATTTACTTTTGCACATGGTGCAAATTGCAAGTTTGGCGCTCATTACACCCCGCAGCTAGTTGAAACAACGGAGACTTCGGCTCACTGTGTATGGGTTTATGGACGTACATTCGAAAACATGCGGCATGTCGTGCATAAAAAAAGGAGAAAATTTGCTGCCTGAAGTGACGGTAGGGATGTGCAAGTGTAACAAGCACTTCTTTTGGAACAAACTTATTTGTGCTTCCAACAAATGTTTTGATGTCTTGTGTGGGTTGTTTCACTATGCTCGGAGCAATTTTACTGCCCCAAGGGGCATGCGTTTCACTGCTTCCAATGCCTGTTTGGTTGCTCCAATGTGCTTTTCCTGGCTGTTGCAAAATCCCATTTTGCTGCTCCGAAAACTGCTCCCAAATGACTTGGGCCTACCACATCACTGCACCAGTGGAGGCACGAACGCAAGATTGTCGAACTTGCATTGCTTCTGCATTTATTAAGAAGGTCACTCTTTTATGTTGTGGCTGAGCGCGACTTCAGTTCGTAAATAAATTGCTAGCATCAGTGTGGCATTTTCTTGGGGCAGAGAGGATCACTTCTTGTGATGTTTTATTCTTATGATGTCTCTACTTGTGTTTTGACAATGTCTTCAGGTATATGCAGGTGGAACTCCGTGAAAGTTTTTGTTGGCCATTGCCAAAGTAAACACAATTTTGTAATGGTCAAATTATTCACTATAGTATATATTTGCTTTTTGTTACAAAATACTTAAAGCTTCATTCTCTATAGGAATGCAGTTTCAGGGTGCTGCAGTTTTGTGGCCATAAATATTTCTCTCAGTGGCAAATTTTTGCGCAAAAGTTTGGTTTAAAGATATTTATAAATATTTTTGAGAGGAGGCATTTCGGGCACCACGTGGTGTTGCTCGCTAACAAAGGATCTCGCATCTAAAGTGATTTCCATGTGTGAATGCCTCCCGGGAGGGAAAAATTTAAGTTTCCTGCATTGCAATCTTTTTGTGATATGAAAAGACATTACTCACTTTTTATTTCGCCTCTTCGAGCTGAAAACGCACAAAAGTCGATTGGGGTTGTATGCCTTAGCCGGCCCATGTTTTTGAGAGGTAACTCAATAGCGTAGAGTGCTAAGCGGTTGCCATGCATGCAGCAGCATGTTTGGTAGCTGATAGCTTCACCAGAAGACGAGCCAAGGTTTGGAATCACGGTGAGGGCCCCCAGGTAGTGAAAATGTAATCAGGAGCTCTCTACTGCAGCGTTGCTCAATCACTTTGACAATATTTCAGGTCTCGTATAATCTTGCCGGTCTGGTGCACGTTTGGCTCTGCCTAACTTTACAGATCTTCAACGTGTCTGTGTAGCATACTTGGCTGTAAAAAAGACACCAAGGCCTGTTTGCTGCACAAAGTTGCTGGTGTACACCCTTTGTCAAAATTTTCTAGGCCAATCCTAATCCTTGTTGACCACGAAGAATCCAAAGAATAAGCTTTACCTGTAAATGTGACAAAAATATTTTATGACAGTGAGAAAGAAAGGCGTTTTCTCTGGCTTTCCGGCATAAAGTGTTTGAGCCTCGCTCGGGACGTAAGCTTGTACATTGAATTTCTTGTGGTGGGTATATTTTCTTTGTAGCCTTATTTGGATGATTGCACAGGTGCTTGATCCCATCATGGGGCTTTTTAATAACTAAAATGGCAAAGGTTGTACGGACAACTAACTGTACAGTAATTTGTGCAGCAGTAAAAACACACATTGTTTTCTTGAGTATAAGATTGCACTGAGCGGAAGCCCTTTGTGGGGTATGTCGAAGTCCGCAGTGGCTGACGTCACATTCCATGGGCAGAAAACAGCCGACGTTCATAGCTTGAGCAAGATCTGAGCATTTGATGCAGACGACCACACCTTCAACAGCGCAGCAGTTTGTGCAATGCTCACCGGCAGGCTTTTTACACGTCATGTGTGAGTGCGGTTCTCTGCGGGCCAGTAAGACTCCAGTTTAAAATGCCATGAATTTGTTTACGACGTCTCAGCTTATTCAGTCTGCATAGCTCAAGTCGTTCACAGCTCCATCTGCACATTTCGTGAAAGCGTTAAGTTTGTACTGTACGTTGCTTTGCAGGGGAGTCGCTGCTCCTCATTTTAAGAAGCACAGTGTGGAGAATTTTCAACCCTTGTTGCCTCGGGCAGATGTTTAGACGTCTTTCTTGCAGAGACCGTGGCAGGCCGCTGTGATGTTACCAGAATTTGCACTGCACATTTGCGCTATCAGTGAGGCTCATCTGCAGAGAGCTTGGAAGTAGCACACTGGGTTTTCAGTTTGTGTCGAGCAGGGGTACAAAGTCGCCAAGAAGTGCCCACAGCGTCCACCCAACTCGACAGCCTGGGGCACGAAGCAGCCACTCCTTCTTGCAGGTGCATTCAGCTCCTTCAGTAACTGAACGCCACTTCCTGTTTCACCACCTTCACTTGCTGCCCCCCCCTTTCCACACATGTGGCCGGGACGGCATTGAGTCCCTACGCTGCTTTCACTGTGGCCTTCTGTGCTTGCTGTGTCTGTGGCAACATGTCAGACTGCAGGAGAGTCTCCACTGGCTGTCGCGACACGGTCAGCTGTACTCGTCGTCCTGTCATCTTGTGCAGGCGATGCCACGCTGACGTTTGAAGTGGAGCTGGTCAAGATAGACAGGAAGACGGAGCTGTGAGGAACTCTGGCAGGAAGCAGACGTCGAAGTCGACCCCGTTGCCGTCGAGCGACACGCCCACCGTGAGGATGTTGTTGGCTGCGTGCGCAAGGTGCAGCACGAACAGGGAGCCGAGCGCGAGCAGCGCAAAGGCCAACACGTCCTCCTGCAGCCAGTCGTCGATGAGCATCCACAGGCCCCGCCAGGTGGCGACCGAGGCGTAGGTCGCAGCCAGGAACCAGAGCACCTCGAACACCCGCTGAATGCACGACAGGCCTCTGGCCACTGGGAAGGGGGAAAGGGGGGGCACTTGCGTTTAATGCTCAAGATATAACGGCTTACACAGTGGGCTGTCCTCTGAGAATGGCCTCTAGGCCCTCTTTGTTCGCTCCCAAATATACATGAGGACTGTAATAGACGCGATGACAATTCCGCGCTAGATAGGGGACTCTGATTTATTGATCACACAGTTATTGCGTGTAATGAGTGCTTGCAACGGGTTTTCCTCATCCATTCAGTTTCCTTTTTGTGCATTTTATGCCCTATGAGCAGGAGTGGACCAAGTAGCATTTTTTTTACAGCAACTGGTTGCACATAGTGGTTTGTGGTGTTTTGTGGGATCTGGGTGGGTTATAATTAAAAAGACAGCACACCTAACATGCAGGCAGAGGCAATGCTTAGAACACACTTCTGGGTGTCACTCCTTATGGCCGTCTTCATCAGTGTACAGTTCTTTCTGTTAATCATGTCGAACCAACATGCCCAAATAGCTACCTTAGAACAATTTACCCCGAGCTCATTTGTAAAGGTTTCTTGAGCACTTTCTCTATGCACATTATCGTTAATTGTATGTTGTTTTATAGGTTTATTTTTGCATTGCCTTCTGCCCTTGCTGTTCAAACGTAGGTGTTTTGCTGTGACGGGTATTTTCTAGTTTTCAGGACATGTAAATAAATTACTGTGCTGTTTGAATGCTTTTCCTGAATGTATGTGGTCTATTATTTAAAAGCTTTCTTGCCAACATATGTTTCCTTTATCACCTGTCATGATAGTGAAGTGGCCAAGCAGGGTGTTACTGCTGTGGACAAAGTTTGTTTGAAATCAACTTGCAGCAGCTCTCATTCAGGTAAAGTTTAAAAAAGAAATTTCTCCTAGGCATGCCTCATGGTTAATTTCTAGCTTCTTACAAGCCAGATTTGAGTTTGAATGTGTCTCTTAGTGAATTTTCAGCAGCATGTATAAAGGGCAACATACTTGTATATAGCGCAGCTTTCGATACTTTCAGCCACGGAGGAGCGCCGACTGTGGCCCAGAAAAAAGCATTTGCGCGGGCCGATAATGTCCCCGCGCCGCCGGCCGTCCAGCTTTCACTTTTCTCTCTCCCTCTGTCGCCACCCTCTCGTCGTTGTGCCTTTGTACGTTGCTCTCCCTTTGCTCGCTCTCTCCAGCGGCTTGTTTCCTTCCGCCGCGGCATCTGCCTTCTAACGTTCAAACTGCGCGCGCTATCGAGACGCGCAAAATCCAAAGCGGGGGGCGCTGCCGCAGTCTTAGCGGAAGGGTAATTGCGCGCCGCCGCGTATGTGATGATCGCGTGTTCTTTATCAAGGAACGTTTAGTCAAAAATAATCAAGGCAAGCTGAAAAATATCAATTTAACCCAGCAAATCTAAGATGCAATCGTTCGCCGACGTTTTCTGAAAGAAACCAAACGAGGAACGAGCTAGAGCAATACCGCACCCTACAACATGCACTCTAGGTTTATTGGGCTCACGGTAACGCGATGAAGCGCGAAAATCGCCCTTTTCTACCTCGCCCGCTATCCTGCCGCGTGCTTAACGATTTATGCTTCTGCACACAAACAACGTTAAGGTCGCCCACAATCTATAGGCGTGCGCCAGTGATGCATATATTTCCACTCAAGAAATTTACGGCTGCCGCCTTGCAATGAATATGGAAAGGCGCTGTCAGCGTGATTATGCGACAATGAATTCCGAACGCTACCTTTGTTTTAACCGGTGTCGTTACTATGGCCCGATGTTCACTGTCACTGTGCGGTCGTGTAATCTTGTCGATGCCTCCAGCGATAACGCCGTATACACTGCTGAGCAACGTGTTCTGATGACCTGGTTTGTGAAAATAGTTTTTCTAGAATAAAGAGCCAAGCCGGATAATGACCGATATTGCGTCATAAGAAGTGGTCCCGTTTTTCTTTAAATTGCAGTTAATTGAGAAAAACTAATTTGTGCTTACATCCACACCTCTTGCTATTTTATTAATGTTGGCATTGACTGACGTCTGCCACCTGCATGCCATATCTGCGTGTCGTAATTAACAGCTGCACAGCCTAGCCTGTTAAGGGGTCGCAAGTGTTCACGTGTTGGAGAGGAAGGGGGGGAAATGCTGTGGAGCCAGCCGTGATACCGAAGTGTTTCTGAAGCGTGCCCAGCCGTGGTTGTTCGGAAATACTCTCAACTAGTCTGAACTCTTAAAAGGAGCAGCTGTTCATACAATTCAAATAGGTAAGGTGATTTGAAACGTATTGTTGCCTTCCGAAGCACCTAGCGCCAGTCGTCATTGTTCAAGCAGCACTCCGCGTTTTACGTGCGTTCTACAGCAAGGAGCAGGCTGCTTTCGACTATTTGGATGTAGTTCTCAGGAGTGCAGTGCACTATACAGTAGTGCGGTGTGCACTACGCATAATGTAATGAGCACTGTCGTATGCATGTTCCAAAAAGAGAAGAAAAGAAGCTCGGCGCTACACCCCCGCGCGACACGAGCAGAGATAGTGAAGCAATTCGGCATGTAGCTGACTAGTTAGCATTCATAGCGAGCTTGAGCCAGTAAGTATAGTTTACAAATGGCGAAAAAGTAGCAGGCATTTTTAAAATCGCTGGTTGTCAGAACTAATTGGCTTCTGTCTGCTTTTGTGATAAATGTAGAACACAACCGAATTTGTATTCACCAATTTACTGGAAGTACTCCCATTCGTGGCTTATCCACCGACGTGGGACACTACTCTCCACTACAAACAAGGAATAAAGCTGCACTACAAGAACATCGGAGAAACTCATCGTACACTTCCTATTCCACACAAATCTCTAACAACCACGCAACTACGCATTCTTCGACGCGTACAGTTAAATACCATCCTTACACCTGCTCGTTCCTTCCTCTACCGTATCCGACACTCACCAGCATGTCCCAATTGTCCCGAACCGTACGCTAATTTAGAACACTGCATTTTTAGCTGCCCCATTGCAATTCAATCCCCACATTTTCCCCACCCACCTCCTTCAACGTGGCAGACTTGGCTAGCCTCGGACCAGCTCTCGGACCAGTTGGCGTTGGTGAACTGGCCCGGGACATTTTCGACGCTTAATGTTGCGTTGGAATAAAGTTTTTTCCTCCTCCTCCTCCGGTGCGGAAACGGTAGCATTTATTCAGTGGTCAGATGTCTGTATGTGATTTCTACATTTTGTTTTCCAGCCCTGTAAAGCAATCCTTGCGGTATCTTTGCTGTACGGCACCTTCATTCCGTGAGGTAGTGGTTACCCAGGAGGTGCTTTCGAACATGCGCCGTGTGAAGGAAGCGCGCGACGGACGCGAAGCTGTACAAAACAGGCCCAAAACAAGCGTCGCTGAAGCAGACGACAAAGCTGGCGGAATGGGTCCCGCTAGAGCTTATTTAGTGGCTCTAGGTTGGCGCCCGCCTGGCTGAGCAGGCTCCGGCGCGTTCGCCGCGCCATCTACACTGTGCTCCGCGAGTGGGGGCCCGTCGGAGAGAGCGTAGGCGCTCCTCTTTATCCTACTCCGTGCTTTCAGCCTTATCGCCTCGCCCGAGAAAACTATTGCCGAGCTCTCACGTCTAAGCCCACCCCTGTTCTCTCAGACATTTCTGTAAAATACTATGCGTTTCAGCAGTTTGCAGATGCAAGTATTTGTAGCTGTTATGGGAAAGTGTTGCGCACTGTGCATGCTAATCTTGCGGTTCGTATTCATATTTGTGTCTCGGGGCACTTTCTGCATATTTCTTGTGTGGAAAGTGGCAGCTTCAGGGAACTAATCGCAGTAGTGCTGAAATATGTTTTCTGGCGACAAAGCCAATAGTTTTCTGTATTTGTGAGCAGAAGTAAAAAAAAAAGTGCTAGGATTGCACCAGAATTTTCCTGAAGCTCTGTTGGCTGCAGAGCAGGCTCAGGATTTCTGTGCGGCATAAACAAAGCATGCACAATAGGAAGACTCTTGCTAAGTGCTAAGTACCGACTAAAATAAATTTCTTACAGCGGTAGCTGTAATCGTACCCACGAGAAAAATGTTGACTGAAATAAGATTGGACCAGGCATTAAGATAGGCAGATCTCGGACACTTGCCCGGCATATTTTAATGCCTGTCTTGGTGTGAGAGGGCCCCACCACAGTGACTGAAGGTCATCACATGCCGTGTAATTGGATCAAAAGTTTGAGTACCATTCGTGCCAAACTTATGCACACGTAAGAACACTGGCATGATAATAGGACAACTACCACGATTCGTCAATGTTACCAACGGCTCCGGAGCTGTTGCTATTTGAAATTGTGCGTTAAGTGTGTGTTATATTTTTTAATAAAATGCTGTAAAATGCCTGTATTATGACAGCTCTGGAGGGATATGACTGGCACACGAGAGACGGTAACCCCCATGGGAGGCCCGCCTTGTTGACCTTGAAAAGCCAGGAAACGGGTAATGCTGTGTCCGCAGAAGTATCGTGTACGGGGAGGCTACATGAATCAGCAAGAACAGAACAGCCTTGTCCTGTAGGATATGAGGAGAATGCGACGTCTGTGCCCCTCTTTCATTGTGCATTTTTAAGCTCTAGAGATCTAATTTCTGGAGTGTTTATTTCAGCAGAGGAACATAACTTTAATGAGTGTCCTACCTTTGTTGCGCGATTTTAATTGTGAACCACGTATTATGTGAGTGTACGTGGTATAGAGCAGCTAGAACGTCCCTTCTAGTGTCCTTGGGTCAACCGCTTTCTAGAGGACTAACTCTAAGTGACGTGATAGGCCCTTGGTCGAACGCCAAACGAGCATCTCGGGCGACAAAAGCTCTATTGTCTTTCCTGCGAAGCACAGGACTTGATCAGACTCTTTAAACAGGACTCTCTTAATGAGCACGTCATCTTCATCACAGTCATTATCATCATCTGTTCATTGATTTCATTTTTTTCATGCATCTGGTGTAGCAAGCTAGGCGCCTTGGCCAGGCTAACCTCACCAGTATCATTAAAGACTATTCTCTCTCTCTCTTAATAGTGAATTCAATGAAGTTGCATGTCGAAATTTTAAGGCCTGATTCACTGCAGAGGCACTGCTTTACATGCTTCTTTAGGAGAGCAAAGCACGGAGAAGTGGACTGGCCAAAACCATTGTCTTGTATTCGTAGACGTTAGACTTTAGCTTACCTTTCTTAGAGGTTCCGTCGTCGCCCCCTAGGCGTCGCCACAGGATGCCTGCTGGCGACTGGGTGGCCAATAGCAGCACCGCGGCCGCCGAGCCGGACGCCAGCGAAGCCTTGGCCGACCTCCGGAGCACGTCCAGGAGCGCCCACAGGCCTCTCCAACCGGAGATCATAAAAGTCTGCAGCACCAGCACTGTAAAGGCGCAGTCGAGTACGAACGCAGTCCAGCCTCCCTTGCTGTCCGGTCGGCGGCCCAGCCTCGTCGGCGCCTCGAAGTACGTCCGCGGTTCGTCCGTTCTGAAGACGAAGGGAGGCGACGCCGCCATCGACTTCGAGGCTCCCGTCAACGTCAGGCCCAGGCAGCCCACCGCCAGCGAGATCAACGCCGAGATCAGCGGTCCAGCCGGCTCGAGCCACAATTCCTGGAGGAGCCAGACGCCCCGCCACTGGACGATCGACGCGACCGCCATGACGGGAGTGTAGAGCCTTTCCACGGATCCCAGCCAGAGTCTCCGAGGAGGGGGGATGTTGTCCGCCTCGGCGTCCTGCCCGAGCTTGGCGAGCGCATGCTGCGCCAAGTGCGCGGCCAGCATGACGGCGTGTCCCAGCCCCAGGCAGAGTCCTCCGCTGACGAAGGGCCGCTCGGGGAGGACCAGCCAGTCCAGGAGGAACCAGACGGTGCGCCAGTGCGCCACCACGAGCGGCGTGCACACGAGCAGGCTGAGCAGCGCGTCCCAGGCGGCCAGCGAAGCTGCGCTCGCCGCCATGCCCCCCTGGATTGGTACGAGTGGGGGGGACTTTACCGCCGCGCTTATCGGCCCGCCTTATCGGCAGCTCCTTGGCTGGATAACGGGCTACTTCTCACGTACTTGCGTGGCCGACCTGGCTGTTCCCCTTCTTTTATTCTCCCTTCTGTGCTGAGCACGCGCTTTGCGCGCCTCGTGAATGTCTTCCGAGTTCACTGACAAGGGAAAGTGCGGAAAAACAAGCAGCCCGAGCTCTGGAAGCTCCTCCTCGTTTGCGAGTGTCGGCGTAGAACTCCGTGGCTGCGAAGGGGCAGTCACTTTTCGGTCGTCGCGAAACGGTGTGTGCAAACAACGAAGCGACTGCAGAAATGGCGCCATGAAACGCGATGGCAGTACGTACCGTGGCGGATCCATAAAACTCCGACGTCCTCTCGGAAGGCCTTCCAACCGCGACAGATGACACGATTCTGATTTTTCGGTTCAGGGCACTACTTCGGAACAAGTACCGCGCAGGGACGTGTTAACGAGGGGAAAAAAACGGCCGCGTACTGGTTATCCTGAGCGCGTGCTAAGACGACGCGATGGTCCATCGGTCCCGGATGTCCGCATTACGGCCCCCGTCGGTCGCAAATAGGATTGGGCTCGCCGAGCGATTTCGATAGAAGGTCGGTTGCCGAGGAGTGACGCCGCTGCAGAGGGCGTTGCTTGAATACGATGATCGTCGCGTCAGGCACGTGGCGACGAAGTGGTCCGAAGGGACCGCGAATCCGACGCACAGAGGCTGCTCAGAACAAAGGCCGCGGTTCTACAAGGCAAACGCAACGCACGTGTATCCTCCGTGGCCCGTAAATGCGCACAAGGAGGGAGCTGTTGGATACTTTTTTCCAATGGAGCGGGCGGAAGAGACAAGTAAACGAGTACGAACACGTGCCACAGCACTGTTGACTTTAAATACCCTGTGCAAAATCGCAAAGCGAACTTCGCTCTGGTGCTTGCAAGCTGCTCTTAATGCGCAGCTGTTTTCAAAGCAAACGGAACTGTTTTGAATGGGGTATACCCGAACGAGGTCGTGAGAATTGGGGTCATATGGAGGATGTGTTTGGCACGTTTTTTTTGGGATGCGAAAGAGGACGCACAGCACTGATGCATGTTCAGCTACGGGAACTACTTATTACATCCTGCGGGGAAGCCATATCAGTGGAGAACAAAATTGAAAGCTACCAGTGTTTAGGGGCAATGGATTTCTTTCAAACTTTATTCACTTTGAAAGAACGAGCCTTTGTTAACTCACTCTGCTTCATTAGGGCCACAAAAGACGTTTCTCAAACGAAAAAAATGCAAGAAATATTCAGGAACTTTCAAATTTCGCGGTACAATATGCAATATGAGCAGATGGGACGTAGTATGGGCCAGCATCAAAAACAATAGTTTTCAGCGCACGCTAACATCCAAGTGACACGATCGAACGGAACTAGGGGCCCCATTACACTCTGCCGGTCATGTTTCTTCACAGTGGCTTAGCTCGATGGCCGCCAATCGCACTAGCGATTTTGTGACGTCACAAAGAATTCGCCGGAAAGGGGTTGGTGTGTCGCCACTGCTTCGCCTGTTTTGCTTAATGTCTCGGTGGTTTGCTTGAAGTTTGTGATAAAACTGGCGTCATTGTTATTGGGGCAAAGAACTCTTTTTTTTTTTTTTATGAACCGAACGTGTATTTTGCCTACATGGCCGCTTCACGAACCGACCGAAGTCCTTCCATGAGCGCTGAGTGTTCTTGTTGGGCCCCTGAACCCCTGGTTCGGGAAAAGCACCGCAAAGAAGTACTTATTATGTGAAGGTTAAATTAAAGCGGGAATGGATGCTCTCGTTTGGTTACGGGTAAAGCTCTGATTGCAATGGCGCGCCCGATTGTGCGAAGACCCGGCGTTGTAACGGTTGTCCGGTATAGAAAATTGCCGCCGCTCAGTAGAGCAAATAAATACGTTTTAGTTCGTATTAGAATTGAACCCGGGTTTTTGGAGCAGTGCTTTACCACCGCGCTTCCCTGGAGCGGAACCGTGTCAGCGGCGGAACAAAAGGCAGCCCAGAGGCGCGCGAGAGGTGTGTTTCTGGGGAAGCTACGGGGTCAAGAGTTGCCAGTTTTCCTGCTGAAGTTATTCACGCCACAAGACGGAGACTAGGACAGTAGAGAAAGAGTTTAAGGAGGAATAAAGGTTTGTTCAACATCAAGAGGCGCCAACAGGATGGGAACCCTAAGGAAGCATGTCGAAGTAATTGGTGCCAAACAACGAAGAAAGAGACGCAAATGCGATTTAGCAGTATAGGAGCCTTCAGTAAACATCGCCCGGCTTTCCCCTTCAAAGCCCCGAAGAATTTTTGTTTGCTCTCTCTAGGTTTGTAGCGCGCCCTCTTTTGCGCATTTTAAGTACTTGTAGCCTGCTCGTATTACACTTTCGTACCATTAAGACGATGGGTCTCGCCGAAACGGGACACATTTATCTTGGTCGATTCCCAGTGGAAGTACATGCCATGGCCAATCCCCTGCGCGAGAGCGTCAATGGAGCGCCCGTGGCCGATTCCCTGCAGCTGAAAGTACGCACCGTGGAGTGTGTTCGCCCACCAGGCGTGCATGCATCACCAATTCGGGAAGTGTTATAATTAAAAGCAAGAAACCACGTGGAGTGGGTGGAAATTTAGTGTTGCCAACACAGGCACCAGCCTGTGCACAGAGGGGCAGCTTACAATAGCGTGGTTATGTGCGTGTGCTAGGGCAAATTCCGCGGCCGGTATACTTTATTTCTACAGGTTGATTTTATAGTGCTATGAGGTAGGCCTATTGGGCCCAAAATCTACCCCGTTTATTGGCCAATCCCCCACGTGGGTATGTGCCTTCAGTGAAGGAGCACGGATGCGCCGATGGCGACCGCGCCGCTCTGTGTAAGTTGTCACGACTGCGTACGTGCTACTTCGCAGTATGGAAGGTTTGCCTCATGTGCGAAGTCGTCACTCGGAGTGTTTCCGAACCTGCTCAATACCTGTCGATGCTGGAGGATAACTGAAGGGTGCAGACAGAGAGACGGCAAGCACGCCAACAGCTGAGACTTTGCAGGAAGCGCAGGGGACCGCCAGCTGCTTCACATCCGGCTCCTTGCATAGTCTGGAGGGATTGCCACTGATTGTGAGCCCACGCACCCGCTCATGCGCGCGTAAAGTCCCGACAAGAACGGGGGTACGACAGAGCCACTATAGAAGGTTTCCCTACAGCGACGCTGGAGTGCGACACGAGGACCGACGACCATGACAAGCTGCGTCCCGGCTACTGCAGGAGCCGTTGCAGCTGTGCGGCGAAAGGTCTCCTCGCGCGACCCCCGTAGCGCTTCCCGCAGGGCGGGCGAATGCTGTAGACAACCTCGGGACGAAGCACGAGGCTTGTTTTACCGCGACGTCGGTAAATGCGAGAGCTTATTGTTTCCACGAGCGCGGCCACTTAACACAAGGGCACCGTGTACGGAGCAGCGTGCCCGATAAACGGCGTGCCCCGTTGCCGGCGCTCTCAACGGCTCGACAGAAGTCGCGCTGGACTCGTAAGACCGGGTCAAAAAGATTTCTCGCCGAGAGGCGATGCGCTCTATGGCTGTGTGCATACATACGCACATAGAGGGCCATGAACACCGTTGTTGCTAGGATGCAACGGCGTGCGCCCTAATGCAGCGTGTATTTCACGCCAGGTAACGACTTCCCTTAGTAGACTGCTGCACGAGGGGCGAAAAAAAAAAAAGCAACGGTGAAAACTTCGCACGCTAAGTTTGTATGTGTCCTCCGCCATAACTTTGCTAGCGTATACGTTAGCATAGAATCGTTCCGCTGCCCATAAGTTGTGCACACTGTGTAAGAATATAGGTGTTGACACGGGGGGGTGGGGGGGGGGGGGTAACTTGCATTTATTTTATATACAAGGGATACAAAGACGCCATGTTACGCTTTAGCGAATTTTGGTGTCTACGGGGGAGGGATTATAATGGGAGTTGGGGAAAAAAGTATGATGCATTCAATGGGGTACGAAACTAAAGAAAATGGTGGAAATTAGTTGTCTCGAGGAGAGAGAGAGAGAGAGAAACACTTTATTCAAATAGCGTCCTGTTAGACGGGGCGGGTGGCCAGCAGCCGCAGCTGCTCAGCGACCTTGGCTGCTCTGTCCGTCAGGACTTCTTGCGTCGTCAGGTCACAGCAGCCCAGCGCCGCCTCCCATAGCTCCGGAGTGGTGATTGGGGGTAAGTCGGCGCAGGCCCACATGTGGTGCTGTACGGTGGCCTTCGCGCCGCATGATGTGTGTTGGGAGAGGAGAAGGATAGGGAGGGGTGAACCCGGTGAAGGAGAGCTCTGTTAGGTAAAGATTCTGTTTGTAGGAGTCTCCAGAGCAGTTCTTCCGAGTAGCTGAGGGAAGGGTGGGCGGGGGGTATCGGAGGCGAAAGAGGCGGTATACGTGGTGATGCGTGGTAGTCCAAGAGGCTGTCGCGAGCTGACCTGGCTCCGTGGGAAGCAATAGAGCTGGGGTATGCCCGGGAGGTGAGCGCTCTGGCCGTTGCATGAGCCGCCTCATTGCCTCCAAGCCCAGTGTGGGCAGGAGTCCAGATGAGTTCTACTTGGGTGGTGGGTGGATTTCGCATAAGAAGTTTTAGGGCCTGGGGTGAAGTGGCACCCGCTGCAAAATTTCGTATGGCCGTTTTCGAATCGGATAATATGAATTGAGGGGTTGGCCGGTGCGACAGGGCTAGGGCGATTGCCGCCTCTTCTGCCGTCGCAGGTTCCGGGTTACGAATTGTGAGGGAGTTGATTAGGGGTGGGGTGTTGGGGGCATTAATGATCGTCAGTGCGAAAGAGTTCTTGTGCCGGTACTCGGCGGCATCTGCGTACACCGTGGCGTGCCGTATGGGGTAGCGTTCTGCTAAGGCTTTGGCTCGTCGCTTTCTGCGGCGCTGGTGAATATGAGGGAGCATATTGCGGTGTATAGGGGACGTACTTTGAGGTAAGCGTGGGTTTCAATAGGTATGGGGAGTTTTGGATCTGTAATAATGGGCGCATTTAGCTGTAGGCGTATAAGAAGGTGTTTGCCGGGGGTAGTTTTGGCTAGGCGGCTTAGTTGGTTCACCCGGGGCGTCCCCATCAACTCTTGGGCCGTGTTGTACACCCATGTTACTTCTAGTCTGGCAGTGGAGGTGCCGGGTGGGAGTCGCAGAGCAGCTTTGTATATTGTGCGGATAAGGCAATTGATTTTGGCCAGTTCTGCATTAGAGGGGTGGAGGTACGGGAGAGCATAGGTGATTCGGGTAACAACGAATGCTTGAACGAGGCAGAGCCTATCTGCTTCCTTAAGCTCATGTTTTTTGAAGCGATGCGGCGAAAGAGTCCGATGGTTTGGGAAACATGTGAAGAAAGGCGCTTTATGTACTCTGTGTTTGAACGATTACGGCTTATGACTAGGCCGACGATTTTGATTTGTGGGACGACTGGCACAGGCTTTGAATCTATGTAGATTTGGAGTTGTGCGGTTTGCGCGCTTTGGATTGAGGAGTAGTAGTTCTGATTTAGATTGGGAGCATTGGAGGCCGACTATAGCGGCCCCCTCAACAACGGTTGACGCTGCTGCTTGGAGAGTGTCCTCTACTTGTGCGTCACTACCTCCGCTTGTCCAAAGTGTGATGTCCTCTGCATAGAGGCTAAAGTGTAGGTTTGGAATGCAATCTAGACCATTTGGAATATTAAGGGCTATATTGAAAATGAGAGGGGATAGCACAGCTCCTTGCGGAGTGCCTATTGTGGGTAGGTGAAGCTCGCCTGATTCTGAGGTGCCTAGGCGGAGGGTTACGGTCCGCGAGGAAAGGAAAGCTTTAACGTAACTGTACGTTCGTAAGCGAGGGGAGAAAGAGGAAAGACCATTGAGGATTGACTAATGTGAGACCCGGTCAAAGGCTTTCGTGAGGTCTAGTGCTAAAATCGCTGCTGTGTCAGACTGTTGGGGGGAAGAAATGATGTCGTGGTAGAGTTGGAGATGAACATCATTTGTCGAGAGTCCGGCCCGGAAACCGAACATGGTGAGAGGCAAAGCGTTGGTTTGGTTTATGTGTTTGGTGAGTGTGGCATGTATGATATGTTCTAGTACTTTTCCTGGAGGTGATCTAAGCTCAACGATTTTCCGTGCTTGGATGAAGTTTCATAGAGCGGTGAGCAGGCGCCGTTCTTCGCTCTGATTAAGACGACTTGATAAAGCCAGTCATTAAGGCCGGGTGGGCTTGCATGCCAATCCTACGTTTTTGGAGGCTTGTTGTCGACAGTCGGCAAAGCGAGGGCAGTCCCACAGGATGTGTGCAGAGTCGTTATTGGCTGAGCACCGTGAACACTCGGGATCATCTAGATCTTGTACGCGAAAGTGTGGCGTTCTTGCCGACCCAGTTCTAATCCTGTGAATGATAGTGTGCCATTTCCTGGGCCAATGCTGAGGAATGTCTGGACGCTTCACACTTAGAGCCGTTCGTAGTTGCGACTTCATTTCCACCTTGCGGCGGGTGTAGTATTCCGAACTTGAAGTACGTGAAGTTTCCTCCGCTGTATTCTCACAGTTCTCATCCGTCTTCTCGTCCTGAGATGCAGATAGTGGCGTCATAACCGAAGGAAGCTCAGGAGATGTCCATGCTCAGAAGAGAAGGGGTGAGCCCTGGTGATGCAGCTTTTCTCAGTTGATGAGTCCCTGCGGCTTCTTGCGCGAGTGCGTGGGCCTTGCCATTGCCTGAGATTCCCGCGTGAGCCGGTATCCAGAAAAAGGTTACAAGACGTCCGCGGGTCCGCAGCGTAGTGGTCGTTGCCAGATATTTAGATGACCTCGGATGTTTCATTTGGTTGTTTTAGACTGCGTAGGACGTTGATCGTGTCTGTAAGAATCCCGATGAATGGCTATCAGCTCGGCCATCTCAAGTGTCGTGTTCCAAAAGGTGTATCTTTCGCTTTTCATCGCATTCTGGACACACGAAGGTAGCACCCGCCCGCCCAGTAGCTGGGTCGACTGAGCCGTCCGTGGAAACCCTGAGAGCCGTGTTGTAATCCTCATCAAGTCGCTTGAGTGCCGAGGATGTTCGGCCAGTTGCCGTTGTTCGGCCCCCCAGCCGTGAAGGCCGGTGCGGTGTCACGGATTGGAGCAGATGCGGGCACATGTGCTGTCCACGATGCTTGCGGGAACTGCCTTCTGGGTCCTTGCGGTTGCTGTTTGAGATGTTTCTTTATGACGCAACGTTCGGCTGGTGTCATAGCTAGGCGATGCTGTTGCGCTAGATGCCTGTCGGAGGTGATGTCGGCAAGGATGTTCATGCCAGCCTCCGTGTAGAGGTCCAAGCTGGGAGTCTGGGCTGGAAGGCCAAGGCACCAGAGACCAGAGACCAGACCGGCGAACCCTAGAACTCCGCCAGAGTGCGCACCGCCAAGCTGCGGTGGCCGTAATGCAGGTGCTGTGGGATCGTTTAATGGAGTGGCGTGTACGTGATTTTTTTAATTGCAGCTTGGCACAGGCAGATTGAAAAAATAAATTTGGGCTACTTTCACTTTTATTCGTTGAAACTGCAGGAGTGCGCGTAAAAGTAGCGGGAACGCAATCATGCGACTGTTCCGAGCTCGTTGTCGAAACGCTTTTATCGCAAATATTTTTTTTTTTGCTCATCCGCACGAATCCCGAGAGCATAGTTGCTTGACCACCTTTTAAAATTAAAGGTCCGGAACGCGCACGATCCCCCATTTCGGCCGAAGAGCCTACGCGTAGCATAAAATGTTGCTTGAGCAGCGTATGGCGCCGAATATGTGAGTTGGTACATCTGGCGTATTGAAGTGCAGCAAAGACGAGGACAGGAACACAGACGACGGCACGTCGTCTGTGTTCCTGTCCTCGTCTTTGCTGCGCTTCAATACGGGCGCCAGTTGTACTAACTCGCCCAAACCAATACTCTCCTGAGATGGTAATGCGCGCCTTGTAGAGAATATGGTGAAATTCGTTTAACTGTGGTTCTTTAATGTGCACAAAGACGTCAGCGACGTTTCCGTATTTCTCCTGCATCGGAAATACTACCTCCACAGCAAGGAGCACAACCTGCGCTGCTTTGCTGTGTATAACGGAAGGCCTCTGCCGCTGTAGGCGCGAGGGCCGGTGCGAAACAAAACAGGCTACACATGCGACGTTTAAATGGCTGAGGCAGTGTAGTGCTGCTTACTCGACGCGACAATGGTCAGTGAAAATGTCCCTGGCGTTTCTCTGTCAAACTCGCCTTTTATGCCAATACCAACTTTTCTGAGCGGCTGTCCATCTCACGAGAGAGAGAGAGAGAAAGAATAAATATTTTTTATTTATCGAGCAGAGGCTGATGTGTGGGCCTCTTCCCGTGGAAGGCGTCCCTTGTCCGGGATGCCTTGACTTCGGCTGGCCGTCCGTGCTCGGATCGCCAGTTTAAGGTGAATATCCGGGTCTGGGCTGGCCAGGGAAGCCCTCCACTGCTCGAAGGTGGGGTTGGGAAGTGGGGGCAAGTCTGGAGTACGTTGGCACTCCCATATGTTGTGGTAGAGGGTGCCAGGCTGGGGACAGTAAGCGCAGAGGGAAGGTTGTTGGGTGGGGAAGATGGGGTGGGGACGAGTGGGGTGTGAGACGCCGCCAAGTTGTAGCTTCCTCTCTGGAGAGGCGCCACTGTGGCGGTGGGAGGCTGCGGCGAGTCTGCTTGTAAGGGGAGAGAATCTCTGTGTAGCCATGGCACTCAGTGGGTGTGGTTGATCTTGAACGGGTAGACATTGGCCACCGTCGGCAACGGCTCGGTGTATCAAATCGCGAGCCGCGGCATGAGCCGCTCCATTGCCGGGCATGGTGGCGTGTACAGGAGCCGAGACGATGTGGATATCAGGGATTGTTGAGCAGTTTTTGAGGATGAGTAGGGCTGATAATGAAATGCGGTTAATCTGGTAGTTTCGGCGGGCTGTCTGCGAATCGTTGATGATAGTAACTGGTTCAGGGCTGGAAGTGGCGGCCAGGGCAATGACTATTTCTTCGGCGACATCGATTGAGGTTGTGGTTGTAGTGGCGGAATTGATGCATTGGCCAGTATGTGTAACTACACAGGCTACGTGGCCGGCGCGCGCAGGGTTCGGGGGTAGCATCTGTGTACAGGGCGGTGGGGCCATTCCCGTGAGCACAGGAATGCACGCGCAGAGATAAAATACTTATGCTGCTCTAAACTGGGATTGGCGGATGTCAGTTGAGAATAATTGCAGTCGGAGTGGTAAAGCGACTTGGTGGACCGCAAACTTCTTCACCGAACATTATAGGGTCACGGCCAATTATACAGGTTTACCAACATATGTAAAATTATGTAAAACCAAAATGTACAGCGGATCGAAACTGGCTCCGGGATGGCTGTCTAAACTTGACTGCTCCGCTGCCATGGCACACAGCATGTGGTATGTCTGTGTAAATGCATCTTTGAAAACAAATGAAAGATACCGCCATCGGCAGAGTCGATTATTTCTAATAAATTTGGAACTCGGGCTAATTGATTCTTCTGCACGTTTTGACAAAAAGAACAGCACGTAGACGAGGACAACGAAGGGAAAACGCATGAGCTCGTGTTTGTGTTTTCCTTTCTTCGTCCTTGTCTATATGCACGTTTCTTTTTTTTTTGTCAAAATTTGCAGAAGTCTCAATTATTTTGTTCGGGGACCTTGTGACTTTCAGAAATCTGATACTGTGATATTTTACTGATCAGGGAGCTCAATCAAAGCACATAAGTGTAACACTGACTGTTGTATAAGCAAAAGAATGCAAATGGTGCCCGTGTTCTGTGCGATCTGAATAATCCCATTTGGTGCTAATTTGTATCCTTACATTATGGTGTCTATTATTTCCCACAGTGGCGTAGCCAGAAAATTTGTTTGGGCAGTGTTATACGCCCAAGGTAAAAAAAAAAAGAAATAGATCCTGCAGTGAAACAATATTCCTTTTTCGGCTTTAGTAATGCCTAAGGGTTATTTGGTTCGTCGACTGTAAAATCTGACAAAAATACGGGTACATGCAGGACTCCGAAAAACCATATTTATGAACAAACCAACGCCCTCGTTATTTTTGTTTCTATATTTTAATATAACGAAGCGGTGTATTAATAGCATCGGCAAAAAACAAGGCCGAAAGGATGAGGAGGCAGGATGCAGCGCTCAGAAAAGTTCGGGAGGTGTTCTGACATTGAAACACCCCGCTGTATCTACGCCCCTGATTGCCCATGTATACATTCAGCATAACAATAGAAGAAATGTATTTTAACGCGAAAGTGTTTTATCCCGAATTCACGAAGATTTCACTTACGTCATATCCGTCGCGGAAATGACGCCAGTACCATGAAGCAAGCGGCCTGTAAAGGGTGCACCCCTGCACAGTGTCTTCTTGCAGGGAAGCAACCTTTAGTACTAAAGAGTGCGTTATACCAGAGTCCTTCAATGCTTTGTTATACTTGGGGTTGTTCGTTTTCAGGCTTTATATTTGAAGACGAAAGTGTTTTAGATGCGACTGCATCTCATTCACTCGCCTTGTCCCTGCATCCGGCGTCGGCGTTGTTGTCGGCGTCCGCCCCTCCCCCATTCTCCTCGCCGCGTGAGCTGCGCTCTCCGCCGCTCACCCCTTCTCCTCTCCGATAGCGAACACTCTCTCGCGAGGGGCATTGGATTGGATTCGAATGGATTGGCTTGGCTTGGCTTGCTTTGGCTTGGATTGGATTAGATTTGGATTGGATTGGATTGGATTAAAGTGGATTGTGTTCGATTGTGTTGCGTCATAGCCGCGGCAGACGCACTGGCGCCGGCGCGTACCCTCACCGTTATGCGCGCTATAAAACGCGGTGTCTGCGCCGCTCCGCTCCATCGTTCCAGCGCCGTTCCTCTGCTGTCCAACGCTGCAACGCGAACCCTCTATGCGTCGCATCTACACAGGGGTTCCCGCGAGGGGAGGTGGGAGATTTTATGCCGGGATACACCAAGGTTTCACTGACGTCATATCCGTCACAGAAATGACCCCATTACACCTTTGCCGAAGCGGGACTTCGCTCGCCAAGCACACCCACAAGACAGCCGCCGACCCGCAAATCATGCTCAGCTGCACATTTCGCTGCACATTTCACTTTCGTGTTCTACGGATTCCTATGACAGAGGAATCAACCACAGTTTTTGTTCCACTGAAGCCAAAATAGCCGTTATGTGTAAGCGAGACATTTATCGCTACAATTCGCCTTTGTGGTTAGAGAAAACACAATGCATTACAAAGTGGCTTTCGCAGAGACTCTCTGTCGCAAAATTTAAAGCCGTTCCACTCAATCTGAAAGCTACCGGAAGGGCAGAGCAGCGATTCGCCATAATGGGCTTTAGCGCCGTTATCCGCTCACTGCTACCACCCCATGCAATTCAAATTTCGTGGGCGCTGCTGGTTAATTACGTATATTTTGCCTCAAATGTACCGTCAGGGGCGATATTCTCGTGTTTTGTCCCTTTTGCGTCCGTTTCAAAAGTATCCGTTTTGAGCGAGTCCTGATTGGCCAAAAGCGAACAACCGGATGCAACGTAACGCAAGCGCGGCGGAACTAGTTCGCGGCTTCTCGAAGCAGAAGATTTGAAATTGAAAAAGGTGAAGGTCAATCATGAATTTTAAGGTTATCGCCTTGTTGTTGGCTAGCCGGCGGAACAGGCAGTCAAGAAGTAATGCAGACGCATTCGAAATGTCTACAGAAGCATTTCCGCCGACTGCACAGTTTCTTGAATTTGCTCCGAGCTCTAGGACGAACTTGGCCGGCATCAGCGCGGGCTCAGTGTCGAGGACCAAGTGATACGCCCCCTTTGTTTCTTCGCTACCGGTGGCTTTCATTCAGCGGATCGCTGTCGCAGCCTCCCTCCGTGAGCCGGTGTATCCACGCCGTCGCCATCACGCAGTGAAATAAACGATCCTCTGCGAGCTAGACAGCTGTCGAGCAGACGACCACAATTACGAAAGCAATTGGCATGAAATTTATAACCGTTGATTGGTACTTGACGATTACGCATACCAGCTTAACGTTCATAGGCTTGACGCGCAACAGGTACGTCGTCAATTACAAAGAGGGGAACAGCGCAACGCAGACGAAATACACAATAAGAAAGTGACAACCACGAGCGCTGACCTACAACTGTCTTTATTTTTCGGCGTGTCACGTATATACGCTGACAGTCAAAGAATACAGGAAAAAGCAGAAAAAAAGCGAAAGCTGCAGATAACCAAACCGATCGTCACGCTGCACCCGACGTCGCCAAGAAACGAAAATCCTCACCACTTACGGATTTTTTCACTTGTAGAGGACAGCGAAAATGTCGACGGCGCAACACACCATTCGAGGTTCTTGGAAAAGATGGCGCCAGCATGCCGAAAGTGTGTCGATGCCGAGATACGTAATGGGAGGATTATTTGGATGCACGGTCATTGCCACCGACCCCAAAACGGGGACCAAGCGCAAAAAAAATCTAAGTAGCCGTAGCATTGTTTACGCTTTACTGTCACAGGAAACAGGCGGCTGCAGCTTCCAGTGTTGAACGTTCGTCTCCTTTCGGTTAAAACTTCCAGCTTCATCACAAAAAAGTCTCATAGTGGTTAGATATTTTAACACGTTCAAATAAACACATAAAGAGTTTTACATGGTTTCAGATGGTTAAAATGCGTTTGCAAAAACAGTTACAATAATATCAAAGACCCCCTGTTTAACTGGAAGAGGATGTCAAACGTTCCTTCGCAGAAACTTACTCCACCTTGGGGATTTCCCCCAAATCTGGTCGATTAACACCTGTCCATTACTTCGAGTTGTTGATCAATTCGCTCTCGCGCTACAGGCTAGCCTTCTGGTTAGCTCAGTTGGTAGAACGACTGCTCCGGTTAAGCGGTGGTCCCGGGTTCGAATCCTGGATATTTTTCTTCAACTGCGAAGTTTCTGGGGAAGCTGTATAGCTTTCCTTTGTAGCCGTACGGCTGCATTCAGGTGGATGTCCAACGTTCCTTTGCAGAAACTTACTCCACCTTGGGGATTTCCTCTGAATCTGGTCGATTAACACCTGTCCATCCCTTCGAGTGGATCAATTCTCTCGCGCGCTACAAACGACTGGCCTCCTGGTTAGCTCAGTTGGTAGAGCGACTGCTCCGGTTAAGCGGTGGTGCCGGGATCGAATCCTGAACACTTTTCTTCAACTGCGAAGTTTCTGAGGAAGCTGTATCGTTTTCCTTTGTAGCCGTACGGCTGCATTCAGGTGGATGTCCAACGTTTCTTCGTAGAAACTTACTACACCTTGGAGATTTCCCCTAAATCTGGTCGATTAACACCTGTTCATTACTTCGAGTTGTTGATCAATCCGCTCTCGCGCTACAAACGACTAGCCTCCTGGTTTGCTCAGTTGGTAGAGCGACTGCTCCGGTTAAGCGGTGGTGCCGGGATCGAATCCTGGACACTTTTCTTCAACTGCGAAGTTTCTGAGGACGCTGTATCGTTTTCCTTTGTAGCCGTACGGCTGCATTCTGGTGGATGTCCAACGTTCCCTCGCAGAAACTTACTCCACCTTGGGGATTTCCCCTAAATCTGGTCGTTTAACCGGAAGTACGTCAAGATGAAAGGGACGCAAAACGGACGATTTCAAAACGGGTAGTTACGAGAATACCGCCCCAGTATTCTTTGCGCTAAACAACGGGGAGATGTATGACAAGCGCCAGCGGTTCACGAGTTTCGAACGCTTATGGCTATATAAACCGTTTGGCTTTCGAAGCCTCCGAGTTTCGCCGCGTCGACACCCGCTATGGTTTCTGCTTCCGGCCACCACCGTGAACGGACGAGAGAGAGAGAGAGAGAGAGAGAGAGAGAGAGAGAGAGAGAGAGAGAGAGAGAGAGAGAGAGAGAGAGAGAGAGTAAACGTTTATTTAAATCAACAGGGGGGATTGTGCTGAAGCTTGAAGGAGGCGTCCTCAGTCCAGGATGCCTTGAGCGCGGGCAGCATCGACAGCCCTTTGAGCCAGCCGGAGCTGGTCGTCCAGGCTGGTGCTCGCCAAGGCGCTTTCCCAAAGCTCGACAGTGGAAAGTTGCAGGTTGGGAGGAATCAGTGGAGATTGGTCACATCCTCCGACCATATGGCGTAGCGTTCCGGGTTCTCCGCAAAATCGGCAAAGCGGGAAGTTCTGTCCGTCGAAAAGGTGAAGCCGGATAGGATGGGAGAATGTATTAGTCTGGAGAGCACGTAAATGATGTTCGTGCTCTCGGGGTAGAGATTTGTGGGGGGGAGCGAGTGTCTGACGCGACAGCCCGTAGGGCTCTTCGAGAGTGATGAATGCGGCCATTTCCCGCCTGTGAAACAGAATTTTTGCCGATCACCAGGAATATCGCTGCCAACAGTGCGAACAGGTCGTATTGTTTTAAACACTGTTTTTCTGCACGGTGACATGCGTGCCCGCCCATATCGCGTCTACGATTTCCGCGAGACGCTGGCTCGGCTGACTCCCCGAGGTGCTTGCCCGGGAGCGTTTCAAATGAGTCACGTTTGGACGGTGACTTTAAAGTCCGAACATGGACCCTGCCAACCAAGACCTCAGGTTGAAGATGATTGCTTGCTGCATAACGTGACGGAGGGAGATGTTCGCGTCGCGCTGGCTCCCTACGGAAGGGTCAGCGACGTTTCCAGAGAGCATTGGTGAGTTCAAGGCGTTCAGGACAAGGGCTCGACGACGCGGTCCGTGACTCTCAAGCTCAACGCGGGCGTGAGGGCCGAGGGCTTTCCGCGCCGACTCTGTTTGGCAGGCGAGCTGGCACTCGTGGTCGTGCCTTGGCAGGCCCCCGCTGTGCCTTCGCTGCGAATGTTCGGGACATATGCACCGCGACTGCAAGGTGCCGCGGTGCCTGTCTGCCACCGCTTCGGATACGAAGTGACATAGCCGGACGCATGCTGCTGTCACCGCGCATGTGGGAGGCGAAGATTTGCCTGAGCTCCTCATGGACGCTGAGGAAATTGAGGAACTGGCCGCGCCGTCGGAGATGCACGGAATCCTCGCGAGACGCCGGAGCCGTGCGCAAGGAGCCTGAAAAGTAAGCACCCCTCGTGGATTACGTCAAGCCGTCTCCTGGTGAGGAGGCTCTCCAGAATGATGCTACAGGTCCGGACGCCAAGCCCGAAAAGGAGGGCGCCAAAGCACCACCAAGTGAAGCACCAAGCGACCACAACGTCGAGACCCCCGTCAGTGCAACCGCTGATACCGACGTGGAGGATGGAACGGCAACAAAGCGACTGCGACATGAATACGAACAGCAGCTGAGTGACGAAGTGCCGGGGGACGGAAAAGTGGTTACGAAAGGACGTGTGGCGCGGCGTCCGTTCTCCAAACTGAAACTGAGCGCAACGTCATACGACCGAGGGGCGGCCGCGACGAGGCCCGCGTGAAAGTGAGATTGATGTTCAGAGGTATTTGTTTTTTCTTCACGACGCCCGGTACACTGTACCACCAGATTTGGGAGTGCCAGAAGACCCCAGGCCTTGCCCCAATAACCTCCCCCTCCTACAAGCAGTGGGTGAACCGCCTGACGAGCCCGGACCTTGAGATCCAGCGTGAACTGGTGAAGAGGGCCTGGACCGCCAGCCGAGCTCATGGGTATCCCGGAATAGGGAAGCCCCCCACCGGGCGGGTTCCCTAACATATGCACCAGCTTGGCAAATAAAGATTTATTCATCATCATCACGACGTCTGCTTTGATGAAAATGTTTCAGAGGCTCTACACACCCAAAAATTAATGTTGCCATGGATTGGACCGCGGAGAAAGAGGTATTTCTTGCTCCATGGATTGGATCGCGCGTATGCCTGTTTCTTGACGTACGTGATTGTAATGTCCAAGCGGAAGAAGCCTTTTTTTGTCTCTTTTCTGTTGTATTATTATCTCGTTTTGACGCAAGAATTTCTATTTTCACCGTCGGCTGACACTTGACCAAAAAACAAACAAGCAGAAAATGATACATTTCCTGTACGAATCGCCACACTAAACGTTCGTGGCCCTTCTGACAGAAGAAGGCAAGTTTCGCTGAAAGGAACTTGACGTAGTGGCGATACAGTAAACCAGGATTGAAGGGGAGGACCAGACTCAGCAAATGGTGAAATCGTTTACTTCACATTACTCCGTTTAATTCACATTACTCCACAATTGCCTCCCTTTTCCAATCCAACCTTCGAGCAGTGGAGGGCTTCCCTGGCCAGCCCGGACCCGGATATCCAGCTTAAGTTGGTGACCCGAGCACGGACGGCCAGCCGAAGTCAAGGCATCCCGGACTAGGGACGCCTTCCACGGAGCGAGGCCCGCACATCAGCCTCTGCTGGAGAAATAAAAATATTTCTCTCTCTCTCTCTCTCTTGCATAAGCAATGCGGTGGGCGTTTCCGCTGGATCCATGCTTTTAGTTAAACAGTCTTGGTGCAGTCATGCAGACCGTTGTAAGTTGTTCGAAAGGTCGATTCATTGTTTGCGACATTAACTACTTGTCAATCCGTTGGCGTGTAATAGCCATCTATGCAGCAACGAGAGTCGAAGTACAAAAAGTGTTTTTTTCAGGTGGTGCGTTCTTGGTTACACACTGAACGATTTATTATTTTTCTGGGGGATTTTAACTGTGTGCTTTCCGCTCACGACAAATCAAGCAAAACGCCATTCCGCGACGCCAGTACTTCTGTTGTCCAAGGGGCATTTGCAGAATCTTGAGTCGGAGATATCGGCGAAGTAAATGTGTGTGCACGACATGTGCAAATCACGCATTTTCAGCGAGAGAGCCACGCCCTCTCGGACCGCGTTTATGTCTCTGTTGATCTATTTCGCGAGTGTCATGACTATTGTGTCACACCAGTGTCATTTAGTGACCTTTGTCTAGTGCCTTTCTGTCTTGGTAGGGCGAAGCAAAACGTGAATTTTAATTGGAACCTCTGGAAAATAAACAATAAGTTATTGCAAGACGAATAATTTATGCTTGCCGTGAGCAAAAAAAAAAAAAAAATGCCAGCATCTCCACTCCGTGGATGATTGCGAGGGTGCGGAGTACGGGGACTCGAAATGACATCCAAGTTGCACCCCGAGTGACATCCGATTTGCGCCCCGACCTTCATTCCATTTGAGCCGTGAGTTGCACCTTGATTATTCCCTAAATGAAACTGCGACTGGCGGCTCAAATCGAATTTTGTTTGATGGTGGCGTGCGCACGGATGGACGCGGATGGACATTGGTAGGTCCTAAGGTACTCTGCATCGTTACAGGTGAGGGAGTAAGCCGTTTGACTCTCGGGTAACTCGCGGTCGTAGCCAAATGGGTAAGACGACTGACACTAACTCTGTCTGGTCTATTAGACACATGTCCTGCCGCAGCCTGTGTGATTTTTAAATGCAGAACATTTCAGTAACTCACGATGTCACCCGCGTTTTCGTCCGTATCGTAGTCCGCACCCCTCCCCCTACACTATATAAAAAAAAAAAATACTATCCGGCGCCTGGTTTCGATCCCTCGACCCTGCGGGCGGAACGCAATGTACATGATGCTCTACCCACTGCGCCACAAAGCCGACACAAAATGGGAGGCTACGAACCCGCCTTATATCCTTGACTCATTCAAACTACGTCAAGAAGCTGCTGATAGAACGCATTCACTACCACCAACTCCCCAAACACTAAACGTTAACGCAATACACCCACTCCCTATGCTACGCATTTACTCGAGTCCCCCTTGCGGGGAGATGGGCCCAATTTTTTGCGATTGTAAATGATATGCGCACGGATGCGGACGGACATTATGCGGTTCTAAAGTACTCCGCACCTACAAAATTAAGCATATAGCATTACGACGAACGGAGCCCATAGTTGGAACGTTACAAGCAAGAAATAAAAAAGACTGCATTAGAAAGGTCGAGTGCTATGAAGCATTCAGAACGTATGAAAGAGTAATTGCTCCCTAGTACCCGTACATCGCTTATTAATGAAGAATGTCATGCATAAAGAGGAGATCGGAAGCTGAAAGCGCAGCTCGAGGTAATAGACAGAGATAAGTACCATGGCGCCCTGATAAGGACGAGAGCGGAAAGGATGCTGATAGGTGAGGCACGTGCCAAGAGAGCACTCGGAACTGAAAAGAGGTATGCCAGTAGAAAAGAAATAACTGAAATCGAAAGTGATGGTGTGGTGTTAACCGATCGTGCTGAAATTGCACATGTGTTTAAAGAGCATTATGACACATCCTTTTCTTTTCGCTCAAGTGATTTTAAAAAATTTAAACGCGAATTCCTGGATTTGTTTAAATCCGCACTAATCTCGAAGCGCTGATTACCATTGGTGAAGTTATTCAGGCCATTGAAGGGTTAAGCCCTGGAAATACACCAAGTCCAGACGGCTAAGGAGCAGCCTTTTACAAAGCTTTCAAGTGTGAGCTGAGCCCAGCGTTGTGTAGGTCACGTTTTCACTGAGGCGTACGAGAAAGTGCTTCCCCCGTCATTCACTCTCTCTCACACTGTACTCGTTCAAAAACTGATGATAGAGGGAAACTGAGGAAGGTCGTGGCGTATCGCCCCATTTGCCTCACTAACGTGGATTATAAAATACTAATGATTGATTGTAGGGTTTAACGCGCCGACGCAACGCAGGCGATCAGGCGCGCCGTAGTGGAGGGCTCCGGATTAATTTCGACCACCTGGGGATCTTTAACGTGCGCCGAAATCTCGTACACACGGGCGTTTTTGCTTTTCGCCTCCATCAGAAAAGCGGCCGCCGCGGCCGGGAATAAAATACTAATGAAAATCCTAGCAAAACGTTTGCAGTTCGTAGTTCAAGATATAGTTGTAACCCATCAAACGTGGGGCATAAAGGGCCGTTCAATTACAACAAATATACATGTAGACAGATGCATCTTAGACTGTTGTGACAAAACGGATCAAGTGGTATCAATGCTGCAAGTAGATTTAGAGAAGGCATTTGACGAGGTGTAACATGAAATAATGACGAAAATTCTTGAACACGTGAATGCAGGGAGAATAATTACTGGAGGAGTGCATATGGCGTACAAGGAGTGCAACTCACGTATTACAGTGAACACATCTGTCAGCGCTGCCATTAGAGTGAGGCGCTCGGTTAGACAGGGCTGCCCCCTATCATGTTTGCTCTTTTCAAGTTACATTGAATAGTTCTGTGCCGACGTCACCCACAGTCGTAAAATTCGGGGCTTTGCTTTGCAAGCGTGCGAAGTGCGCGCACTTGCTTACACCGATGATATCGCTGTGTTCTGTATACGGATACAAGCAGCGTAAACCAGAGTATTGATATTTTAAAAAGGTTTTGCAAATATAGCGGTAGCAGCGTTAACTGGGATATGTGACTTGGTTTTTGGCATAGTAAATGGCAATCGAAGCCCAGGGTATTTGCACTTATAAACTGGGTAGCAACGCCCACGAGGTACTTAGGTGTCCCGCTTGAAAATTATCGGGATAGTGACCCATAATGGCGAAGGCAAGCAATCGAGATACGGGAAAAGTGTGGGGGAAGCAACTATCCGTTTTCGCACGTGCTGCTGTTCGTAATTTGTTTTTCGTATCCAAATTGTGGTACGTGATGCAGGTATTACACTGTGGGCATGCCAATGTACAAAGATTGCACCGTGTGTTTGCCGTGTTTTTATGGGGTTCCTCATGGGAGCGAACGAGTCGGACAAACCTGTTTCGTCGTGTCCGCTCCGGTGTACTTTCTTTGGTGCACTTATTCTTACGCGGAGTAGTAAACCGTTTCCTTTTTCTGCGAGATGTACGCGACCCTTTTTTGCACAGAGTGTGTCAGCTTCGTTTGGGAGCAGCGCTGCCCGAATTGGTTGTTTCTTGTTGCGTTTATGGTGGCGGAATCCATGGCTACCTACGTGAAGTTGTAGTTGCCACAAGGTTTCTTCGGGCCCGCTTCACCTTGGCGTACTTATCTCAAGCGTCGAGGAAGAAATTGCATAAGGATCTCGTCGATACGATCTTACCGATCCGACTGTACAGGCCCTTACATCGTGTAGGGCGTGGGCTAGATGTTCTTTGGCACGTGAAGAGAATGTCAGCTCCTGGCTATGTTAAATTGTTTTTCTTTACATTGCATGTGGGAGTACTACCAGCAAAAGCATGGATGACTGAGAAAGGTTTATTTGTGCCTCGGGGTCTTGATTGCTCCCCATGAGAAAAGCCGGAGACCATCGAACACGTGTTCATAGATTGGTTGGACGGGGCCTTCCTATGGGATGCGTTACAGCGTACCTTAAAGAAAGACTTTCCTGTGGATAGCCGTGGAATTAGAGTTTTAGCCATAAAAAATAAAGGGGGGTTCCATACGGCTTCATCATGTTACTGGCCCTACACGGTATATGGAAGGCTCGCATGGCGCCGTCGGTACAATGAGGTAGATGCGAGGCCAGGGAGGGAATATTTTTGTGATAATGTCCGTTACATACTCGAGATATTTAAAGCCAAGCCTCGTCCACCCGAGTGGGTGACTGTGCTGGAGAGTGTGGTGAGGCTACCGCCTTCTTAAACCTGACATACCTGCAAGATATATGTGCTTGTGACTTCTCACGTGGTGTAATTTTGTTGATGTTTTTAATGTATGTATTGACCCAAACCAGGGAATAAAAAAAAATTACACCATCTTCCCGTAGGGGAACCCTGAGTAGTATGCAAACCAGCCATGGGGTCGATTCAAGTGCCCATTAGTTGTCAGTTCGTCGTTTCCGTTAGGTTGAGGTACGTAGCTACCGTTATATTTACAGTTTGGTTTCCATAGTAACTACCACACTTTTCACTTACCGGAACTACGAAATGGGAAACTGCGTTGAGCCCATGGCTGTTTCGCATACTTCTCAGGGTTCCCCTACGGGAAGATGGTGTAATTTTATTAGATGCGACAGGGCTGTGTCCCTCCCTTGTCGTTGTTGCGCCGTCCACACCCCCACTGCGCATGCTCGGCTTGCTGAACGCCAGGTGGTGTCTTACCCTTTAATGGCTCCTGGAGCGACAGTGTTACCGGTGTCTTCCTGGGCCGGCCTGAGATGAGCCGAGCATGCGCAGTGGGGGTGTGGACGGCGCCACAACAAGGGAGAGACATAGCCCCGACCACGGAGCAAGACATAGAGGAGCGCCGACTGTTGCCCAGAAAAAAATCATTTGCTCGGGCCGATAATGTCCAGGCGCCGCCGGCCGCCCAGCTTTCCCTTTGCTCTCTTCCACCTTCGTTCGCCCTCTCGTCGCTGTGCCTCTGTACATGGCTCTTCCCTTCTTCACTCTCCCCAGAGGCGTTGTTGTTGTAGAACTTTTATTGTGAGAAGAAAGGGGAAGGGGGCAGGGGTGAAAAGTTGAAAGGGAGTTCATGGGTGGGGCCCAACGTCCAGGGCTCCAGATGCAACGGCTCTCACTTTGGCTCTCTGGATCAGACGTAGCTGATCTTCGAGAGATGAGCTGGTAAGGGCTGCCTCCCATGTCTCGATAGGATTAATCTGTATACTATTGTTTTCCTGGGGCCAGATGACCGGGCAAGCCCAGGTTGCGTGAAATAGCGTGGCTATCTCTCCGCATTTTGTGCACGTTTCTTGGAAGGAATTGGGGAACATTTTTGCCAGTCGTGATTTATGTGGGTACGTGTTTGTTTGTATTTGCCTCAGTATTTGAGCTTCTATAGCATTTAATTCCTTGTGTGGAGTAGGAAAGGTGCTTCTCTTTTGCCTAATAAGCGAGAGTCTTTCTCCATATTTTTCGGGGAGGGGGGTGTGATAAGCGTGATCGTCAGGTGTGCGGTGTGTGAGTTCACGCACTGCCTTGTCCGCTGCTTCATTACCCTCCAGTCCTTCGTGTCCGGGACACCATGTGATATTGTATTTTTTCCTCAGTTCAGGTGGAAGAAGGTTTTTGAGGCGTTTTGGCATTCTTCCTGCGGCAAGATTCAATACTGCTCTCTTGGAGTCTGTTATTGTGTTCAGACTTCTGCTCGTCTTTTCGCCGAGTCGAATTGCCATGAGGATGGCACCAGTCTCTGCTTCTTCTGTGTTTGAATGTCTAATTGTCATGCAATCTTGCAGAGCTCCCTTGAAATCTGTGACCACAGGGTGGCGTTGGTTTTGTCACGTGTTCCAGCATCCGTATAGACCGTGTTTTCATGATCCTTGAATTTTTTCCTGAGGTATTTGACTCTCGCTTGCCTTCTGTCTTTGTGTACAGTGGGGTCCATGTTTTTCGGTAGAGGAAGGGTTTTGATGTGACTGCGCTGTTCAGGTTTCAAGTCCGTCATGGCGTCCAGTCGTGTTCTTTCTGGGGGGCTACCTATCTTCCAAAGGATGGATCTCCCAGTTTTAGTGGTGGCAAGCCTTTCCTTCTGGGCGATTAGTAATGCTTCCTTGATTTCTTCGAAGGTGTTGTACACTCCTAATTGAAAGAATTTTTCCGTGGACGTGTACGATGGTAGGCCCAGTGCTACTTTATATGCCGTCTTGATGATAATGTTTATTTGTTTTTTGTCTTGTTTGTTTAGGTTGTGATACGGTAAGCTGTACGCCAGCCTACTCGTGACGAGGACTTGCATGATTCTTAATGTTTCCTCTTCCTTCAATCCGGCTCTCCCTTTGGGGATTCTCTTCACAATTCGGGCTAGCTGGGTTGAAGATTTACTGATTTTTTCAATAGTGAGATCGGCTCTTCCGTTTCTCTGTATTGTCATTCCCAGGACGCGAATGTGGTCTCTTTCTGGGATTACGGATTGGCCAATCTTCACAGCTATCTTCTCTTCCTTGTTGCTGCTTCGGTGTGCGTGGATTCTTACTATCTCTGATTTTTCCGGGGCGCACTGGAGTCCATTTTCGCCTGCCAGCTTTACTACCCAGTTTACGGCGTTCTGAAGATGCCTTTCTTTTTCTGTAGTTGACCCTTGCGTCGCCCATATCGTTATATCATCTGCATAGATGACGTGTCCAATGTTCGGGAGTTCTCTCAGCTTGTTCGCGATCTTTATCATCGAAATGTTGAAGAGGAGAGGGGATATGATGGATCCCTGTGGCGTGCCTGAATTTGACATCTGAAAGGGTTTTGATCTCAGTTGGCCAATTCCTACCGTTGCTGTTCTGTTGGATAGGAACGCAGAGGCGTCTTTTCTTTTGCAGCGACGTCTGTCGTATGCCTGTCCTACTATGCAGGAGGAATGCCTGCACGCGCGGAATTTAAACACCCGTGCGCAGCCGGAATAGACGGCGCAGATAATCGCACGCCATCGCATACATGTCGATCGCTTAATCCCTATCAGGGGGCGTTTATTCTGACATTATGAAGACCCGCTAAAAATATTGTACTAACCCAGCAGATGTAAGACGCAACAAAACGACGGCGACTTCAGAAGCACCAAAGAATGACAAAGAGTAATATGAAACGCGACAACATGCAGTCTAGCGTGATTCTGCTTACGACAAATCGATGCAGCGCAAAATTTACCCTCTGTTGTTGGCCCGCTCTCCGGCCGCGTGCTTAATTATTTATGCTGCTTTTGCGCATGAACAACGCTTACAAGTGTCGCCCGGAGTCTCCATCGGCAAACGGCAATGATACACACATTTCTGTGCCAATGACTGAATTGGACGGTTGCCCTGTTGTAATAAGTATACAAAAACACTGTCAGCTTGATAAGGCACCCAAGAATATCAAACGCAACCTTCATTCTAACTCATGCCGCAACTTACCGCCCCATGTTCACTGTCGCTCTACGGTCGTGTTATCTCGTCGATAACGTCGTGGACTCCAAATAAAATGCTGCAATTTGTATGGCTGCAATTTTAGGCCTACCAGGTTTCCCGGCGCTTTTTTTTTCTTTAAGCGGCTGACAGACAAAACAACCGGCTCGTCAAACCTTTTATTTCGGCGAGTCATCAACACAGAGATATAGGGTCCGGATGAATTCAAATATCGCGAAATGAAGGCTTGTGAAAAGACCGCAATGTCAGGGCCTCGATCTTGAGCAGATTGCTACGTCGCGGGCAGTCGCGGGTGATGTTATCGCGTTTATGTTATTTTCTGATGAGCGTGTGAGTGCCGGTCTGTGTTCTAGGCACACTCTGTGTTCTAGGCACACCATCGACTTCATCGGTGGACGTAAGTTTGAGAACGGCGAGAAAGCTGAGGGAACTTTGATATTCGCTAGTGACCAGAACCAGTTGCTCCTTTCGCCTTTTGTAAAACCTGTTAAAACACAGCCGAATTGGTGTTCTCAAATTTACAAAACGGAGTCACATTTTCGCAAAAGGTTGTGTTTGTATACTAGCCATATGTCTATATGTGGGCTCTACATTTTGTTTTCCCGCCATGCAAACCAATACCTAACGTATCTTTGCCGTAGGACCACTCAATTCCTTCGGGTCCGGGTTACTTAGAAGGTGCTGTCGAACTAGTTAATCAAGCCGTGCGAAGGAGAGCGCAATGTACGCGAAGCGGTGCCAACGCAGACCCAAAGCAATCCGTGCCCAAAACTACCGTCGCCGAAGCAGACGACAAAAGCCGACGGAATGCGTTCCGCCAACTTGCTCCGTGGCCCCGACCATGAGATGCTGGAGCGACAGTGTTGCCAGTGTCTTCCTGTGCCGGCACGAGACGCCGCCACGGCGGAACGCTATGTGGCTCTACCTGGGTCCAGCGAGCGAGATACGATGACCAGTCGAGCCCCTAAAGTGCTCTGCACTTAAAAGCACATGGACCGCGAGATCCGCGCACTGCGTCGGCTCGCTCCACCACGTACGTTCCACAATGCGGTCGGTGCCGCAATGTTCGTTGTGACAACTGGATGGAGCCTCCGTCCAGTGGTCAGGAGAAGTTATGGTGGGGTGGGGGTCAGAGGGGCAGGCCCACATGTGGCGTTGCACTGTGGATTTAGCGCCGCAATGCGGGAAGAGCGGAGAGGGGTAGGCGGATGGGTAAATGTGGTGAAGGAGGACTCGATTGGGAAGATTCCGTTTGGAGGCGACGCCACAGCCGTTCCTCCGAGCGGGTTAGGGATGGGTGAGCCGGGGGCAGCGTGTAGCGGGAGAGGCGGTAGTAATCTGTAACCTCCCTGTAAGCGGTGAGGGAGTCCCTGGCGGAGTAAACTCCTTGACCGGAAGTGGTCTCGTCAAGCGCACGGGTGACGAGTGCTCGTGCCGCCTTATGAGCCCACTCCGCGCCGCCTAGTCCCGTGTGTGCCGGTAACCAGAGGAGCTCCGTAGGATGCTGGGGGGCTGAATTTTGAAGCAGAATTTTGCAGGCTAGCGTGGAGATACTGCCGCTAGCAAAACTTTTGATGGCCGTTTTTGAATCAGATAACATTAGATCAGAGGGAGGCCGGTGTGCGAGAGCCAGGGCTGTGACCACCTCTTCCGTAACATGTGGGGTTGTGGTGGGAATAGTGAGAGACGTGAGATGAGTAGTAGTCGGCGAGGAGACGACAGCTACAGGCTTGTTGCTGCATCTACGTAGAAGGTGTTTGGCGAAGAAGAAGAAGAAAACTTTATTTTTGCAAGGATCCCCTAGTCCGAAGCTCCCGGGATAGCCGACAGGGCCTTCTCTGCGCGTTCAATGAGTGTTCTTTGCACTTCCGCGCTAGAGCAACTAGAGTCTGCCAGCCTTCTTTCCCATGAAATGGGGGTTGGATTGGGTATGGGGGGAAGGTTAGGGTTCTGTGTACATGTCCAGAGAGTGTGATAGATGCTAGGGTAGTCCCCGCAGTTAGGACACTTGGGGGTACCCGGTCATCGTTGGAATCGGTGTGTTAGGTGTACAGTAGGCAGCGTGTTTGTCTGAATTTGCCTTAGTACAGCGGATTCCCGACGAGTGAGTGTTTTGTGTGGTGTTTTGTCTGTTTTTGTCTGACTCTTGTCTGTTTTGACGGGCTTTCCGTAGGAGATCCCTGGGGTCAACTGGTTCTTGAGGTCCTTGTTGCGCCCTACGTTCACTTGAATGTGGAAGTGCATGCTCAGGCGCCCGGTGGTTTAACGCTCGGGCGAGTGCGTGTGCGCTCTCATTTCCTGGCATGCCTTCGTGCCCAGGTACCCAGATTACCTTGTAGCACTTTTGACTTGAAGCGAAGACCTTGTTCAGTATGTGAGCGGTATTTCTGTGCATTCGGTTGCAGAGAAGTTGCCGGCATGCAGATTGAGAGTCGGTGTAGATGTACACTGTACCGGTGTCTGGCACAGAACGGCAAGAGTGCTCTATAGCACGCGCGATTGCCCTGGTCTCCACATCGACGGTTGCAATGAGGTCAAGTTCTGTGGCTGCTGTGATGAGGGTATGACTTCCGTCTACGACAACGGTGACACCCGTCCCATCTAGGAGGCTGGCGAGGGGGGGAAAGTGGAACGAGGGCACGCGCTCGAGCAGCTCGTCGGGCAGTATGATGAGTAGAGTTCATATTACGGGGGAGTGGCCTGATTGTTATGTTATCACTATAATCGGGTGGAATGCGAGCCGTGAGGGTTGATGTAAGAGGAATATGTATTAGTGCCTCCTTAAGTAAGAGTTGGACAGGTGTGTGTTTAGCCAGGCGATATATCTGGCCCGTACGGTGCGCTTTAACTAATTCGTCCAGGGAGTTCTAGGTGCCGGTGGCCCATAGTTTGGTAGTTGATGCGTGAGGAGGCAAGCCGAGAGCAGCCCTGTAGGCCTTACGGATGAGTCCGTCTACTAGTTGGTGACTTCCGTGGTGGAAAGGAACAGATATGGAAGGGAGTAGGTAATGCGACTCAGTAGACATGCCTGGATAAATCGGCAGCGGTCCATCTCCGTCAGGCCATGGCCCCTAGCAGTTACGCGCCTCAGGGGGCCTATGATTTGGGTTACGTGTGAGGAAAGGGTGTGTAGGACCGATGTGTTTCGGCGATTGGATTGGATGACTAGGCCGCGTATTTTTATGCGATTCACAGTTGGTGTAGGAGCATTATCCATATATACAGGCACGCTGGGTGCTTTATTTTGATTGATTTTGATTTATTGTAGGGTTTAACGCGCCGACGCAACGCAGGCGATGAGGGGCGCCGTAGTGGAGGGCTCCGGATTAATTTTGACCACCTGGGGATCTTTAACGTGCGCCGAAATCTCGTACGCACGGGCGTTTTTGCTTTTCGCCTCCATCAGAAAAGCGGCCGCCGCGGCCGGGAATTGAACCCGCGACCTCGTGCTCAGCAGCGCAACGCCTTAGCCACTGAGCCACCGCGGCGGGTACGCTGGGTGCTGTTTTAGGGGTGGTGGCGTGTGGGGATAGCATGAGGAGTTCGGATTTTGATGGCGAGCATGTTAAACCAGCTTCCTGGGCTGCCTGTTGTACCGCCGAGACTCCTGCTTGAAGTGTTGTTTCTATATCCGCGTCGCTGCTCCCAGTTACCCAAAGGGTGATGTCATCAGTGTACATACTATAGCATAGCCGAGGGATATTGGCCAGGATGGGGGAAGGTGGGAGACAGCGAGATTAAAGAGGAGGGGGAGAGGACTGAACCTTGTGGAGTGCCGATGAACGGGAGTTGGTAGGTGGGGGATTGGAGGTCACTGAATCTGTAGCCTGCTGTGCGATTTGAGAGGAATGCCTTTACATAATTATATGTACGATCACCGGGAGCTATGCTGGCAAGGCTTCGAAGTATGGCTTGGTGAGTTACCTGATAAAATGCTTTTTGTAAGTCTAGGGCTAAGATGGCTGAATAGTCGTGTTTGGGCGGTTGCTGGAGGACATACGTGTACAGTTAGCGATATAGGCACACGCTTGCTGGCTACACCCTTCGGCGCGTCGGGGTATAATACAGACGGCGCCCCCTCTCCAGGAGTCGCTCTTTCTTTGCCTTCGATCGCCCCATCGGCAATTAAATCTTCAAGTCGCGCATTAATGAACACCGTACACATTCCTTGTTTAGGCTGGTTTGGCGAGAGGTTGGTTTGGCGAAAAGGCTGGTTTGGCGAGAGCTGCGACAGTCGTCTTCAAGTTTTCGAGGTTCGGTTTACGTAGCGACGCTAGGTTTACGTATCAGAGAAGCACAAATGACACCTGTCTCCCTCTCTACCAAGGGGGCTGGTAGTCTGCAGTGCTCAGCCCCCCCCCCTCCCCCTCTTAACCTTTAATAACGTCCCTAAAAGTGCGATCGTTGGTTAGTTTTCAAGTAGAACCGACACCGAATACAACGAAGACGAGATTAATGGAGAAAATAATTAAAAGGGAATGCACACGCACTTAGGCTAGCTTGTTTCCTTTCTTTTTTTGGCGGCGGTTTGGCGGGGAGGGAGGAGGAGGAGGAGAGATAGGATTGGACCGCGGCCGGACTCGACCCTCCTCGAGCGCGGGAGGAGGATAGTCGAGTCCGGCCGTGGACTGGACTAAAAGTAGCAGCGTCTTAAAGCATTGGGGGATGTGAAATCAAAGCGCTTCGGTAACACTCAAAGTATTAGGGTTTTTCACATGAATGGTAAAACAGAAAAAATGTTCATCATAAATAAATTAAAGTGTTAATTTTGGACATATACCAAAATTGGGTTTTACGCGCTGATGCTCCCCCTCGGTTTAGCGTTCGTTTCTACGCACGGTGGCGCAAACGCAACTTTCCAACGTAAACTCATGTCAACTGACGAAATGACAACATTAAAGCTAAGATGTTAAAAGAATGCCTGGGACACCCCGTGCACCAAAGATTCCGCACCGAGACGTCCTGCACCGAAATGTCCGTGCCCCGAAATGTCCGTGCACCGAAGTGTCCGCGCACCCAAAAGTCCGTGCACCGAAATGTCCGTGCACCGAAACGTCCGCACCGAAACGCCCTGCACCGAAATGTCCTACACCGAAATGTCCGGATCCCCTTGGCGTGAAGGGCGTAGGAAGAAACCAAGGAGGCTTTTGTAATTCGCCGCGCTTTTGTGTTCACCCGACAAGCGGGCCCGGAGACGAAGCGTCGGGCATTCCATAAAAGCTGAAAGCGATCTAAACTTTCGAATAAGTATTTCATTGCGAGAATCCCAGCAGCGAACGGGAGCTGAAGGTCGGTCAAGGGGTCAAACATTGGGTCAGAGTTAGGAAGAGGTCACCAGACGTTCTGTTTGTGATAGTTGCACCGCTCAAAGTTACTGGGCGAAGTTTCCGTTCGTCACGCGTCTGAAAGAAATTGGCGACGCGGCGGCTGGTATGCGTCAATAGGTGGGCGAGCAAGCTTTGTTAGGCGCTCCACGTGTTACAAAAGAAAGGGATTCTGGCGGCGCCGAGCACAAATATAGGCGTGCGCGGTATGACAATACTTTAAGACGTGTCGCCCGAGAGCCCATTCCCGGAGTTGGGTCTGCTTTGGTTGGTTTTCATTTCTGTTATGTTTTTGTGTTGCGGAATATCTTTGGGTTTCTGTATGAGGGTGAGAGAGGTGGGTCACGTGGCTATTTTGGACCCCCCCCCTAGCTTTGTTTTTCACGGTGGCCAATCAGTAGCCTGGTGTGGTGTAATCAATGAGTCAGAATCACTCTCAAGTTGTGACGTCCCTTTTGTGGGCGGTTTTTTTTGGTAAAACCGAGAGTTTGATGTTTTCGGGGGAGATAGGATTGAACGGACAGAGACGGGGAGGTGGAGAGCGGCGAGTTCCCGCTCGACGCGGGCCTTGCCCGACCTCTTGTTTGCGATCACGAGCCATGAGTGTTGTAAATAGTTAGTGTAAATAAAGTGCACATATTGTACATTTTGAGTTTACTTGGAGTAGAGCGTCGTCGGCTATGTGCCATCGGCCAACGAGCCAGAAATCGTCGTTTCATCTGATCATCTATCATCGACAGCGGGCGCCCGATCCACCACCTTCGTATTTTAACTGGTCTATTCCGCGCTTTCGCAATTTCAATGTATTGTGTTATCAAGAACAAATTATTATCTAATCGCCTGCCTTTTCTAAATCTATCCTGCAGTTCTTCAGGGATTTCATTTTCTTCCATCCATGCTTGAATTTCTGATTTTATCGCCTACAATACGAATCCATACACCACTGACGTTACCGTGAGTTGTCTGTATGAATCAATACTGGCTTTGTTGCCTCTGCCGTTATACATTAAATTCATCCTACTTTCTAGCCGGTCCTCCGGTATTTGTTTGGTTTGCATCAATTTATCTATTGCCCTCATAAACGATGCCTCACTTTTAGGTCCAAGCAGGTTTATCAGTTGCATTGGTATTCCGCCCGGGCCCCCTGCTGTCTGGGGGCAAACCTTTTGCTCTGCTTTCTTCCAATCAAGGTTGCTCGAACTTATTTCCCTTTCCGCAGTCTTCTGTGGTGCTGATGTTATCGGTGCAGGCTTCCCTACCTCTGTTTCCCTAAACTTCTCACTAATCACTCTATGAATATGCGGCAACGCGTGCTCTCCTTCTAAACGTTTCCCCTCATCATCAATCAATAATGCTTGATAGATATCGTTTTTTGAGCTAAGTAATTTTACATGGTTCCAAAACTTCTTAGATGCGCTTTTGTCCTTCTTCCGTACTTGTGCCATCCATTGTTCGCTTTTCTGCTTGATCTTTGCTTGCACCATTTTCTGTACATTTTAGTTGCTTGGCTCTTCTCGTCTTAAGCTTTATGAACGCGATCATTTTGTCATACTTAATTTCTTGTTCCATCATATAAGCGATGATATTTAGCTCTTCATTGTTTAAATTAGTTCCTCCGGTTGTACCGATTTCTAAATTTGTCTGGGCTGCGTCTCCAAAGTGCGAGGTGGTCGCTTGTGGTCGCTTCCTAAGCTGTCTGTTCCGTTTTTATCTATCCTAATTTCCTGCAACCTTTCGTATACTGTCTCGTAGACTAAACTGTAGTCTCTGCTGGACTGTCTGTTACGGTTTTGCCACGTTATTTGTCCGTAACACTTGTTTTCTGTGTTTACTATTACAATCCGGTTTTCCGGACATAAATCTATTACTAGAAAACCGTTGTGGGCTGTGTATCCATCCAAATACTCTATATGGACATTCATATCTCCAACTAAGATCCAACTTTTAGCCCTGGCGACCTTCCAGACCATCTTCTGTGGAAAATAAAAGATGAATTGAATTGACTGATTAACGCCACGTTTTATTTTTTCTTCATTTATGCACGAACTCGCTCAGCAACAAGTTTTGTTAAATTGCAGCTGACGATCGGTGCTCCGGTTCATCACGAAGGCGACGTTTTCATGGACACGCTGAAAAACATTTCCAAGCTCTTCAAAAACCTAACATTTGAAATAATGATAGGATTAATAAAATAAGAGTCTCTAATGAGTTTCCCCCAATGTATTACCATAGTTGTTAACTACCAGCTTGACCTGCAGAACAGTAGGCACAACCGTTCCGGCAGAAATACGCTTTACTTCATTTTCCCTTATCTTTAAAACTGCCTGTTTTATTTTTCACTTCTCTACTAACACACCATTATTTGCGTTTTTTTGGCACTATTGTTCGAATATACGGCCACTAAAAGGTTTCAATGCAAGCAAATGATGCAAATTAGGCGAGCGCATGTATAATGGCGGCCCATGACGACACAGACGGCCTTGACATGAGCCGCATAGACGCTAGCGCCAGATTCCTCTCTAGTGTACATAGTAAGAAACTGTGTGGAGTGGACTGTGGACATGGCCGACGCGGGTCGCACAGCGGCAGGCCATAGAAATCTTACTCTACTGACCTTGAAAACGGCGCCTGTCGATAACTGATCTACTCCAAATGCATGTTCAAGTGATGAGGCATATAAGCTTCAAGTGTAAGCCATTTGTTTATTTTGCAATTGGCGCCCATTATTAAGTATTCTGCTCAAGAAGCAGAGGTACAAATCAATGTTTTCAACGGCGTGCGTTTCAACGCTTTCAATGTTTCAATGTTTTCAACGCCTCGCGCTTCAAAGAGGCGTGAATTTTTTGTTCGGAGGCATGAAAATTACGGGAGACCTCAGCCATATAAGTTTCTCTCAGAAATCGGGATTCGACGGATTCTTTAGTGTCAAGTAGAAGTGCACTGAACCCCAGCCCCCCCCCCCCCTCCCCTCCCTTACACACACACACACACAACATAACTTTATATGCAGAAGGATGGCAAGTTGGGCTAGTTGGTCCATAGTGACCATAACGAAATGCAGCGCAAAAAAGGACGGGACAAAAGAAGAATTAACGACGACACGGCGCTGTCGTCGTTAATTCTTCTTTTGTCCCGTCCTTTTTTGCGCTGCATTTCGTTATGGTGATAACTTTATATGATATTTTCGTAGCTCATCGATCAAGGGCGCGTGTTACTCACGCGGAAAAATATATATTATGCGTGCTACTACTGGCGTGTTCGGCGCGCCTCAAATGCACCAACCTGCTCGCGAATCAAACTAACCTTGGGCCAGAGTCGTAGCAATTACACGTCTCCGTCCATAGAAGTGATCCACTGTGGCTAATATGCCGAACCAGTCTGGGGCTAGGTCCAACTCGCTGTTATTAAAGCAAAATTACGTTAATTTTCCTGGGAAATCAGTGCTTGCGCAGAAACAGTCGTTATTAAAAAAAAACGCAAATGGAAGTGAACTTGCACCAGGTGCTCTGCAGCTGCTGTGACAAACGCTTCCTGTTTATCGTGTGCAAGTATTTTCCACTCGTCTTCCGCATTTCCTAATGTCCCAGCAAATGACTTGGACGGTGAGAGCTCTGCCTAATCTGATAGCTTATCTCTTTTCATACCGCGGCACAAACGTTTCTCCTGGAAACTTATTTGACTCAAAAATATACGAGGCACGCACATAAAAATGAAGGCAAATGAATGTTGCATAGTGGCATAACAAGGGTCCCAAATAGCCGCAGAATACTCGACTTTGGGGATGGGGCCTTTCTAAAATTACGGCGCACTAATCCCAGCATCTTGTTGGCTTTATTTGTAGTTGTGTCTATTGGCTTGGTATCTGGGATATTTAACACCTTCCAAACTGGAACCATTATATAGTGTATGCGCTAGTGGGATTGATGCCTGCCGTGAAACATGCATATTGACTTGAATTTGGAGACTCGTTTATTTCCATCCCCCATTGTTCACACCACTTCGACGTGCCGCACAGATCACACTGAAATATTTGTTCGTTTGGCTGATCGGTAACCTCACGGTACAAAACGCAGTCATATCTCTTGTGTTGTTAACGAACGCGAGCGTTGTTGCTTCCGTTATTGCACTCGGATGCACATTTCTTGGGACTGGGGCGGGTATGATGGTGGAACGTATATGAGGTGGTATTGGCTGTAACGCTTCATGGGGATTTGGTATAGGATGGTCTTTACTCTGGAGCATTGTGCGGCATGTAGGGGTGAGCGCAAGGCGAGAGGGTTGCTTTGAGCTTCTATGCGTTCAGATAGTCAACTATGCAGGTCAAGTTGAAGGAGCTTATTGGTGGGAATGAAAGCCGGTGGTCCATAGGGCTATCCCTACGCTCGACGATGAGATAAGCTCACTTGGAGTGTTCTTGAGGTCGGATTTGAACGTAGGGGATGCCATATGGGTAGCAATGCTTGCACCAGTTGATACGTGCATGCAGATACGGCGCATGAGGTGGGCAAGTTGCGATACGGTGGAGTGGAGTTGGGGTAGCAGTGCTGCTCCAGATCCATGGAAGCTGACTCCTAGGATACGCAAGGTCTTCACTCGTGGGCTAGGTTCCTGGTCAATCATGACCTCCTAAGGCACCGGCGCCGGGTCATTCATCATCATCATCAGCCTATTTAGGTCCACTTCAGGAGGAAGGCCTCTCCCATTGACTCCACTAGTTCCTGTCCTGCGCTGCTCGAGTTCATTCCTTGCCTCCGAATATTTTTTTAACACGAAAGTGTTTTATTTCCGGATACACGAAGATTTCACATACGTCATATCCGTCACAGAAGTGACGCCAGTACAACGAAACAAGCGGCCTGTAAGGGGTGCACCCCTGCACACAGTGTCTTCTTGCGGGGAAGCAACCTTCAGTACTAAAGATCACGTTATACTTAGGGTTGTTCGTTTTCAGGTTTTGTCTTTTAACATGAAAGTTTTATTCCGGGATACACCAAGGTTTAACTGACGTCATATCCATCACGAAATGACGCCAGTACACCTTTCCCGAAGCGACCCGCCAGCAAGACGTCGCTCGCCAAGCACACCCGCAAGACAGCCGCCGACCCTCAGATCATGCTCAGCTGCACATTTCGCTGCACATTTCCCTTACGTGTTTTACCGATTCCTATGACAGAAGAATTAACCACCACAGTTTTTTTTTATTTCCCCTCTATGGTCAGTGAGGGAAATAATTTCGGATAAATCACTCAGTCACCCTGCTCTGCAGAAGTGGATCACCAGCGAAGCTGCTGGGATTAACGCCGTTCAGTAACTATGCGCTATAGACAGATTTATAACTTTGGACAGCATGCAACTAACTTAGCAACTAGTAATTACAGCTAGGTTGCAAACGCCCTGGAAGGTAACCCTGCAGGGCAGTTGACAGCTGTCACGACCAGACTACTTGAAAAAGGCCGTGATTCTCTTTCTATGACTTCCCCCTTTCCCCTTTCGTTCCGTCTTCGTGCTATGTGCGCTGCCAGCATCTTGCTGGCCGGCCCGTGATCGGCGGCTGACTGTACACGTGTCCGTGGGGATAGATAGATAGATAGATAGATAGATAGATAGATAGATAGATAGAGAGAGAGAGAGAGAGAGAGAGAGAGAGAGAGAGAGAGAGAGAGAGAGAGAGAGAGAGAGAGAGAATGAGAGAGAGAGAAAGAGAGAAACTTATATTCCTGGCGAGGCTTAGTCCTAGCGAGTGTCCCTTAGGTGGGGAAGGCGCGCCAGGTAGTCTTGAGCCCTAGTGGTGGTCAGGAGCTGTGGCTGGGTGAGGAGCTCCCGGTCACCTCCAGCCAGGTAGTGGGAGGGTTGGGTAAACGGAGAGGAGGTAAAAAGGACCATTCCCCAATGGCGTGTGGCGTGGTGTCTCGAGCGCCACATGCCGGGCAGTTTGGGTGGGGATATAATGAGGGATAGATGTGGTGGAGGAAGTCTGTGGTGGGGGAGGGAATGGATCTGCAATTGTCGCCATAATCTAGAGACGTGTGAGGGGGAGGTAGTTCTAGTCGCTGTAGGCGGTAGTGTGTGGTAAGGTCATTAAATGTAAGCAAGGGTTCGCGGGAGTTTCGTGCGCCGTGCTGCGAGACGTCCACTTCTGGGGCTCGGTAAATCAGTCCTCGAGCAGCCAGGTGAGCCGTTTCCGCACCGCCACACGCCACGTGGCCGGGGGTCCAGTGGAGGGTTATGGTTTGGTCGGGAGGAGGGCGGGATAGGAGAATTTGGCGAGCAGGGAAGGAGATGTGTCCCTGCGCGAAATTTCGTACGGCCGTCTTAGAATCGGAAAATATGGGAGATGGGGCGGTTGGTGTGTTATGGCCAGCGCTATTGCCGCTTTCTCGGCCTCGTGGGGGTGGGGTGTGCAGATGGTGGCTGCCGCTGCTGGCATCGGTGTGTCTCCTGTAATAATAGCGGCAGCGAAAGTTTGTCGGTGTCTGTATTCTGCGGCGTCCACGTAAATAGAGTCAGGAGAGGGCGGGAATAGGCGCGAGTGCGCCAAGGCGCGGGCCCTTCGTCGGGCAGCGTGGTGGCGGGTAGGATGCATGTGGCGGGGAAGGGGGAGGATTTCCAGGTTTTCACGGTAGGATAGGGGTAGATGGTAAAGTTGGGAGAGGGAGGCTGGAGCAGCGAGGTTGAGTTGGTGTAGGAGGATCGAACCTGTGGGTGTTGCGGATGAACGAGCGATTTGGCTAAGGCTCAAGTTCCGCGTTTGTGAGTGATAAGTAAGGTAGAGAGTACGTGAGGCGTGATGTCAAGAGAGTTGTAACAAGTTGTAATCTGTCTTTTTCGGCGGGGCCGTGGCCGCGGGCGGTGGTCCAACGGATAAGTCCTGCTATTTGTGTCGCGTGTAGGCTGAGTGTTTTGTGGAAGAGTTGCCTATATTTTGCTGAAGGTCAGTCTGAGTATGGTGAGTGTTGGCGTAGGTGTTATTGCCTGGTCATTTATGTGGATTTGTATGGGGGGAGGCCAAGGGGTAGCCCGGTGGCGTGGGGTTAGGAGGAGTACTTGCAACTTTTCAGGGCCACACGATAGGCTTGTCGACTGGGCGAAGTTCTGTATGGTGTCCGTAGCGATTTGAAGGGTTGAATCTATGTGGGCATCACTGCCGTGAGTTACCCAAACTGTAATGTCGTCAGCATATAGACTACTGTGGAGGGAGGGGATCTCGGCGAGTGCCGTAGCGAGAGGAATAAGAGCTATATTAAACAATGTGGGAGATAAGATCGAACCTTGGGGGTGCCACGGTTGGGAAGGTGCAGAACTGGGGATTGTCTATTGCCGAGTTTAAGCGTGGCTGTCCGTTCAGACAAAAAGGATTGAACGAAATTGAAGAGCTTTGTGCCTACTTCAAGTTATTTAATGAGGACAGGATAGCTGAGTGTGAGATTCGATGAAAAGCTTTCGTCAAATCTATGGTAAGGATTGCCGAAGTGTCTTGATCCGGGGGTGTTTTAAGCAGTTGGTGGTGTATGGAGGTGTATGTCATTGGTTTGGAGGTGTATGTCATTGGTTGCAAGATGTGAGCGAAGTCCGAACATGTCGGGGAGGTGACGCGGTTGGTCGAGATGGCGATTGAGGAGAGATGCGATCATCTGCTCGAAGAGTTTGCAGATGCACGAAGTGAGTGAAATGGGACGTAGGTTGTGGGCTGAGGGAGGCTTGTGAGGCTTGGGGATGAGTGTTATGGTGGCATGTTTAAGTTCTCTTGGTAGGTGCCCCAGTTTGCCAGCAGTGGTTGTAATAGTCCAGGAGCTGTTCGTGGGAATGATGTTCCAGGTTTCGGAGGGTGGTGTATGTTATGCCGTCTGGTCCAGGTGTCGTGGTGCGGGTGAGAGTATGTAGGGCAGATTGCAGCTCGGCGAATGTGAATGCGGTGTCTAGTTGTGGGTTTGGTGTGCCAGAGTATGTGACGAGAGGAGCTTGTGGTTCCGGCGGCGAGATGTAAGTGTCTGTGAGAATTTGCGGCCACGTATGGTCGTCTCCCGTGATATTATAAGCCAATAGGTTGAGGCGTGCTTGGGATTCGGTTTTGGATGTAGAGGGGTGAAGTAGGTGCCTGAGTATACGCCATGTTTTCTTCATACTGAGGCCTTTAGAGAGGCTGTCGCACATGCGTCCCCAAGCGGTGGTTTGCAGTTGCTTGCTATGATGCTCTATTTCACGTTCTATGAGGGCAATTCGGCGGCGTAGCTTCCTATTGTGGCGTTGCGTTTTCCACTTCTTTTTGAGACCACGGTGGGCCTGAAGGAGGTGTGCGAGTCTGTGGCCTAAAGCAACGGAGGGCGTTGAAGCTGGAAGCGTAGAGCTGTGTTTCTGGATATCGGTGTGTATTCCGCGTATCCTCTCTGTGAGGACGAAAGGTTGAGGTGTTGGGTTGACGGGACGTGCTTGCGTGCGGGTAGTTTGGAATTGGTGCCAATTGATTAATGTGTGCGGTCGGGTTTGTTTCGCTGTAAGGGGCGCGGTAGTGGTGATGATCATAAAGATGTATTGGTCGCTGCCGAGGGTATGGTCCAAACGTTGCCACTTGGTGCGGTGAGTGTTTTTGGTGATGGAGAGGTCTGGTGTTGTGTCGCGCTGTGTGCTGGTGCCGTCTCGGCTAGGAACGTAGGTTTCGTTTTGAATGGTGAGGCGGTGATGCTGAATTGTTTCCCATAAGAGTCGGCCTTTTTTGTTCTGAGTTGCATAACCCCACGCTGGGTGAGGGGCATTGAAATCCCCGGTAATGATTAAGGGCGCTTGGTCTGCCTGTTTTATAGCTAGAGTGAACAATTCGCGAAAAGTGTGCGCCATTCGTGGAGGGCTATACACGTTTAGTATGTAGGTTGGCTGCGCGCTGTTGGACTTGGGTATGAGGCGTATGAATGTGTGAGGGGGAAGGTCGGGTCGCAGTTCCAGGTATTGCGCTGTGAGCTTTTTATTGATTAGTATGGCGGTGTAAGAGTCCTTTTGAATTGTGCGGAAGGGGGGGAGGTGGTTCGGAGCAGCCGTCTATAAGGGCTTGCAACGCTGCGCGTTTACGGCGGAATCCTTGACAATTCCATTGCCATATGCGCAGGGTATTAGAGCAGGTGGTTGGGTGGGCCATTTGGAATGGGTTGATGGGAGGCGGAGGCAAGGAGGAGACGGGTTAGTGCTACAAGGTGGGATTGCATGCGGGATGTCTGCTCGGTGAGGGCATGGGCTGTGTCGAGGAGGTCAGTTATATTCGAAGTTTGTTCTGTGAGTTGTTCTTCCAGATGGGTAACGCGGTCTCGGGGGGATGGGTCGGGGGATTCGGAAGCTCGCTTTTTGTTCTGGTTGAGCGGACTTTGAGAGAGTTGTAGTGGTTGTGTATGTTGCACAGGGTGAGCTCGCAGTTGCGCATTTTCGGCTCTCAGGCGGGCAACTTCTTGTCTCAATAGTTGTAACTCGTGGAGGATGGGATCGGGAGGGTTGGCAGGGAAGGAAGGTTTGTAGGAGGGAGGAGTGGCTGTAGGTGATGGGAGCTCACCTGGGCGTAGGTTGCTTTTGACCCCTTGGGAGGTCCTGAGTGCGGCCTGTTGGCGTCGCTTCCACCGCATCCGTTTTGTAGAGACGGGTAGTGGTGTTGCTTGGGGTGGTTCACAGGTTGATGCTGTTCAGTCGAGAGAGGAGGAAAGTCCTTCTGGGATGCGTTGTTTGGGGGTCTTGTTGGGGGCGGTGGTGTTACGTGAGACTGATTGAAGTTGGTTGAAGTTCTGGGCGTCTTGCCCAAAAGCTCGGGTGTCCTTTCTTGGGGGCGGTCTGGGTCGGTAGCGTTGGGGACAGGCAGGGGATCCCGTGGGGTGTGGGCCGGAGCAGATGATGCAGAGGGGGTGACAAATATGCAGATCTGGTGGGGAGCTGAGGCCACATGTTGGGCAGCGTGGAGGAGCATTGGAGTTGGGGCAGACATCCGGTCTGTGCCCGGTGGCCCAGCAGAGATGGCATGCCTCAGTCTTGCGCTTGGCGGGGCGACAGCGAAATGTAACCATCTGATAACGGATCCAGTAGGGCACTCTTGTTCCGTTAAATGTAATTTGGAATAGAGGAGTAGATTCCATTCGTCTTGCGTCGATGAAATCATCGACCCATTTGTTACATTTGTAAACAACCCGCATTTACAAATGTAAATGCGTGTTGTGCTCTATGAGCGTGTTGATGATGTCTTCTGGTGGAAGGTCTAGTGGCAGCCCTGAGATGACTCGTCGCAGGTGTTCGTCGGTGCTGGCACATGTGTGGCGAGGGCATAGGTCCTCCCTTCGATGCTGAGCGTAGTGAGTGAAGCGTACCGCAGGGCGCGGTCCTCGCGAGGAGTACTCACTACGATGAAATTAGACTGGTAAAACAAGCGAAGTTGGTCTTCACGGTTGGGTGGTAGCTGCGCTTGTAGCTGCAGGAGAGCTGCGAGTTCCAGGGGAGAAATGCGGGAGAGATTCAGGCCGCCTCGTGGCCTCAGGACTATCTTGATGTCCGAGGGCGGAAGGGGCGATTGGGGGGGAACGAACTGTTGACCTGGTTGGCTCGGGCTTTTTCTGATATTGCCGGTTGCGGGGCTGTGATTCGGTGGTACCACAGACGCGAAGGCGCGGTGTCTACGGAGCACTACGATCCAGCGGTTGTAGTTACGGGGTGACTCAGTGGAACAATCTTCGTCTTCATCGACTGCGACGTGCATTTCGTCCATGGAGGGCTCCGGTATGGTATTCGACGGCGGGGCGTTCGGCATGGCTAGGGCAGTGTCACTCGTAGTTTGTTGGGTAGACATCGCTGGAATCGTAGAACCTGCAGCATTCTGTGCGGCGTCAGTGGTCAGGTCGGCGAGCATCGCGGCGGCAGTGTCCGCCGCTGCGCGTCTGTGGCGGCTGCGGCGGCGGCCGTAGCTACGCCGGGTAGGGCCGATGGCGAGGCGCGTTAGGCTTAGCCAGGCGACCCACCAGCGGAGATCTTCTATCGCTGATTTTGAGAGTTCGGGTGACCCAAAGGCGATGAGAATGGTATCAGTCGATGCCGTCCAACAAGCAGCCCACTTGACGAAGCAAGAATGCCGCGACATCTTCATCAAGCTACGACGCCGTCAAAATCTGCTAGCGGTGGATGCATATCGAGATTCGGCAGCCGCAAAACTTCTTGCACTTCAGCAGATTGCTCTCCTAGGCAACTCGCACCCCACCATAACGTACGAGGCCAACCACCCCAACAACGCTCAGGGTGTTATACATGGCGTGTCCCTTGACCTCTCAGAAGACTTCCTGCAGTGCGAGCTTCTCGTGCCGTCTCGAAAAATTTTACGCTTCCGCCGGCTTGGTCAGACGGCCTCCCTTCTCATCACGATCGAAGGACCTTCCCTACCTCGCCACGCTGTCCTCTGTTCAGCCCTTTCCATCTTTCCAGCCCATCACATGACACATATTACACAGACGCCACGTTTACCGACAACATGGCCACAACTGTCACGGTAGGTCCACGTGAAGAAACCATCCGTCAACACTGTAATGTACCTTCTTCTACAGCTGCTGAAATTCAAGCCATTGCCGATTCGATCATGCTGCAACCCCATTCAACTGACCAAATTACTATCCGCACGGATAGTCAATCTGCCCTCAGAGAATTCGCAACTAACTCCTTACCTGCGCACATTCATCACGAGCTGACATGCTACATGGCAGCCCACAGTCACCTGCACGTATTTCTAGAATGTGTCCCCGGACACCAGGGAATTGTAGGGAATGAAAGAGCTCATGCCCTTGCTCGTGCAAATCGAAACCCGAGCGACCCTCAACCCTGGCCCCAGGACTACAGCCCCAAGGAAGAACGCGCCGCCCATCGCAAGGCCCGGAGGCAACAGCTGAAGGACCTTCGCAGATCCCGCCGTAATCTTCCTCCTCCCACTTCTGACCTCACACGCCGCGAAGGCACTTACATCCGCCAGGCTCAGACTCTCTCCCTCCCTTGTGACCTCGTTCTTCACTATATCATGACCCGAGATGGCGCGCCCCACTGTCAGGTGTGTGGTGCCTATCCCGACGTTAAACACACCTACTGGACTTGTCCTCGCGCCAGGAGATCACCTCACTTTCTTCATCCACACCTTTTACCATCTCACATTCCATACTCATGGGAAAACTGGGCCGCTCCTCCGCCTGATCTTCGCCCCATCCTTTGGCCTCGCCTCGCCCGGCACATTGCCCACGTGCGGGGCCCTGACACCTGCGGAATTCCCACCTGAACGTCTTCCAGGCCCACCAGAACCACATTTTCGGCAGCCCGGACATGGGCCGCTTTAAATAAACTTTGATCTCTCTCTCTCTCGACTTCCTGATCATGGTGATACCATAATGGGATGATAGACTTGGCTTGTCGTGCACAGACGGCGGGTTTGTTGGAGGGTCCATGCGAGGTCGGCTCGACTCGTCTGGCCCCCTGGTGGCCGTCCTTCGTGTCCGTGGCGAAAGTTTTCGCCGCTGCGCCGCGGACACAGCGCGACAGAAGAACACAGAACGAAATAGCTCGGGCGGACAGGGGTACGTGATTTCAAGCCGGGTGTATCACGATTGTCCCGCGCGCACAAGCCCCGTCGCAAAAGCCCCGCGACGTTAGCCCCGTGTCTCTAATGCCCCACGAGCACTAGCCCCACGTCATAACCCCCCCCTACTGAAAAATTTTGGTGAACGGGTCCTGTTATACGGGATTATGGAACAGGATCCCGTCCACCCAGTCAGACGGGCCCTACAGGGGCCGTTCAGACGGGTCCTACGGGGGCCTTTCAGACGGGTCCTACGGGGGCCTTTCAGACGGGTCCTACGGGGGCCATTCAGACGGGTCCTACGGGGGCCATTCAGACGGGTCCTACGGGGGCCATTCAGACGGGCCCTACGGGGGCCTGTTCAGACCAGACCCCGTACAGGCCGACCCAATTCAACCAGACCCGCAAAAGCTCTGAACTTGTATGAACCTGTTTAGGACCCTCTATCACAGGTCTACCCCTTCTGCTTGTCTATAGTGCAAGTCACTTTTTCCATTTCCAATCAATATAGGCATTCGTAAATTGTCATGCATCAATTGTTTTCATGCAGCTGGTAACTATTTGGTGTATATATTTGCATTTAAAATTAGTAATTGAAGAGAAGCATCTGAACACAGGGAAAACATTTATTTCTTGCGCATGTCTTGGACGAGCTCCCCAATGTAATAGTTCATCCGCTTGCGCCGGTCTGCCGGCGCAGCCTTTTCCGTTGGGTGAAGAGCGATGAAGTGGTCGAAAGCCCCTTCAAAAACAAAGAATAATGTAGTGATGTGTAAGTTTGCCCTATACATACAAAATGTTTGACTGTGTAAGTTTGCCCTACACATACAAAATGTTTGACTCAAAGCATATACTTACACCCCAGCGCCTCCACCTTCTGCGGAGTCATGGCGAGCTTCGCAGGGGGGGGCCCTTCCTTCGCGTGAATGAAGCGCCGGCAGGGCAGCCCAGTCAAGCTGCGCACTCGCAGCTCTAATGGTGTCCACAGGGACCGGGCCCCCTCTTTGCAAAAGAGGGAGTCGCGAGGGATGCGCAGGAGGTGCTGCCACTTTTCAGACGGCACGAAGTTCTGGTTTCCAATGTGGACCTGCACAGAAAGAGCGCAGGATTGTGGAAAGATAATAAAGGCTGAGCAACACTTGGTAAGTTCAAAAAGAAAACAATTGTATCTTGCATGTTCTGCGACATACCATGCCTTCGATGTCCATGAAAAGTGGCGGCCCCTCCTGTTCCCTTTCGCTGCTTGGCTCCGAGACAGAGGGCTGCACATCATTTCAAAATATGAGAAGTAATTATCAAGGTGTTCTCAAATTTATAAAAAATATAACTACACAGTTACCCAACTACAAGGTCATTTGCCATGGTGCCTCAGTTGCCCGCTACTGTTCCTCGAAACAAGCGTGCCGCTCGTACTTCCACTTTACCCACGCCTTACTTCTGCGATAACAGCTTTTGCTGAAAGGCGAAAGATAACACCGAGTCGTCAGATATCAGTTCAGACGACGACAACACTTCCAATTAATTGGCCTTGAACACTGCCTGCTGCCCACCAGCCAGTTTCGTTTTTGTCCGAAGCTACTTCCTGAGGTCTAGTGTCGCTTTTTAGTAGAACGGTCTATTCTGACCGTCTCCAACAGGCTTGATATTGTTCCTTGTCGAAATTGTTAGGTGGCAGTGCAATGTAGTAGGTTCGTAGTGCTGAACTCACTTCATAGCACGACAGCGCCTGAGTGAAAGCTTGCTGGGCACGATTCTAGCGCATAGTACCTTATTCCTGCAAGCATGGCTATCATAGCAAGCCAGAACATAATAAACCTAAAATGAAAGTGCTGCGTCAACAAGCATCAAACACAGAATTGGCTTTCAACTCCAACCAGATTTTTTCACATCGCTTGCTTGCCTACGATATTGTGCTTGTCATAATCATTGACAAGGTGTTCGGTCATCGTGGGGCGTGGTCATCACGCATCACTGCTACCGACGAAGAATGTGTGCCACTAAATGTTCCGCATCAGTGCTCATCAGGGCACGAATGATGTACCGGCGAACGATTTTAGATGGTCAAGCTTGCACTGACACTGATAATCCCAGAAATCAGCTTAAAATGTCATATTCAAAAACACGCCCTAGAAAAAAAATGTGGCCGTGCGCGGAACAGTTTTTCAGATATAAAAAAAATTGTTAGCACGTGCGGTCCTCGTGTCATGCGGTGAAGCCCAACCTCCAATTCAATATGTGCAATTTCGGGTGGTTCCATGGAAGAAATCTGGCGGTTTCACATTATCAAAGGCACCAATTTGCCCCACGTAATGTAAAAACGTCTTGCCAATGACTGACTTTGCATTTACAGCCAGCACAATAATTTGGACAAGCATGCGATGAGGAAAAACATGCATGAAGTTGAAAACAGAACTGCGTGGTTGATGCTTGTTGGCGTTCACGGTCAGTTATCTCTAAAAACATAACATAAAGTTGAGCCTTATCATCACCTTCTGACTAGCAATTCCAGCCTTGCTTGCAATAATGAGGAGCAATGCGCTAGAATCATGCCCTACTTTGGCTGAGTAGCTGTTGCCCGGTAAAAAAGATCAGCACAATGAGCCTCCTCAATTGCAGCGCCACCTAACATTTATGAAATGAAACAGCACAAAAACTTGTCGGAGACTCCGTCCGAATAGACAGTTCAACTAAGCAGCAACACTAGACCCCCGGAGATACCCTCGTATCGAAACGAAACTGGAAGGCGATGAGCTGGCAGTGTGTAAGGCCGGTTTGAAGCGCTAACCTCGTCGGAACAGATATTTGGCGACTGGGTGTGACCTTTTGACTTGCATCTAAAGTTCTTATTGCACAAATCGGGTTAGGGTTCAATGAAATCAGGAGAAGCATGCTTTGTTCGAGGATGTCACGGACGCTCATGGTGCCATGGCAGGTAGCCTTGAAGTTGGATAACTGCGTAGCAGCACTAAATATGAATCACGCGATGCAGAAACGAAACCGAAACTGTTGTAAACTGTTCGCGAATGGTCCTGGGGTAAGTAGAACTACCACACAACTTAGAACAACGTGTGAAAAGGCAATAAAACTGCCTAAAATCATCAAGTAGCTTCGCAAGCAGGCACTGCTTGACATTTTCAGCCGTTTTCTGGGATTATCACAGTCAGAGTGCAAACTTGACGATCGAGAAGCATTTGCCAGTACGTCATTCACACCCTGATAACAAACGCCGAACACTGATGCGGAATAATTAAGAGTGGCACACATTCTTCGTTGGTAGCAGACTCGTGATGACCACGCCCCTTTTTCACACCCAAAAGCTCCGATGCCAGTTTCCCCGAACCATTCTCCCGGGACGATATATTATGGGGCGTGTGTTTTCTTTTCAGTGCCTATTTTTTTTAAATTAGAGTAAAATAAGCTTTGACGATCTCCTCAAGAAAATCATTGCGTCTGCCGCTTTTCCGGAGTAGCACAGGGAATAAATCGAGTGTAAACCGCTAAATTAAAGTGTAAATAAATCGGTGTGTTTTAAGGAACCACTTCGTATGGATCAACGTTATTGATTAATTGATGAAGCATGAACTAACAGAGCACAAAACATTTACCTCTGCCGGTGAACACGATATTCAGCACCAAATGAATTCCACCGCTATGCTGGTTTTTTAGACTAAACAGAGCAGGATATGCTCATCATACGTGACTACAAGTATGTCGTGCCAACATCTATGACATCGTTAATTAAATTGATATTTTCAAGACACGAACTCGGAGGACGAAAGCATTCACCACCAGACGAGCCAGCTGCATCGGTCAAAGTTTTTGAGTCTTTAGTTTTCTTCTCCCATCTTTTCATCTCCTTTCATATACTATACAGGACAATTACAAAGAAAAAAACCCGCCCGCATCTTCCCACGGGGGGTACTCGAGTAAATGCGTCGCAGAGTGGTGGGGGTATCGCGTGAATGTTGCGTAATTGGGTATGGTTTGGGAATGCTTAATTGTTATTTCGTCTTTATTATTCTTATTTATTGAAAGAAGGAGAAGCGAAGGCAAGGAGTGTAAAGTTAAAGTCTGTCTTTATTGCTTCGTGCCGTCAAGCAAAGCGTCAAGTCAAGCGTCTGAATTCCGAACGCACGCTCCGCCGCTTATATACACACCGCCCGCGTTCGAGGGAGAGGAGTACGGGTGGAGAGACGCGCATGCGCACACTTCCGTACACAAGCGCGCGAACTTTCCACGCAGCCACCACGCCGTTATCACGTGTACACGCCCTGCCGCCGTTACTGTTGAGCGCGACGAAGCGCACGGGTAGCTACGACGCATGCGCGCACAGACGCGCTCCCCCCGCACCGCCGCAGCTGTTGTTGAGAGCGATGGAGCGCACGGGGTACACGCGCTCCTCCCGCACCGCCGCACCTGTTGTTGAGAGTGAGGAGGGTACGGGGGAGAGACGCGCACCTGCGCCTCGACGCGACGCGCATGCGCAGTGAGCGTGTGGACGGCGCCGACAACATCGACGAGTGACATCGTGAGCCTAAGAAATGCTCCGCATTTAAAACAAAACATACGTAGAATTGCGCGGGCAAAGAGTGGGTCTTTCGGCGCGGGGCAATCGGCACGGGGCAAATGGGACGTTGCAAATGAGACGGGGAAAATGTGTCTGGGGCTTGTGAGCACGGGGATTTCGAAAACGGAGCCAAAGCCGCGGGTCTTCCTGCGCGGGACAGATGAGACGGGACTTTTGAAATCGTGGGCTTTCGTACACCACCTTTCAAGCCTATCTTGAGGAGACGTTGGCTGCGGTGTCCCTTCGGGCGTTCCTCTGGCGGCCTAGTTGCTCGGCGTAATAACAGGTCATGGTGGCGGTCTCGAGCACGGTTTCCGCATCTCGGCGTGTTTGATACGGCGCGCGTATTCTGCTCCCGAACGGCGTGCGGCAAGCGCCGAGCCACGGGCTCCTGAAGCGAGAACAGTCCTATTAGAACATGAAATAAAAAATTCACGCACCTCCACGAAGGGCATTATGACGAGTGGGCGAAGCACGGGATCGTTCTTACCGTAAATCACCCGTGACATTGCTTACTCGCGCATGTAAATGAGTAACAACGCGTGTGTTGTCGGCGTTGCCGTTGAGCCGCTGCTTCCCGAGCACTCAACTCCGGGTCCACTTGGCGTTTTTGCCGTTTTGCCGCCGCTTCCCGAGCTCTCACCTCCGGGGTAGCTTGTTGTCTGCGTAGACGTTGAGCCGCCCCATGCCGCGCTTTACGTTCGCTTTCATCCATGGCAGACAGAGAATTTGTAGTCTGGATCACAGATGTTTCGATTTACACGGTGCTGTGCCGTGAGCACGGACGCCGGGCGGACGCCGGACGGGCAAGCCTCGGCCCTAAGGTGCTTCGCCCTAAAAAATGGCTGCGGCTTAGCTCGGCTATAGGTCCGGTTTAACCAGCTCGGCTCAGATGGATCAGGGCCGTCGCTCCCTTCTTCCATCGCGCAACGGTTGAACCGAAGCACTGTCTCAGGAGAAGCTGCGTGGCGGCAGAAGGGGCGCCGCCGTTTCCCATTCAAGTGATCGGCGAATCACGTGGCTATATAGTCGCATGCACACAGGGGGCAAGGCGGCGGTCGGCGGAGCGGGGCGGGTCGCGCGGCTGTAGGTGGGACGAGTCACGTTGTTAAAACTCTCACGCACGGCGAAACTCGCTCGCCTAGGCCAGTAAAGCTTTCGTTTTAAAGACTAAAAAAGGCGTATTATCAGGTGTATGCACTGGGCTTTCGACCGCGCGGCGGAGCTACCTGCACGGCAGCGCGACGCCATATGTGCGGTTGCACCGTTGCACTCTGCCGTGCGCGCAGCGTGTAATTACGCGTTTCCAGACGCCGACTGTGGTTTGCGGCGTGGTGTTGGCAAGAACACCCATGTGTGCAGTGCTTTTTCTGCGTGATTCCTGGGATTCCTGCGTGATGCCTTCTCGTAAGGAGTAGCCAGCAATAGACCCTTTGCAAAATGGCCAAATCGTTGGCGGAAAAGCAGCAAGCCACTCTGGCAACACTGTGCACCCGCTGCGCCGCCATTAGAAAAGAAGCGAAAACGCTGCGAGCACAGAGTTTCTATGGAGTAGCTACCGTCCACCGTCCACGTAATTGCATACGCGTCCCGCGAAGTGGTGTTTCCCACTGCAGGATGGGAAAATAACTTTGCCGCCCTTCCTTCGATAGAAGAGCGGCATATTCAGGATTTTTATTCTTCGAGGTCGACCACTGAAAGGTCCTACGAGTACGAGCGATCATACGTCAGCGTGGAGTCCTACGTTACGCCCTCGTCAGTGTTGACAAACAGCAGCAAGCAAAGGTAGGATTTGTTGCTAATAAAGAATAGCCTTAGCGCGTGCCTCCTTGTTTGGTTGTCGAGTTTTAATTGTGTTTAATCGATGCGCCCTTGCCCCGTGGTAGCGGCGGCTGGCCGATGAACGGGCCATGAAGGGTCCGTCTCTACTGAGCGCTCACTTTGCGTATGTTCAAACTTTCAAAACTATTCGCGAAAATGACCAAAGCATGCATAATGAAACTGATTTTGACGTCTTTGCTAGAGGTCATGTTTGCGATTCACCGCCTCTGTACTTGCGGCGCTTAATTTTTCCGTCGGTGAATGCGGTGCTAATGCGGGAGCGATAGGTCGCACGCGTGCGTCAGCAGCGATCAGAGGCAGTCGACCTTGAGAGGAACTCAGAGGAAGGAACAAATACTAGGAGAAAAGATGGCACGTCTCGACTCGCCCCAGACGAGCCGTTGTGCAGCGGGGTAGATAAGCGGAATTAAGGGATTTTACCTGCGTTAATCTTCGAAAGGTAGCGCGAAACCCCACTTTAGGAGAGAAATATGACTACGGCGATGGGGCAACAGACTCGCGGGGCAACAGACTCGTGAAGCCGTGGGGGAAAACGTGCAACCGCAACGGCGTTGCTACGACCTGCTTCCTTTCTAATGGCGTCGTCGCGTTCACCACCAGTGTTACCACCGCTGAATTGTCAGTGTTGTCCGCCTTTTTGCAAAGGGTCTATAGCATTGTTTTCGCTTTGAATTATGCGCTGTTCATGCCTCCTACAACTGTAGACCCGAAGCATATAGGCTGCAAGACGAAAGCAAGCACCCCGGGTATTTTTTAAAGACGGTAGTCTTTCTTGGGCTACTTGAACGCAGAAATTTTGGTCTGTCTGTCTTGAAATTACAAATTTGTTATCAAAGAATCCTGGTATCATCTGTACAACGTAACAACAGAAATAATTAAAAATTGCAGTGCATGCTGCTTCAAAACTAACCGAGCCCGAAGGCTGGCACTTACAGACGCTCACAGAAACACACAAAGAGTTTCAAGTTGATTTGAGACAAAAGATTAACATACAAACAAATTACAGTTGCTAACCAAAAGAATAACATGCGAGGGAAACAAGGGTACAAAAACCTTTGCTTCAAGAATGCAGCAATGTCACAATGTTAATGTCACAACTAGTACTGGGCGCAATAACAACCAATTTCAACAACAAAATAATTCATTGTAAGAACGAAAAAGTCTAAGAACACAGGTCTGGAAAACTGACATGAATAATAACCCTTTTGTTCGAGGCCTCTATAAACCGGGTACATCAATGTCGCAGAAACTTTTCCTTACCCAACAGGACCGATTCGCCCTTGAGAAAGGTCGCGAGGTGTTGTCTGAAAAAGGAAAGCAAGGACCACTCCGCAAGTAGCCTGCGATTCTGTGCAACCGCCCTGCAGCGACTACGCCACAGTACATAATCGCCAATTACTTCGAATAGTTTGCCTAGGGGAGAGCCAGGCCACTGTTTATTTATTTATTTATTATTTATTACATATACCTACAGCGCCGATATGGCATTATTGTAGGGGGTTACAATCTTGATGCATAAAGCAATCACAGAAAAAGGGCAATACACAAAAGGGCAACATCACTTAGAAATACATTGGGGGAGCATAATACACAACTGTTACATGTTACATCACAAAATCATCGATGGCAGTGTGAACATCAGATGCGGCAACTACTTCACTGGGTACAGTATTCTAATCTTCGATCGCTTTAGGAAAAAATGAGTATTTAAAGACATCAATGCGGCACTGATACGGTCTAATTTTTCTTGGGTTATCTCGTCTAGTAGTGATGTAATGAGGTACTTTTATATAAATGTTTTTGTTAATTCCTGTCTTATCGCTTAGAATGTTAAATAAAAATTTCAACCTCAATACTTTCCTACGTTTTGCCAAAGTTTTCCATCCAAGTCCGTCAACAATACTCGGGCTTCTGACAGTGAAATCGTAACTGGCTGTGACAGAGCGTGCTGCGCTCGTTTTTGGACGCGCTCTAACTTATCAATATTTTTATTAGTAAATGGATCCCATGATTGGCAAGCGTATTCTAGCACAGGTCTAATGTTAGTGGTGTACAACGTTTCCTTCAAACCTGTAGGGGCGTGTCTAAAGTTCGTCTGACAAAAATACAACATCCGGGATGCTTTCGCCGCAACTGTGTCCACGTGCGCAGCCCAATTCATAGTCGAGGAAAATTTGACACCCAGATATCTAACTTTATCGCACATTTGCAAGGCGGTTTCATTTATGCGGTATGAAGATACTAACTTTATTATCTTATTTGTAAATTTTACATGGTAGCACTTCTTTATATTCAATGACATTTCTCATTTATCACACCAACTAGTTACAGCGTCCAGGTCAATCTGCAAAATTTTCGCGTCATTCATGCACGTAACTGGAAGATATAACACACAGTATTCTGCGTACAGTCTAACAGTAGATTTAAGATCAGCTAGCATGTCATTTATAAAGATTAAAATTACGCCCACCTCCCCTCGCGGGAACAGGCCTGTGTGATGCAACGCATCTCATGGGGGGTTCCATTGGCGTTTTCCATCGTATTGATTACGCTTATAGCAGGGATTCTCACGCGAAGGGGAGGTGGGCGTAATTTTCCATTTTCACCATGCAATGCACATGCAGTACACGTATGCTCAGGTACGGTCTTTATTGCAGACGAGAATGAGTGCCTTGTGGTCCGTAAAGTGCACAGTTAGGGGCTCGACGATTGCATCAAGCAATCGTCGAGTACTGCGAGAGAGTGCAAGCGTAACGCGGACGACCGTCGACTGAGACCGTCGGAGCGCGGCATGCCACTTTATATTCACAGTGCCCGAAGGAGAGGAGAGCGCGGAGAGAGAGAGTACTGCACATGCGCAGCGCGCAGCGCTTAGCGCAGCTCCGCCCACCGGCGCCTAGCAACGGAGTGAGAGCGCGCTGCGCCAACCCGCAGCTGTTTGGGAGAGAGTGTTCGCTATCGGAGAGAGGAGAGGAGGAGAGGCGCAGCTGTGCGGACAACGCCGGACAGACGCAGGAAGGGAAGAGGGGCAAGCATGAGATGCGTTGCATCTAAAAATAACAGTGGTCCGAGCACAGACCCCTGTTGTACACCGGATAAAACTTCAGCAGGGGAAGACGACGCGCCATTGACGACGACACGTTGTTCACGCATATGTAGGTAGTCTTTGATCCAGCAGAGTAAACGCTCTGGAATTCCTAGACTAGATAATTTAAACAAAAGTAGGTTATGCGACACCACATCAAAAGCCTTTTTAGGTCTAGAAATCCTGCATCTATCTGAGTGCTGTTGTTTATACCAAATGTGATATCGTGGATAAATTCTGTTAATTGGGTTGTGCAAGATAATCCGGAGCGAAAGCCGTGCTGCGTAGCTGTGAAGAAATCATTATCCTGGAGATGTTTCATTAGGCCTGAATAAATTGTATGCTCTAAAGTCTTACAGCAAACCGATGTTGAGGACAGCGGCCGATAATTGTGTACCTTTCCTTTATCACCTTCCTTGTGAATCGGAGTTGTGTTAGCCAATTTACAATCCTTTGGTAACATTGCATCATGCAGTGATTTATTAAAGAGTATTACTACGAAGGGAGAAATAGCACATGCGCAACGCTTCAGTACATGGTTAGATATACCATCAGGACCATTTGCAGAATGTGGGTTCAGGTTATCCAGCAGAGCACGCACACCTGGTTCAGTTGTAACGATTTCGTCCATGTTGGGCAAGTGCATGAAATATCCAGGAACTACACTAAGTTGGTGTGTGTTAAATACAGAATGAAAGTACTTACTAAATCACATCGTTGATCACCTCAGGCTTGGGAATGATGTAATTGAAATAGCTAATGTTAAAAGCTTAGGAGTACGGTTCAAGGAATTTATGCTATGGGACAGCCATTTTGCGCAAATCGAGACAAGCCTTGCACGTGTAGTAGGTATTCTTCGTAAGGTGCAATGGATGCTGCCAACGAAAACTAAACTTTTGATTTACCATGCACTATTTCAGTCACACCTCAACTACTGTCATTTAGTTTGGGGGACCACAACTGCCAAAAATATGCAAAAACTTTTAGTATTACAGAAGCAGGCGTTACGAGCAATTGCTCGTGTTCCACCTTTATCATCTCCCAGTCCCTTGTTTTCTAAATACCGCAATATTAACGTATATCACCTTTACGACTTCCGCCTTCTCCAACTATTCAAAACTCAGATGCAAAACAATGTTACTTTTCTGTCTGATAGCGCTAGCTTACACGAGAACTTAATTTGCCATTACACACGACACCATGAACACTGGCACATTAAACCTGCTCGCACAAATTACGGTCACCAGACTCTATCGTACACTTTGCCTTTAGCGCTAAACAAATATGATTTTGACGATTTATCCATTCGCTCTACGTCTTACACTACCCTCCGGAAAATGTTTTTATGTTTTGTGGTACCGGGGTTCTTGCACCCGGCCGCGGTTCCCCAGAAGGACACTGAGCCCCCTCGATCACACCTTTACTTGGAGTCCCGCTACGCCAAGGTACACCGCTCAGCCGATCCGGCTGCACACACGTCGCCCAGCCGAGTCCGCCATGTCCTATCCTCGCTCCTCTCGCCCCACCTCCTCATCCTCAGCCGGCACATGTCCATCCCGTGGGATTGTCCCCCGCCACTATTGCCGGATTACCACACTCTCCCCCCCTCCGAAGAAAAGGCCGACGCTGGCTGCCCTCGGCTGCAGTCGTCGGCACTCTCGAGGGATTCCCACGGCTCAGCCCGGATGGCAGTAGACCGGTGCCACAGGTGGCCTCCTAAGACCCGGGGGTCCTTGTAGAAGGTCCAAACGTGGCAAGGTCCTGTCCGCGGGCCTTGCTCCGCGGGTCGCGTCGGCACTCTCGAGGGACTCCCACGGCTCAGCCCGGATGGCAGTAGACCGATGCCACAGGTGGCCTCCTAAGACCCGGGGGTCCTTGCAGAAGGTCCAAACGTGGCAAGGTCCTGTCCGCGGCCCTTGCTCCGCGGGGGTGGTGTCCGGCGCAGTCGTCAGCAGCTGTCCGCCTCGAGCTCCTGCTTCATCTTGGCGAACTCCTCCTTGGTCATGGAGCCATCGCCCTTGCCGAGCTTCTGGAGCTTCTCTCGCGAGGCGTCGAAGTCCGGCCGCGGAGGGGCCGGGGGAATGATCATCCCGGCGTAGTCCTCGCTCTCCTCCAGGGCGTCATGGAGCCAGATGAACTCATCGTGCTGCCGAAGCACAGAGAACTCCGGCTTCTGGAAGTCCGACATCGTCGTCTTGGTGTGGACAGTGAACTTGACCTTGTCCCTCTCGCTGAGGGCATCCGAGATGTCCACCACCAGAGACTGGTCCGCCAGGTCGATCGTGTCTGACCGCATCTTCAGCGAGCTGTCGGTCACATTTGCCGCGGAACACCAAAACGAGGAAGAAGACCACAATGCCCTTCCCAGGAACCACGGCCGGCCCCACGTTCAGGGCGCCAAATGTGGTACCGGGGTTCTTGCACCCGGCCGCGGTTCCCAAGAAGGACACTGAGCCCCCTCGATCACACCTTTACTTGGAGTCCCGCTACGCCAAGGTACACCGCTCAGCCGATCCGGCTGCACACACGTCGCCCAGCCGAGTCCGCCATGTCCTATCCTCGCTCCTCTCACAAATGTGGCACCGGGGTTCTTGCACCCGGCCGCGGTTCCCCAGAAGGACACTGAGCCCCCTCGATCACACCTTTACTTGGAGACCCGCTACGCCAAGGTACACCGCTCAGCCGATCCGGCTGCACACACGTCGCCCAGCCGAGTCCGCCATGTCCTATCCTCGCTCCTCTCGCGCCACCTCCTCGTCCTCAGCCGGCACATGTCCATCCCGTGGGATTGTCCCCCGCCACTATTGCCGGATTACCACAGTTTTTACAATACAGCATGAATACCCCCATTTGACGTAATCGGTGTAAACAAATATTTTACTGCGCTGGCATTTTCTTTTTTTTGTTGCTGTTGTTTGCTTGCTTCTTGTTTGCTTGCATTTTGTATTTGCATTTGTGATTTTTTTTTCCCTGCCTCGTCCCTGCTGATTGTGTCGTTGGGGGTGGGAGCTCCGTCAAGCCGCGAGTACAGCGGCTTTTTTTCCCGCCTCCTCAGCCATTGTACTTGACTGAAATAAAGAACTTCAACTTCAACTTCAACTAAATCATTCAGCTTTACCTACGTCATCTTTAACCAATTTATTATCATTCATTATGACCGGAATTGCATTGCCGTCTTTTTTACTACTCTTTATATATCGCCAAACTTCTTTTGGTATTGTTTTGATTTTATCAGCTAGACCTGACAAGTACGCATGCTTCGCTTGCCATAGTTCATTCCTAAGTTTTTTATTCATCGAGTTTAGCTTAGTGTAGAGGGCAGGATGGCCTGATTTATGGTACGTTTTGAATGCCCGTGATTTTGCTTTTATTGAGGAACGTGGAGCTTAGCATTAATCCAAGGTTTCTCAGAGTGCTGTTTCCCCGACAACACTCTAGACGGTATATACATATTAATAAAACCAAGTAGCTTTTCTTTAAAAAGCGCCCACAAATTGTTCATATTAGTGTGACAACTTTGATCTAAAAAAGTCGGAAAGAAAGAGTCAAGTTTGTTGGTTATTGCGTCATAATTACCTCTGTCATACATGTACACTTCCCGCGGACGCTGCTTACTGCACACAGGTCTTTCACAAACAATGGAACCAAGCACAACTTCATGATCGCTGATGCCTGGGACTATTTTAACAGACTCGACTAAATCTAATAGCGAACAGTAGATCTAATACGTTACCTCCAGTAGTACCAAAACGGGTTGGTAAATCACCAAACTGATGTAGTCCATAGAATCGAATTAGTTCGTAAAAGGCGGTGTGAAGCGTGTTTCGGCTGCTTTCAACCGGCAAACGTTCGTACCATTCAACCTCTGGCATGCTGAAGTCACCCCCTAATATTACTTTTTCCCATGCAAAAACTGGTAACGTTTCCGATAAACTACAAAATGGTTCGATACTATGAAAACTGGGTGATCTATAAAAAGAGCCAACTACAAGACTGTTTCCATGTGATACGTTTAGTCTGCACCATACCGATTCGGAGACACTGTCAAAATTATTAATGGGTACACTGTCGATAATGTCGTTAACCAGAATAAATACACCACCTCACCGAGCATCTCTGTCCCTCCGATAGACTGTGAATCCCGAAGGAAAGACCTCAGCACTAGTTATATCAGAGTTCAACCAGGACTCTGCACCAATAACAACATCCGGCCGGAACATGCTCAACAGTGCAGTAAATTCGGTATACTTATTTTTGAGACTTCGACAAATAACTACGATGGTTGACAGGTGATGAGATGCACGCGGACTTAGTCGGGATGATTGCGAAGCAGCGGGCAAGGGTTGCTACTGACTGCCCTCTTGGTCAACGAAACTAGCTTCATTGCTCAACTCACTCGCCTAACTACTGCTGTTCGACTACTCGAATCACATTTTCAAACAGTGCTGCCTGATGCATCCCAGAAATATGTTTTACCATCCATGGTTAGCTTATCGTACTTAGGGTTATCTTGGATTTTCTTTCATGCGCAAATGCTACCAATTTGCTTCTGGAAATGCGCACAGTTTTTGAGAAATCTTCGCCTAATGAAAAGTCAGTACCCTTCAGCTTCGAAGGCGCGCAGATAGTACTCGCAGACGCTCGTCCATCCGCCACATCTGGTGGCGAGGCGTACAGTTGCCGAGGTTAGGCATCGTTAACACGGGCCGGTGATCGGACACGCGACGAGCACCAGCCGGGAAGGAGGGGACATCACAGCATTTCACGCAGAAGCTCAGCTCGGGCGGAAAATAAAACTTATCTAGCCGACTGCCAGACTGTCCCCCTTTTCAAGCAGCGACAAACTTGTCGCCGTGGAGCTGCACCCACGCATAGGAAAGATGAAATTGACTGATCAGATCCTTCAACGCCCGGGAACCGCTGTAGGGCCGATCTTGCCCACGTCCCCGTACATCACGCTGAGGGTCGGTAACACAATTAAAATCATTAAACACATCTGTGGGGCAAGTTGGCGCATTATGATTGAAAAAAAAATAGAGCGCGACTTAGACAACGACAGTAAAGGACGACTGGACAAGCGCCCGTCGTCCTTCTTTACTGTCGTTGTCTAAGTCGCATTCTATTTCTTTCAACAACAATTAAACGTCGCACAGCAAGAATGTTGGTTAAGGTTGAAGCATGAACGCGTCAAGGGGTGCGAAAAAAGAGGACGAGTCAGTGCTGCTCAGGTGCGTACACAAGAGCTCGTACGCGACGAGCGAGCAAGGAAAAATCGACTGCGACCACGCGCCCTCTGATCGCAACGGTACAATGAGCCTTGTGGCGCAATCTCTCGCTCAGAAATACGCCGCCTACGCCCGAAGCCATCCTGTCTGACAGGGTCCGGTCAAGAGTCATGCCCATACGGATTCCGACTACAGGTTGGGTCACTCACCGTCACAGCCTCGCCAGTCCCGTTCGCCCCGACGCCTTTCTCCGTCTCCGCGTCCGTCCTCCCATGAAAACTAGACGGTGAAGCTCCCGGACGTGACGCACGCATTTTTTACCCTACCTGAAAATCCTCTGAAAATGCTGCCTGCACAACGGAATTTGTTGGACGTGTACTGTCGCAGATGGGGGAACCTCTGCCGTAGCCGCCCGTGTTACCGGCCGCCGTACAACAGTTTTGTTCACCGATCTAGACTAGACCACTGTGCCTACGACCTCATTCTCGGACAAGATCTCCTATCAAGGCACTCTGCACTCATATATAGGCGTCGTGCTCATTGAACTGTCATTTTCGTCAACTGTCGGAGATAATATACCCTTGCCCCGTTTGGGCTCTATCGACGGTGCCCGTCACTTGCGGCCCCAAGCTGTCCCTTATCTCCCTCAGTTGCGCACCTCTTCTTCAATCTAACACAATGATTACGTTGTCTCCCCAATCAATGTCGTTTTGCTGGAGTGCCATGTCACGCTTCCACACACAGTCCTCACAATTGGACACAACCGGACCTCACTACCGTTTCTAGAGTTCAGCTTATCTATACCTAATTCTCCCCCAAAGAACCTGCCTGGGTATTCTGTCTACTATGGAAGAATATGAACTTTGTGGGCTAACGTACGGGATGGCAGACGACCCCGGCTAGCTTCGCTAGAGAACGCTACGGGCCGTACACCAGCCCCTGCGGAATCAGAAGACTCGCGCACGGGTTCGGGTACTCACATGCGGTAGACGCGTTCGGCCGGCTGCGCTTGTCTCTCCTTGCAGTTTATTTTAAATAAGTTTTGGCATTTGGCTTTTCGAATTTAGTACGTCACATAAGCCAAGGACATGCTTCCTGTGGCGGGCGCAGCCCCGCAAGGGCTGCCGCCGGGCTCGCCTCCTAGTATGCTGCCCGGTGCCACGTCTGGATGTCACCTCTCTGCCCCCGTTCCAGGGGCTGCTACCGGTCACTTGGAGATGAACCCATCTCATCAGGCAACCTCCGCGACGGCCTCTGTGTCACAAACTGAAGGCCAGACCCTCCATTTTTTTTTATTTTCGGACGGCCTCCCGGACGGAGTCGACCATTTTGCGGCGCGCGGGGGAATTCGGGGTCTCCCCTACGGCTTTGTGCGCACCTCCTTTGTTTCGTCCTGCCTGCTACCAGGACAATGCGAGCTGCCGCACTCCAGCGCTGTTGTCCGAGGGTGACGTCACGGTCGCTGGCGTTGACGCGCGCTTGCGATCGTAACGAAGGGGGCGAGTGCCCCCAGGAGGGGGAAAACAGGAACAATGGGAATACTTCGAGGTGGGGCTACGGGACGGCCGGCGGAGGTTATTTAAGCGGACGCAAGCGATCGCTTGGGGCAGTCGGCGGAGATTTAAGAACGTGCTACGCGGGGAAAGGCCCGGGGGTGACGCGCTTTAGCAGAAGCACATCGGTAGGCTCGCGATGGACCGGTCCACGCCTCGGCTCAGCGCTCGAGTTCGCCCGTCGCCGCGAGTCCCATGGCCGACCAGCTTCTGCACCCCGGAGCCCCGAAACACGTGAGCTGCTGCCCGGCGAGGCCGTCTCCACCTCGTCGTGACTTTCTGCCGTTCAACCGGCGGGTTCTACTTGCCTCGTAGAGACTTTCTCTTCCGCGCTCCCTCCTTCGTAATTGTTTGTCGTATCGGACTAAGATATCCGCCTTCGGTTTTTTTTTTCCTTCTAGCGTCACTTGTAACTAACGATGTTTGACCCCTAGAGGGTTTTGCGTGTTGCGTAATTGGTAGTATTTTTTTTTGGTAGTTGCGTTGTTGAGGTTCAAACAAGTGTTTGCCTCTAGAGTGTTTTGCGTGTTGCGTACTTGTTAGTAATTTTATTGTAGTTGTGTTGTCGAGGTTAAAACAAGTGTTTGCCTCTAGAGTGTGTCGCGTACGGCTGTCCGAGTATGTTTTCGAGGTAGAAGGTTAGGTCGTAGGCCACGGCGGATTAGTGCCTGCGCGCACAGGCCGATGGCATTGTGAAGGGTTTTTTTCTCTTCTTGTGTCGGGCGTTGCCCTGTAGTCTTTTTGTTTGTCCAGTAAACCTATATAGTTCAAAACGTAGCCGAGCATCTCCGTTGTGATTTCCTTCACCCCAGCAATCTCGGCACACGTGAAAACTCACGGGCCGACCACCCTGTTAAAATACAAATAACTGTTGCCTCGCGCCCCTCCTTGGTATTTGCAATCGGACGCAATTACTCGGGGGAGGAGTGTGTGACACTCTGGAGACGCTTCTAACGCCTTCTCTTTGGAATCGTCGCTGATACCAACTGGTCAGGCAAGTCCCCTCTCATCTCCTTGCCCGTCTAATGAACCGCTGCCGGACGATGAGAATGTCTTCTCAGACATGACAGACGCAACCTCTGCCACAATTATCTATGCTCAAGAAAACTCTAGGAGCACGGACGAGCAAGAAAATTTCCAGACCGTGATGCCTTCTAAACGGCGACGTTGCTCTAAGAGACAGCATCTGACTCTCAGCTGCCAGCCTATCATTAAATTTCCGAAGCATGGGCGCGTAGTAATTCTCAAACCCACAAAGGTGGAGAGCGTCATTAGCCGTTTCAACCCGCTCGTTCTGAAAAATGGCCTTGAGTCTATGGCTCCAGATGGAGTCCTTCAAGTAAGGCCAAACTATCGGCTGAACCTTCTAGCAGTGGACACGCGCAACGCTGACGCTACTGCACGTTTCCTGAAAATAAAAACCGTTCAGGGCATCCCTGTCCAGGCGTACGAGCCTCGCTCGAGTGAGTGCGGAGTAGGAATGATCAGAGGTGTTCCAGTTGAACTATCTGACCCTGAAATCCTTGTAGCTCTGCGTCAGAAGACACTGGTCAAATCTGTGAGCCGTCTAGGCAAGTTATCCAAGAACGTGTGGATTGTATTTGCCACCGAAACAGCGCCTGAACACGTTTTCCTAGGCTACACGCGTTACCGTGTATATCCTTATGTTGAGACGCCCAGGCAATGTATTTTAAGTGCCGGCGTTTTGGCCACGTGGCAACCATGTGTAGACTTCCGAGCCACCGTGTCGCGGCGGCTGTCACGAAAGCTCTGCGTGTGATGCTGATAAACTTCGGTGCCCGAACTATGGGAACAGTCACGAGTCGACATTTGCCCGTTGTCCAGTCCTTCGGAAAGAGAAGGCCATCCACAAGCTCATGGCTGACAAAAACATTGACTACAAGTCAGCGAAGGCGACCCTGCATGAGCAGCGGCGGAAAGGTGCTGCTTGGAAAAAGTCCCCTTCAGGAACCCAGAAGGCCGCCATCCACAAGCTCATGGGTGACAAAAACATTGACTACAAGTCAGCGAAGGCGACCCTGCATGAGCAGCGGCGGAAAGGTGCCGCTTGGAAAAAGTCCCCTTCAGGAACCCAGAAGGCCGCCAAAAGGCAAGCGCCAGTCTCCAACACCTTAGATGCAAGCTTCGACGATGACTTCCCGCACGTACCTGCTTACGGACCCGTGAAACCTGCGGCGCCCGCTACAGCGACACCCACGCCGCCATCCGAGTCTGCATCCATGGAGACGCCGGAGTCATTGCCTGCACCTGCAGCTGCTTCCTCAAGCGCGACAGCGCCTGCAGCTGCATCGTCGAGTGTGACAGCGCCAGCGGGGTCTTCCGGTCAGCAGGCAGACCAGAACAGGCCCAGGCACCGTGTTCACCAAAACTCTGGGAACATTTGTACGCTCATCGTTTCACGCTCATCGTTTCAGTTGTGGAGGCCATTCGAGTTTTCCTGGCTCCGCTCTCATCTCCGGTGGCCAAGGGCATAGGCACAATCATTGACCTTGTATTGCCTCTCCTCACGCAATGGCGATAGGAGCTATGGCGCCAAAAACTCTGGAGATACGGAACAAGGCCACTGTGTTTCAATGCAACGCTTGCGGTCTTCGGAGCCGCCTTCCGGACTTCAGACGGATCATACAGCAGCACCGCTTTCCAATTATCGCAATATCAGTGTCTCGGTTACGCGCAAACATTCGTCTCTCTGGATACACTGTTCTGCAGTCTACAACAGGTGATGCTCTTTCAAGAGTTCTGCTAGCTATCAGGAACGACCTGACGTACATGGAGCATACCTTGCCTCCAATGACACAAATGAGTATGTCGCAGCGACTATTAAAGGGACCTGCAACACTTGCCATCGACTACTAGTAATGTATTTTGGGATAAAGTCTATTGTCCCAGAAATCTCCTCCCGCAAGAATTACGAAAATCCGTTCACAATTAACGAAACTACGCGCGATGAGAAATCGCGCATAATCGTTCCCTCTCAACTCGGCCGCGGACGACGCGACGAAAGCTGCGCGCTCTCTCCCGTAGAGGGGGGCGGCTCGCGGCGTTCTCTTCGGCGGCCTTTGATATATCACATGCCGGGTAGTTTTCTCCTTTTCTCGGCAACGCGGAGGGGCCTATTTCCGGTCTGGTGCCACAAAAAAGCAGGCATGGGTGCCTGCTCGCAAGTGCGCGCTCGGGCTGGTAGGGCGTTTTTGAAGCAATAAACGTTTGTAGTCGAGTGGTCCCGTTGAAAGGGAAGTATTGAGCTCATCACTCAAACTCCGCGCGCACTCAAAACACAAGAACGGCAAAACTGTGCCTACAGGTTCAGGCATAGAAGAGGTTCATACACAGTGATGACGACGACGGAAATGGGAGAATCTAGCCGCGAAGTTGACCAGTGACAGCCGATCGGGCAGCCATGGCCTATGTGACGTCCCTTAGGCCATGCCAGGGGTTGCATAATGAGGACAACTGAAGAGAGAGCGGTTGGTTTTTCCGCGTCTTCCACATATATTTGCGCCCTCACCGCTTCACGTGCACATGTAATATTTGGCTCAGGTATTCCTGGCAGTGCAATCTAAACGTCGCGCAGGTTTACTTGCACTGCTCAAAGAGTGTTGCAGGGTCCCTTTAAAAGTTATGCGCAGCAGTTTACCGTTATCGGGGCACACATTCCACCTGAGGCTGCATTTAACGTGGATCGTCTCCAGCACATCGTACGCTCGACACCGGCACCGCACGTGTTAACTGGAGATTTTAACGCGCACCATCCCTCCTGGGGCAGCATTAAGACCACAATGAGAGGCAGGCGCCTCTTCAAAGTGGCTTGCCGTAAAGGTTTGACTGTGATTAATACCAGCGAACCCACGTTTAGCAGGGGCGTAGTATCGAGCACACTCGATGTCACCATGGTCTCCCTCGGACTGTCATGTAGGCCAGTGGCACGTCGATATCGAGTCACATGCAAGCGATCACCTGCCTACATATTGCCACAGTCAAGTCATTAGAAGGCAACTCTGAGGCACTCAAGAAGCGCAGGGCGGTGCCGTCAATCCCTCGTTCGCGCGAGATTGGGTGTGCACGGGAACACCCCGGTTAAAGGAGGAAGAGGACTTTTCTCTCTCGCGCGGGCTTCCCTCAGCAAGCAGAGACGCCATTAGTCTGCTCTAGGGTTTTTGGTCTATTTCTTATTAAACTATACCCCTTACTGTTGACCAGTTGCTACGTTTACGCTACATTTTTGGTGGAGGTGCTGGGTACCAGCCGCGAATCTCGCATGCACAGCGAGGACTCCGCCTCTGAAGACCGGGCGCGTGAAACAGAGCTGACGCCCGTTCATCAACGCACCAGTCGTCGGATTCGAGGTGCATCGCCTGAGTACGGACTTCTGCCCGCGACATCCAGGGCAGCAGCGGCGACATCCAGGGCAGCAGCGGCACACCCTACGGCCCCAACAATGGCAAGCGACAACCTTACGCCATGTCAGTGCGTGTTCCAACAGCCGCGAAAGGCTCCAAGTTTTCATGGAGACGCCTTCGAAGACGCGGAGGATTGGCTTGAGCTGTATGAGCGGGTCGCGAGATTTAATGGATGGGATCAAGCGCGGAAGCTGCATGACGTGCACTTCACCTTGGAAGACGGTGCGAGGACGTGGTGCGAAAACCACGAAGCAGATTTTACAAGCTGGGATGAATTCCGGCGCAGATTTCTGAAGACCTTTGCCCGGGGTGACCGCAAAGAAAAGGCTGAAGCCGCTTTGCGCTCCAAAAACCAGGGCCGCAATGAAAGCGTTTCGATGTACTACGAGGAGATGTCCCGTCTTTTCCGACGTGCAGACCCGAGCATGGCTGAGGATAAAAAGCTTCGTCACCTTATGCGAGGTGTGAAACAGGAGCTTTTCGCTGGGCTTGTGCGCAATCCCCCACGCACCGTGACTGAGTTTCTTACGGAAGCAACGACGATGGAAAGGACGCTAGAACAGCGTGCCAGACAATACGACCGCCCCCCTGCTTGCGCGTCGTTGGACGTGTTTGCTTCGGCCTCGGGGACCAGTCGTGACACGTTGCGGGAGCTCATCCGCTCAGTGATTAGGGAGGAGCTTCACCTCCTACAACGGCCTCAGGCCTCACCGACGTACGCTTCTCTGACCCAACTCGTGAAAGAGGAGGTTAAACAAGCGGTTCGACCACCGGTGAACCTCGACATGCCGCCGCCCTCACGCATCTCGGAGAGCGCGATGACATACTCCACGGTTCTGCAAGAAGCCCCTACGTACGCTTCTTCGAACGTCGCCGTTGCTACTACCGACGCGTACGCCCCGTCGTCTGCTGGTGTCTTTATTCGTCGCCAGCCTGGAAACTGCCCAGCCCCTCCTGCTGGACGGAGCGCCGTACGCAAGACGGACGTGTGGCGTGCGCCGGGCGGGCTACCACTGTGTTTCCACTGCGGGGAGGCTGGTCATCTGTACAGGTCGTGCCCCTACCGCCGTGCTGGCCTTCGAGGTTTCCCTCCAAACGCGCCCTGCCCTCGGAACGGTGAAAGACCTGCCGAAATCCAACAGTATCTGTTCGCGCAGCGCGCTCCCTCTCGCCCGGAAACCACGCCAGCATCGTTCCGACGTTACAGGTCGCCGAGCCCTCGTCTCTCCTCTAGCTCGCCTGGGCGGCGCTCGCCCAGCCCCAATCGGGAAAACTGAAACCAGCGACCTCTGGAGGTGGGGCCGCTGAAAAGACCGTCAGCGAAGATCCTCCATCGTGTTTACGACGACGTACATCGGAACCGACGCATCAAGAACGTTATGGGAAAAGAGCCACATGTGACCTTGCCGTTAGCATCGACGACTACGACGTGACTGCGCTGGTGGACACAGGTGCGGATTACTCGGTAATTAGTAGCAATCTGGCAAGAGAGCTGAGGAAGGTACTGACGCAGTGGACTGGGCCTCACATTCGCACGGCAGGCGGTCACCTGGTTACCCCTACAGGCCAATGCACGGTTAGGGTTACTATACGGGGGTACACCTACGTGGGCGATTTCATCGTACTCCCGGAATGCTCGAGGGACGTCATACTGGGTATGAACTTCCTGCAAACGAACGGCGCCATCATCGACCTACAGACCTCGACCGTTACATTCTCCACCGAACGAGCCATCGCCAGAAACGATTCAGAAGCAGGGCAATTCGGCGCTCTCCGCGTAGTGGACGACAGCGTGGTGGTACCGCCACGAAGCAGCGTAATGATCCTTGTTAAGGGGGACGTGGCTGAAAGTTGCGAACGGCTAGTGGAAGGCAACATGAATTTGCTTTTAGAACGAAACATTTGTGTCGCAAGGAGCCTTATCCGCCTGCATAACGGCTGTGCGAATGTGGTGCTGACAAACTTCGGGAACGAGCTTCAACACGTCCCAAAAGGCACCGCCATCGCCTCCTCGCATGAATTCGTTCAAGCGGCACAAGTTTGCACTCTGGGAGAAGGTGGGCATGAAGCATCGGCTCCGAAAGACTTTGTCGGGTTAATCCACATCAGCCCTGACCTGTCGGCAGAGCAGCAACGGCAGCTGACAGCCCTCCTCGAGGATTTCCGCGAATGTTTCTCTACTTCATCGAAAGTTCGACAAACGCCTGTGGCCAAACATCGCATCATCGTCGACGAAACGACCAAGCCAGTCTACCAGCATCCCTACCGCGTGTCCTATAAGGAAAGAGAAGCCATCCGGACCCAAGTAACGGAAATGTTACGAGACGACGTGATTCAACCGTCGACAAGTCCGTGGGCATCCCCTGTTGTGCTGGTCCAAAAGAAAGACAAAACCTTACGATTTTGCGTCGATTACAGGAAGCTAAATCGTGTAACAAAACGAGACGTATACCCTCTTCCACGAATAGACGACGCCTTAGACCGACTGCGTAATGCAAAGTACTTCTCCTCTCTGGATCTCAAAAGTGGGTACTGGCAGATTGAGGTTGACGAGCGAGACCGAGAGAAGACTGCGTTTGTCACACCCGATGGGCTTTATGAGTTTAAAGTACTTCCGTTTGGTCTCTGCTCGGCACCCGCGACGTTCCAGCGAATGATGGACACTGTCTTGTCCGGTTTAAAGTGGCAGACGTGTCTGGTTTACCTGGACGATGTCGTCGTGTTTTCTGCCACCTTTGATGACCACCTACAACGACTTCGACTAGTTCTCGACGCTATAAAGTCGGCTGGTCTGACTATAAAAACCGAAAAGTGCAACTTCGGCTACAAACAGCTGCGGTTCCTAGGACATGTCATCAGTTCAGACGGTGTCGCACCAGACCCTGAGAAGACGGCAGCCGTAGCAGCCTTTCCCCGACCAGCCGATAAAAAAGCTGTTAGGCGCTTCCTAGGCCTCTGCGCCTATTACAGACGCTTTGTAGAGAATTTTTCTGACCTGGCGGAACCATTGACGCGACTGACAAAAGACGACGTACCTTTCGCATGGCAAGAAGAGCAAGAAGTCGCCTTCAATCACCTGCGGGACCGGCTACAAAAAGCGCCAGTACTAGCTCATTTTGACGAACACGCACATACGGAGATCCACACCGATGCCAGTAACGTCGGTCTTGGCGCACTCCTCGTTCAGTGGCAGGACGGAGCCGAGCGAGTTCTAGCCTATGCCAGCCGCACTCTATCAAAGGCGGAGATGAATTACTCCACCACTGAAAAAGAGTGTCTTGCCGTCGTCTGGGCCATCAACAAGTTCCGCCCGTACCTTTATGGCAGGCGGTTTAATGTTGTCAGTGACCACCATTCCTTGTGTTGGCTGGCAAACCTAAAAGACCCATCTGGACGCCTCGCCAGATGGAGTCTCCGCCTACAAGAGTACGACATGACGGTCGTTTACAGGTCCGGGCGGAAGCATAGCGATGCTGATTGCTTGTCACGGGCACCTGTCGAGTCGGCAAGCCCAGACACCGACGAAGACTTCCCCTTTCTCGGAGTCGTTACTCCTGCTGAAATGGCCCAACTACAACGAGAGGACCCTGAATTGCTTCTTGTCATCCAGTATTTGGAAGGTCTCAATGCCCAAATTCCGCACGCCTTTGCCCGCAACATCTCGTCCTTTAGCCTCCGGCACGGAGTGTTGTACAAGCGGAATTTCAGAAATAGCTCGGACGCGTTTTTACTCGTTGTACCAACAGCGATGCGCCAGGAAATTCTATACGCCTGCCACGACGAAACGTCGGCGGGGCACCTGGGTGTCAGCCGTACACTGGCGAGGATACGCCAGAAATACTATTGGCCGAAGCTATTGCGAACAGTTCAGCACTACGTCAAGAGCTGCCGCGACTGCCAGAGGAGGAAGGTTCCGCCTTTGAAACCAGCAGGGCTTCTTCAGCCAATACAACCACCGATGTCCCCTTTCCAGCAAGTAGGCATGGATCTCCTGGGCCCATTTCCTACCTCCACGAAGGGGAACAGGTGGATCGTGGTGGCGACCGACTACCTCACGCGGTACGCGAAGACGGCATCTGTCCCAAGGGCAACTGCGGCTGAGGTAGCTCAGTTCTTCGTCCACAACATCGTTTTACGGCATGGAGCTCCCCAGATTGTCATAACGGACAGGGGCACTGCTTTCACAGCTGACCTCATGCAGTCCGTCATGGTACAAACTCACACATCGCACAGGCGAACAACTGCTTACCATCCGCAGACGAATGGCTTGACTGAGCGACTTAATAGGACCCTCACCGACATGCTCTCAATGTATGTCGACGTCGAGCATAAAACGTGGGATGAGATCTTGCCATACGCAACTTTCGCGTACAACACCGCAGTTCAGGAGACCACAGCCATGACTCCATTTCAGCTGGTTTATGGTCGCACTGCCACTACGACACTTGATAGCATGCTTCCGGTTCATAAGGATGAAGACGGCGACGCCGACTATTTCGTGCAAAGAGCCGAGGAAGCACGCCAGCTAGCACGGGAGCGAATTCAACGTCAGCAAAGTTCCGATGCTGCTCGCTACAACGAGCACAGGCGGGCCGTGTTCTACGAACCAGGGGACGCGGTTTGGGTTTGGACACCAGTTCGACAGCGTGGACGTTCTGAGAAACTGCTTCGTCGGTACTTCGGGCCATATAAAGTTATTCGCCGCCTTAGCGACGTCAACTATGAAGTAGCACCTTATGGAAGGGCACCCTGCTCCCGACGCGTCAGGCTAACTCCAGAGGTTGTGCACGTGGTCCGAATGAAACCGTACTACGACAGAGACTAGCCATGTCTTCTACAGTGCTGATGGACTGAACGTTTTCCCTGCCGAATCCCTGTGATGGTTACCCTTCGGCAATGAAGCACTCCATTATCTCGTTCCGGGGCCGTCATCTATTACTTCTTGGTGACCCGCACTTCGAGCATCGAGACGATGCTTCTTCCGGAGAGGGGGGCAATGCCACAGTCAAGTCATTAGAAGGCAACTCTGAGGCACTCAAGAAGCGCAGGGCGGTGCCGTCAATCCCTCGTTCGCGCGAGATTGGGTGTGCACGGGAACACCCCGGTTAAAGGAGGAAGAGGACTTTTCTCTCTCGCGCGGGCTTCCCTCAGCAAGCAGAGACGCCATTAGTCTGCTCTAGGGTTTTTGGTCTATTTCTTATTAAACTATACCCCTTACTGTTGACCAGTTGCTACGTTTACGCTACAATATATCTTGCTTGATGGTGCGGAGGGCCATTGAGTCGACAAATTCGTTGCCCGGACTGGTCTCTATATTCTGCTCTTCTTGAGGAGCTCGATGGGAACTTGGAATCGTACAGCGACCTAATAGACACCATGACACGGGCGAAAGGTTCCTGTATGAAGTTTTTCCGTCTACCCTCGAGGTTCTCTGTGGCCGATGCGGAGTATCAAAGGCTCCGCGTGGTGCATCGCAGGGCTGAAAGGCCTGCTCGCAAAACGCGAAGATCTGAAGATATACAAGCCGCCAGAGGCGCACAGAGGCACGTACAGCGATATATGAAGAAAATGGCTCAGCGGGAATGGCAGCCTTTCTGCTCAAAACTAGACCCACGAAAACCTCTTACGAGGATTTGGAGCTTAGTACGAAGCCTACGGGCACCGCCTACTGCTCTGCACCCTTTCTACTCTATCGCTTTGCGACAGAACCGGCGTGATCTAGACGTCGCTAAAGATTTCTGCGCCAAGGTCACATCCTTGTCGGCTCCAATCTTACCTGCCAGCCTGACAGCTCTCTCTCTGCCCTGTACAAATATGACCGTTATGGACAAGCCATTCACAATGGCAGAACTACTTGCCGCCTTGTCTTCCGTAAACAAGGCTTCTGCCCCGGGTCCAAATGGCATCAGCTATGCAGCTTTGTCGCACCTTGGAGACAAAACTAAGCGCTTCCTTCTCAGCACATACAACCACAGCTGGGAAATGGGCCGCCTCGAACCCGGCTGGAAACGCGGTCGCTTTGTTCCTGTACTCAAACCCGGCAAAATCACCACGGAAATTGAATTTTACTGGCCCATTGCACTCCTTAGCTGCGTGGGGAAGCTGATGGAGAAAATGGTCCTTGGTCGCCTAGACTGGCACTTGACAAAGCGGAACATGTATGCCCCACAGATGGCTGGTTTCAGACAGTCTCGCAGCAGCATCGACAACGTGCTTGCCCTTGTCAATGAAATAAAGAGTGCAAAAGCCCAGCGTCGCATCACCCTAGCAGTGTTCATCGACATTAAAGCAGCGTTTGACTGCAATTGCACATGAGGCAATAAGATCTGCCTTCGGTAGGCATCGGTGGCCGCATGTATGCGTGGATATCTGATTATTTGTCTGACAGATCCGTCTTTATGTCCACGAAGGATGGTGAAACAGCCTCTCACAATGTCACGCGAGGTGTGCCACAGGGCGGCATTTTAAACCCAACCCTATTTAATATCAGCCTCATTAGAATTGAGAAGTGCGTGCCTCACACTGTTGAAATATCACTCTATGCCGATGATATCTGTATCTGGAGCTCTGGCCGGAACAGGCGAGTTTTACGAGCTCGCCTTCAAAAAGCCATCAATTCAATACCGGACTTTTTGACCAGACGCGGCCTCGAAATCTCGGCTAGGAAATGTGCGGCAATAGCCTTCACCAGGCGTGATGTCTCCCGCTATTACCTTTCAGCGGCAGGGGTGGCTATACCCTTCGTGGACTCTCACCGATTTCTGGGCATAACACTTGACAGGTCGCTCACGTGGTCCCCTCACGTTCGTTTCCTGAAGGAGAAGCTGGGCTCCTTTGCTCAGGTGTTACGCATGCTGACAAGCCTCTCAGGAGGATGTTCTATTGGGCCCCTCCTACGTCTCTACACAGCAGTCTGCGAAGGACAAGCTCCGATACAGCCTCCCAGCACTCGGCCCTCTTTCCAAGGCAACACAAGGCTGTTAGAAAGTATGCAGGCCCGAGCTCTGCGGTTTTATCTGGGTCTTCCGAAGACAACTTCTACGCTGGGGACCATACGAGAGTCTAGGCGCTTCTTACCCAGTGTGCTGGTGAAAGAGGAGCAGCTTCGCCTACATCTGCGGCTGGCGACTAGGGCCCATGGACATCCGCTGAGTTCTAGCTCTGCCTTATAAGGTACAAGACACTCTATCACCCTTGTGTCAGAAGTGCCCTGCGCCGCTTCATCTCCCGCCCTGGATGTACTCCCCCTGGCGAATTGTCACCACAGTACCGGGCATCAGCAATAAGTCAAAGTTGCCAATTCCAACTCTAAAGTACTTCACTCTAGAGCACACGTGGAATTGCTACCCTAACCACAAGCATATCTACACTGATGGATCGGTGACGGCCACATCATCTGCTGTCGGAATCTGGGTTCCATCAACGCGCACCACAATTGCGGCCAGGTTAATCCACAAAACAACATCGACAACCTCAGAACTTTCTGCCTTGCGCTCCGCTTTGCAGTACATTATTGGGCGAGAACCTTCTGTGTGGGGGATTTTCACAGATTCACGAGCGGCGCTTCAACAACTGGCATCATTTCCACGTGAACAACTGGCCCACGAAATACACCCCCTGCATACACAGGCTGCCAGCTTGCTTCACGAGATAGTGTTGCAGTGGCTACCTGGACATTTTGGGGTGAATGGGAATGTGGTGGCCGACGAAACAGTTTGCGCGGCCCACACCCAATCTCAGGTCATCATCCCGATTCCTTTCTCTCGACGTGACGCCGCGACACTTGCGTACTCCGTGGCGCGGCAGTTACAGTTCTCAATTTGGACGGATGGATCAAACAATTATCAGCCGTTGTACAGAATTGATCCCGCCTGCAGCTTCCGAATGCCGTGTGGCCTGGGAAAGCGCGACGAAGCAGTTGTTCACCGCATCCGCCTCAACGTCGCTTCTACCGGCCACTACCTCTACAAGATGCGCTGAGTTGCCTCCCCTCACCGTCACGTATGCAGTGTTTGTGAGGCCATAGAACATGTACTGTGTGTGTGTCCCCGTAACGACACCCCGCGGCTAACCTTGAAGATGACCTTGGGACTGCGTGCTGATGCACCACTGAAACTTTGCGACGCCATTGGCCCATGTCAGTCAACTGCCGCGGCAACACGGAGTACACGGGCCTTGGTTCATTTCTCCGTGACTCCGGCCTGAACAAAATCCTGTGACCGTTTGACTTAACTATATCACTGTGCGTGTGCTGTGTGCGCGAACCTGCGTCGGTCAGTTTGTGTGTGCTTATTTGTGTTTCTAGTGTCTGTGTGAGTTTTTCTGTCATCGCTTCCTTTCACTTTTGCACCTCTCATATTCATGTGGAGTAGCAAGCCAAGCTCGCCACCAGGCTGACTTCTCCTCATCATTAAAGGCATTCCTCCTCCTCCACAGGCTCCGGCAATCCAAAGTGAGGCTTTATTGCCTGGCAGATATGGGGCATATACGAGACAACCCTACTATCGCTTGGGAGGAGACAGTGGCTCCGTTCGCTCGCTCGAGCCGCGGGACTCAGACCTCGATATCTGTCATTACGGCCGCGGGAGCAGGGGAGGCATCCCGTGTGACCGATCAGGGCAGAATCTCTCAGCAGAGTCCGTGGAGCCAACTGGGTTCACCGTCATCGGGGCATTCGGAGTAGGCACTGCCGAGCCGACCGATTCCGACCAAATCGCCCAGTCGACTCCCGGCGGAATACGCGTTCGTCCCGCAGGTAAGCTCCGGGGAAGAGGAGGTCTTCCCCTGGTCGGGGAGAAAGTGGCGCGAAGGAAGGTGACAAACTGGTCCTCCTTCCCCCGCGCCATCACGCTCTCGCGCACACGTCCGCGGCGAGCCGGTTCGGCGCGTCGCATGGGGTCACGAAGAGGTCACGACTCACGCGACGCGCCGGCTGCCCAGAATGGCGGCTCCTAACTCGCGAAACATGTGCATGCGAGGCGTAGGGAAACAAGGGTCCCTACAATTTTCAGCGTTGAGTTTCGACCCCCGCAAAGGCCCGCCTTTGGCTGCTCCAATGGGATTTGGTGGAACCAATGGAAGGGCCAATCAATTCTACAGATGGCCAGAATTTATGATGGCTTCAGATTTGCCGCCTGCTCAGCAGATGAACTACGCCGCTGAAGTTTGCCTTCCTACAGTGACGTTTTCGTTCTGGACAATCGCCCCCTGTGAAAGCGTTGCCCGTGACCCATCGCATTGATACGGGCACTGCAAGCCCCACACACAAACGCCCTTGCCGAGTTCCCCCAGCAGATGAATGCTATCGGTGGCTTAGTTTCGGCCTTGCATTTACATCTTCAACCGCATCTAAGCTTCATAATAGTGATGAAAGGGTTTTAGCCTGTTTTAAAAACATGGAGTTTAGTTATGGGTACCGCAAGAGGATGATAATTGTAAGGACTCAATGATGTTTATGATTCGTGATGGTTCAGAAATGACCATAAAAATGGGGGGGGGGGGGCAGAAACATCATTGCTGGACGTCAGGATAAGGGGTCCGCGATACAGGAACACTTGAACACTCACGAAAACAAAAGAACATCGGTAAACAGCAAGGGACATTCGGGAGACGCCAAAAGAATCAGTCAAGGTAGTGACCATCTTGTGGCCTTTTTTATTCACGCTATTACAGAATTTCCTTTTGCTGGCTGGCACACTGGGCAACGTGCTGCGAGAACAATTTTCCCCGCCGTCGCAGATTGCCGTCCAGTATTCTGCGTCGACTTTGAGATATATTTCCCATCTATCAGTGGTGTTGCGCAGAGTGGCACAAATTGTTGAAAACCAGGAAGCAAGCGAGGGTAAGAGGACGCCGCTTTATTGACGACGTTCGAGCGGCTAGCGTTATTCGCTTGAAGAAGATGTCTCGAGCCTGGCTGCTCGTGTGGTGGCTGCTCGTCTTCGCTTCGGTGTCGTCGTCTTCTAACCAACCAGATCACATTTTGTAACAGGCTCCGGGTGGACGCTTCTTTTAAGTGCAGAGCACTTTAGGGCCTCGCCTTGTCGTAGCTTGCTCGCTGGACCCAAGTGGAGCCACACGCCGTTCCGTCATCGCGGTTGTCGACGCGGCGATATCCGGAGGCTTCGAAAGCCAAGCGGTTTATATATCACAAGTGTTTGTGAGGACGTTGGGGTTAAGCAGACGGTTGTGTGACTCGCGGAGGAAGATCACAAGGAAATTGACGCCATGGTCTTGAACAGATAATTCAACACTGAATATATTGGGGACGGAACGCGCACACAAGCGAACAAAAAAAAAATATAAACAGGTCCGACCCACTACAGTTCGGGAGGGAAGCGGGAAAAATAGACAACGCCACGCTCACGGCTCTGTCCCACAGTGATGGCGCTCTGTCGCCACGGCGTCGACGTCCTCGCCGCAGGGTTTTGGAAGACGGCGGACCGGTCGCGGTTCCGCTGAGTCACGCGCCGCTGGCTCCGCTCGCTAGGCCTTGCCTCGGAACTGCGGCTCCCAGGGACGTCGCGGCGATCCAACAGCTTCCCGAACGGCGACGTCGGTCTTCCGTGTCACAGGCCCGTGGACATCACCCCGCTGGAGCGACCACGAACCTCGAACCTCGAAAGCCACGAAAGCCTCGAACCGCGTGCCCGTCGTTTTTGTCCAGCTGCCCTGCGGAACCTCCGCCGCTCGCTCCGCTTCCCAGGCCAGCCCTCCATGATGATGATCCTCCCCTGGCTGGCACACACCCTCTAATAACCCTGTCACACGGGCACTTTCAATCGCGATCGAGTTTTCGAGCACGCTCGACGCAGTGCCGCTGCTACACGGCACGTTTCAATCGCGATCGAGAAGTTGCACGGGTTGCACTCGTGTACGCCAGATGGCGCTAACAATGTAATTGCGGCCGGCGTCTGGTAACTTCTCGTGGTCGTAGGTATACGTAACTATGTGAATATTACCTCACGCTTATTTGGGTCAAGTTATTTGACACAATTTGTGGCGTTAGTTGAAGTTGTCACATTCTGCGCCATTACTGAGCGGGGACGAGAGTATCGCCGCTTTCGTTCGATCGCGCTTGGAAGCCTCGATCGCGCTTGAGAAACCAGGATTGAGTTCGAGCGGGATCGAGCTCGATCACGATTGAAACTGCCGTGTAGCAGAGGCCCGATCCGGATTGAGCTCGATCCGGATCGACTCAATCGCGATTGAAAGTGCCCGTGTGACAGGGAAATTGGCCCGGGCTCCATCTTCTTCTTCCTCTCGAGGCACCTGCTCTGCGCCGTCGTCCGGGTTTTCCCCCACTCGTGGGACGCCAGTCACCACAGTGTTCGGAACTCGTGAACCGCTGGCGCCTGTTATACATCTTTCCGTCGTTTAGCGCAGAGAAAACTGTAGGTACATTTGAGTCAAAATATACGTAAAGAACCGGCAGCGCCCGCGTTCATTTAGTTAGGAACTCTCGTTGGGTTGGTTTTTACGACAGTAAGCGAAAAAAAGGGGTAGTGCAACGCCGGCATGTGAGGGAGGAAAAGCAAGCACAAAAAGAGCAGAACTCCCGCTGATGCAGTTTCAGGCAGGGGAGCGCGAGCACTGCGAAGGCGGGATTTTTTAATTGCATTGGGTGGTAGCCGTGAGCGGATAACGGCGCTACAACCCATTATGGCGAATTACTGATTCGCACTACCGACAGCTTTCAAATTGAGTGGAACGGCTTTAATTTTTTTTGTGGTTATTGAGTCTGCACAAGGTTTTGTTATACCACGGCGCGCTGAAATTACATTTGATTTGTCTTGTTGGTACATGCGCAAATATAATTTAATTTACTTTGCCGCAGAGTAAATACCTGTTGTTTTGCACGCTCCGCAGGTGAAATTCTGCAAGACATATGTCGGATAGGTAGATAGCTCGGCATTGATAGCAGGAAAATTTGCCTTACTATTCTCGGGAATTACAGTAATCCCTCGTTATAACGAACTCGCTTTACTCGAAATATCGCTTTATTCGAAATTTCTTCTGGTCCCAACCCAAACGCATGTATTTTAGGCCGCATTTTTCGAAGAGCATAAAGAACTTGACCCGCTTAGAGCGAAGTGGCGAGCGGAGGCGTCGCCGAGCGGCGGCGACTCGGCGCGAGTCAGGCTATCAACATTGCGGGTTAACGCAAGCTGGTGTTTCCCCGGCGATTTTCTCGAGCTGATCATGCTCGATTCGCGCCATCCGACTTTAGACAAACGGTAAAAATTCGTGGTAGGGTCATTGAATTTTGTTTCTATACATTGGTCAATGAGGCGGACGCGGCCGTGCGCCGACACTCGAACCGTACTATAAGCAGTGTCGGCAGGGCGCCAAAGAACTCTTGTGCCGCTAACTTAAAGGCTGCACAGCTGGGGAAAGAATTGCCCAGTCATCATGCAAAGCCCCTAGTGTAAGACCGGTCGGTTTTCATGATTGCGCTGTGCACCCACAATGGGCGGTTAAACGTTTTTTGGCTCAACAAGTACAACCTCAAATTCGAGCCACTGCGTTTGCGGCGCTCTCCAGCGCGGAACTCTCGTAGCGTTTGAGACGTATAAAGTCCATCGATGACTGTGATGCCCTGCAGCAAGATATATTCTCCTTTGCTAACAACTGGTGCTCAGATAACAGACTAAATCTAATTCGGCGAAAACAAAGGTCATGTCTTATACCCGAAAAACGAACCCCATTCTCTTTCGCTACAGTATTGATGACGGTTTTCTGTCTAGAGTCGAAGAGATCAAAGACCTCGGACTGCTCTTCGACAGCGCCTTAACTTTCTCGCCTCATGTCATTCAACTGACTCGGCGGACGCTCCGCTCGCTTGGTGCTGTACAGGTTTTCACGAGACTTCCAGTCTCCTCATTCGTTCGTAAAACTTTTTATGGCACTTTGTATTCCTCAACTTGAATATGCCTCTGTCATTTGGAATGGGACCTGCATATATAATTGTCAACGTGTAGAGCGTGTACAGACCAAATTTTTATCAAAATTTATGCATCGTTTTCCCTCTGAGCCTCTCCCGATAACTGGCTCTTTAAGTTACCGGCGAAGCCGCTCAGACCTTCTTTTCTTATACAAACTGCTTCCTGGTGCAATTTCATGCCCGGAACTGCTCTCAGCAATCGGTTTTCGTGTTCCGAAAAAAGCAGCAAGGCGTAGCCACCCTTTCCACACAGCTGCACAACTTAGCAGATGTTCTCATCCATATAGACTGCAACGCCTATAAACCTACACTCCGGGGAACTTGATATTTTTTGCCGTTCCCTTGAAGTTTTTTGGCCGCGCTGTTAGCCGTGGCGCGCTAACTTCATTTCGACAGTACTCGTGTTCTTCACTTATTTTCCTCGTGTGTGTGTTGTTTTCACAGTGTTTGTTCTCATTTGTTCGTTTATGTTGTTGGAGCTGCGGGCGTAATCGTTGTATGTACTATGATACACTTGTGTAGTCAACTCTTCATACATATTTTTAAGTGGCCCGGGCAGGGCACAGTAACATATGTTTCTATAACTTATCACTTTCTGTGAATAGTTACAAATATTTTCTGTACTTTGTTTCGTATATTTTTGTGCAATTGATGCTTCATCCGATTGCTATGGTCATTGCAATCTACCATAATTTACAGTCTCTGTTAGTCGTGTAATGTAGTTTGTATACCACGTTTAACTTTATTCTCTGTAGTATTCCAGTTTATTGTTTTTCACTCACCCACCTTTTTTCCTGGCTGTTTATGTGTCAGCCGCTGATGTATTTCAATGCGGCCTTTTTCTTTTTTTCCCCTCTCAGTGCGCCAGCACGAAGGCTTCGGCTGTTCCTGGGCACTTTAAAAAAGATTGATTGATTGATTGATTGATTGATTGATTGATTGATTGATTGATTGATTGATTGATTGATTGATTGATTGATTGATTGATTGAATATTATTATTATCGCCCGTTCTTGACCGCTGCGCGCAACTCGAATCATTCTCCTGTGCGCAGAATACAGAATTCTTACAACCGCTTCTTTGAACGCCTTGACATCTTTCAAAGTTCCTTTAAAATTTACCGTACTGCGCTGTTGAATACAGTATGTTAAACATCTATGATGTCTCTGTCGTTCGTTTTTTTTCTTTTTTTTTCTTTCTCCAATCCTGGAATTTGGTTTCTCCGCGTTTCTGTCTAACCAACTGATAGTTGCCTATTTTTGAAACTGTTCACTGTGATTTGTTTGTCTTATCATTTGTTTCTATACTCTTGTCATTGCTTTTGTCGTTTTTCTGTCAAACTTTGTTGCTCTGCTTGTTGTGTGGTCTTTACAAAAAGCAGAGCCACAGAGACATCTTCTTTTTTTTTATTACCTGCACCCAGGCTCCGCCCGTGTTTTATTTATGCAATTTTCACTACTTCTATTTGTGTGTGTCTTGTCGCTTGTTTGTTTCTTGCAATATGTTTCTTGTATTTTGATTTTTATGTAACTATCCGAGCGCCAGCACTCAGGCCTTTGGCTGTTCCTGGGCACGTAAATAAACATGATTGATTATTAATATTATTTAATATATTATTATTATTATTATTATTATTAGTAGTAGTAGTAGTAGTAGTAGTAGTAGTAGTAGTAGTAGTACTGTTAACCCTCACTTGAGGGTTATTACAGAGAGGGGGACAAAATATACAAACAACCAATGCTGGCATTTACATTTTCAGAAACTTGGGCAAAAAAGGACGGTCACACGTTCAAGAGAACGTCCAGGGAACTTTCAAATTTTTTAACTTCCGAGCTTTCAACAATACGTCGCCCCAACTTGTTCCATGCTTCTATTCAGTGTTGTACACGTTCCTCTAAAATAGGAACGAAAGCTCGTTCCTCGTTCCTTCGCAATTTTGAAACGAGTTCCCGTTACAAGTTCCTTTATTGCGAAAGGAACGCGTTCCAGTTCCACTTCGAAAATTGGAACGTGTCGTTACATTAACGTTACAATTAGGTTTTTAAATTAAAATGTAGTTTCGGATAATCCTGGGGCGAAATTAAGTGAGAAATTTAAATCTGACATCGAACTACGTATATTTTACGGATAATAACATCGCCGGCAGCAGATTATTTTGAGATAATAATAATCCAAAGAAAGTCTCCAAGGCGAATTTTTTCAGGGAGCACTGGACAAACTCCAGACGGCGCTACGACATTTCGGTGCAGGATGTTTCTGTGCGGAAATTTTGGTGTACGGACATTCCGGTTTACGGACATATCGGTGGACGGGCGTTTCGGTGCTCGGACATTTTGGTGTGCGGACATTTCGGTTTGCAAACTTTTCGGCGACCAAAGTATCCGGTGCTTGCCTGTTTGCGAGAGCCGTTATATTTTTATTTCCGCTTAACGTGGGATATGGACAACAATTTGGAGCAGTGAATTTATTTATTGATTGATGACACGTTTGATCTTTGCCAGGTATTTTTAGAAATTCTACATTTATATATTTTTGTGTAATACCTATTCCTGGGGCGCCTGTTTTGCAGCCGATTGAATTCTTTAGCACACGTTTTTTTTTTCATTTACGATTGGTTGTTATTTTTTTCGCAGATGCTTTGCTGTGTGTGTGTGTGTGTGTGTGTGTGAAGGGGGGGGGGGGTGGGGGAGAACGGACTAAAAGCAGCAGCGTCTTGCACCGTTGGGTGAAGTGAAAGCAAAGCGCTTCGATAACACTTAAAGTGTAAGGGTTGTTCACATGAATGTTAAAATGAAAAAAGTTGAACGCCTGCAAATTAACAACGTTAATTTTTACCATCTACAACAGAAATGGGGTTTTACGTGGGAATGCTCCGCGAGGGTTTAGCGTTAGTTTTCACGCACGGCGGCGCAAGCACTAGTCTCGAACGTAAAATCATATCAAGTCACGAAATTACAATATTAAAGCTAAAATGTTCAAAGATTGCCTGGGACATCCGTGACTCAAATTGTCTGGGCCAAGACGTCGTGCGCCAAGATATCCGTGCACAGAAATGTCCTCACCGAAACGTCCTGCACCTAAGGGTCCGACACCGAAATCTCCAGATCCCGTATTCGACAATCTTTCCCCGCCAGGGACCAATTCTATCGGCGAGACGCGCGTCCTGGCCTCACCAGGCAAACGATGAAAGGTGAAAAGCATTCTCGCTGCTACGCTATTCACCCGCCGAACGCCGCCTAAGTTCAACCAGCATGAAAGCAAGCACAAGCTGCGGCCTGCTGCGTGGTTATTCTTCTGCCTTTGACCTTCGAGGAAGCACTTACGGCTTAAGGTCGGGCAAGTTGGCCAGCTTATAGGAAGAAAAACACAGTAGCAACTTGTGGATTCTTGTACTCCTGCCTTGGCATCAAAAACATCCAAATTCTAGCAATGTAACGGTAGGAACGCCGTTCCTGCCGTTCCTTAAAAAACCTAACGAGTTACCGTTACAGTTCCACCGACCCTTAATGGAACGGCGGCGTTCCTCCGTTCCTCCAAAAAGGAACTAGTTACAGGAACGCCGTTCCTTGTAACGTCGTTCCGTACAACACTGCTTCTATTACATCGGGGAGGAAAACGACTCGCGAAAGACGTCCGTGCGAGCACCGAAAGGGTGAACTGCCGCGTCATGGTTTAGTCGGCTGCTGAGCTTAGAGGCGGTACGCAAATTCGTTTGTCTATTTTTATCTGACCTGCATAAGCCCATGCATGGAGCAGAGCAGAGCATGGAGCAGAGGTGTTAAAGGCACATTGCAATAGGCAGTGGTCACTGAGGCCAAGTTAAGTAGATTATACTTGACAATATATACGGACGTGTCGTCAAAATGACATGAAATCTGCTAGAAGAATCCAGTAAGCATCTGTTTGGTTCTAGAACCAGTTGAGTTAATTGAAAACATGAACAACGATACAGGAAATTCTGAGATTGCGTCGAGAAAGCTATAAGAATGGGACACAAGTCAAACCATGTAATAGGTGGGAAATTGAAATCCCTCATAGGGACTAAGAAACACTTCCCGACAAACGCGTTCACTCTTTCCTTTGCATCTGGAAACACTGTCAAAGAGTTATCAACAGCACTGAGCGTTAGTGCGTGATTTGCTCGTCGCGGCCGAACTTTCCCCCTTCCGTTGCTGCTTTGCTTTGCGGCTTTTTTTTAAAGTGACTATCGAATGCGGTTATTTCTGCAACAGAAAGGAAGCGCCCAATAGCAGGTATGCGTTGGTGCAATGATCTAACTCGAGTGCTCAGAGACGCCAGGACTCGGGAAAGAGAAAAATCTTTCGAGCAGGTTTCCTAGTTATGTCATGGGCACGGAGAAGTAGTTTTTGGCTGATGTACTTTGTGACCCCCTATTCGAAGTACTGGATGTGTTTGTTAACTACGGTCTGCAAGCATTTCAGATTTAGAAAAAAAAAGTTGAAAAAAAGTGTTGTAATGTCCCTGTAATACAACTACTGGCGAAGAAGGGAACCGAGAATCCGGAAAATTGGGAAGGTCATGGAGCTCATCAACGAAGTCTTCGGACGCGTTTGGGGGGCGGTGCACCAGTTATAATTTGTGTTAGTGAAACTAGCGCAGACCAAAACAACTTGTTTGGACGTTTACGGGAAAGGACGGGATGCCACGAGCAAAAGTGTGACACCCCCGTGTCGTCCTTCCCTGTCTCAGCGATAAAATTGGTAACCTTTGTGGCCGTGTGCAGTACTTCGCTGCTGCGCACTTCATCATCCGATGGCCATGTCCCGGTCAACACAAGTTTCACACCATGGGGGCAAGAAAGGGAAACACGGACAAGCGCTCGTCCGTCTTTCCTTTCTTGCCTCCGATTGCTTGCGCTAGTGTCACAGAGGAATCAATTCCAACTCGGCTCGCCGTGAAGGTTCGGCCAAAACAATTATGTCCGCGTCGCATGAGCTGACGACAGAGCTCAGTTGGTTCCGCTTGTCCATAACGCTTCTCACGTCGGCAAATACAGATTGAGCTGATGACAATGTTCCTGCGCGGGTGACAGATGCTGCTTGCCAAGAATGGGCCGTTTTTCTTAGTGTGTAGGGAGAAGGGTCAGCGCGATTAGGAGCTACTCCAAGTCTCCGCCTGCTGCGCGCACGAGTCATGGAGGTTGATCCTAGGGTGTTTGCACCGCAGGTATTCAGAGCAATACTTGCATTATTAGCGGGAATTTCGCGCACGGCGCCACTTTACGATCGTATAAGCGTATCTTGCACAGTTCACTGTCAGCCTGTGGTCATCTTGTAGTAAGTTTTGTGTAGTAAGCTCTGTATTTGTAGCTTCTTTTTGCTTTACGCTCACGTGAGTGCTGTACTTGCTGATACGTAATGAGTTTATCATTTGTATTATTTTTTTCTTTTTGCGACTGTCTGTACCGATTGCATCAGTTGCCACTTGCTGCCCGTCATCAACGGGACCGATGTCAAGCAGCTATAATTCAGCTTTTTGTTCACTGTTACCGCCCCTGTAGCGCACGCGCAATTAAATAACTAATGTTCAATGTTACTGTCGGCCTGTTGTGACGAATTTTGAATTCGGGCAAACCTTGCGGATTTTTACCGTGTTACTACAACTTTCTCCTACCTTGTCTTGTAGCCGCGGTGAACAATATTCTGTCAGAGATACTTGGTAGTATTCTAGTAACGATATTATCCATATCTTTATCTTTATAGCTGCTAAAGAGGACAATAAATGGTGTGCAATTCTGCGCTATATATGGTCCTTCGAAACGGTGAGCCCGCTCGATTGAGTCAGGGGTCCTATCTTCACGGTAAAGTGTCGGGCAATCATATACAATTTCTTTCTCTTTTCGGGCCCCTGGACGTAAAAGGGTGACCACATCGCCGTCCCAATACCCTCTTGCTTAAAGGAGCCATGAAGAGAAAATACAACTTCGTTTATTTTGAAAGAACTAGGATTCAGCATCTCACTCAGCTCCATTACAGCCACAAAACATCTTTTTTAACGAAAAAAAAGCAAGAAGTATTGAAAAACTTTCAAATTTTGCGCCACAGTGACGTGTTATGAGCAAGAATGACGTCACACGGGTCGACAATAAAACATAATTTTCAGTGCTTTAACTGAACGTTACCATTCAAGTGATGCGGTCAAATGGAACTAGAGGCCCCATTAAAGACATCCAGTCATGTGTCGTCGCGACAGGTCAGTTAGGCGGCCGCCAATCACGCAAACAAGGTTCCGTGACGTCATAGAAAAGTTGCGGGAAATTGGCTAGGGGGTCGCGACTGCTTCACACGTTTTCTTTCATATCTCCGTTATTTGTTCGAAGATTGCGATGATATTGGTATCATTGTTATCGGGACTAAGCAGTCTTTCTAATAAACCCAACTTTTATTTTGTCTTCATGGTTCCTTTAAATAAATGTTTATTAAAACAAACTCACTAAAGCTTGACTTCGGGCTCGTTGGGTACACATGACACCTTAGGAAACAGCGCGAAAAACTTGGACAGAGAGAGGGCAAACAGACACGAGCGCTGCTTCAGCAAACGTTAGCAACCACCGGGATGGTCATTTGTCTGTCCACTGCAACGACTGCGGCTGCCACTGTTTGAGTCGTGCGTTGTCCGAGCGAAACACGAAGAGCAGTCGGTACGAGAGATTATGGAGGCAGAATTGATTGCGAGAGCGGGGTCGACGTGTGTGAGCGTGCCTTGATAGATAAGAAGTCGGCATTTCTTCGCATGGCGCCAACACGTGGGCAATGGCGGGGGGAGGGCGAAAAGGGTGGATATATATTGACATGTCTTTCCAATAAAAGCTGTTGAAAGTAGCGCTCTGTGGTGTCTCTGTTCTCTTTTCTTGTCCTCGTCTGCATTCGCTATGAATTTTTCTGCAGTCTCTTCTATACCCTGGTCCTTTATTTCCTTCATCACGCCAGCGGTTTTTACTGCGTCAAACGCTATCTCATAGTCTTTAAATGACAAATAAAGGGGTTTGGTGTATTCTGCTGATTTTACTAATTACAACATGAAAGTGATCCATGATTGAGTAACCCTTCCTAAACCCAGCCCGCTCTCTGTGTTGTGGGAATGCGGGCTCACTTCAATCATATCATCATCATATTTTATTTCCTTAAAGACCCCACAAGGGGGTATTACATAAGGGGTGGATATACAGAGTATAAAAAAAAAACATTTGCCACATAAGGGGTTGGTATACAGGATATAACAAACTTTTGCTACACAAGGGGCGTATACAAGGTATAAAACATTGTTACATAGGGGTGGATATATACATTGCCATAAGGACTTACTGGCAGAGATGAGTCGTTACATTTTTAGTGAAAGTTGAAGGGCAGGTGTTTGTGACGACGTGGTTTGGGAGGTCGTTCCAGTCCTTCACAGCACGCGGAAAGAAGGACGCGGAGAAGGTAGCAGTCCTAGTGCGGTAACGGGAAACTTGGAGGGGGTGGCTGGTGCGGTGCGAAATGTACGTCGGGGGGATGACGTATGGAGGATGGTTGAGGGGCGAATGAAACAGCTTGTGAAACAGGGAAAGAGTGGCTATGCGGCGTCGAAGGGAAAGTGGTTGTAATCCAGATTGGGCTTTTAAGGATGAAACACTAATGTCATAAGAATATGACGAATGTATGAATCGGGCTGAGCGATTTTGTATTGATTCAAGGTCATTGATTAGGTAATTTTGAGGCGGACTCCATATAGCTGAGGCGTATTCCAGTTTCGGCCTGATGAGGGATGTGTATGCGAGCAGTTTTACGTGCTGAGGTGCGCAACGCAGATGACGTTTCACGAATCCCAATATTTTGTTTGTAGATGCGATAATGTTTGTGACATGCGCATTCCAAGTTAGATCGGCGGACAGTGTGACACCTAGATATTTGAAACTCTGCACTATTTCTAGAGGGGCGTTAGTGATTTGGTATGGGAATAGAAATGGGCTTTTGCGGCGAGTGAATGAGACGACCTTACACTTGCTGGGGTTAAGTTTGAGAAGCCAATTGTCACACCATTCTTGAATGTTGTTCAGATCGTGTTGTAGGGTTAGTTGATCGGAAACATTAGTTATCGTATGGTAAATCACGCAATCGTCGGCGAAAATGCGCATTTTGCAAGACAAAGTTAGGGGTAGGTCGTTTATGTAGATGAGAAATAGCAGGGGGCCAAGGACGCACCCTTGCGGTACTCCCGAAGTTACTTCGAGAGGTTCAGAGGATTCACTATTTATATGCACGAATTGAGAACGATTAGCTAAAAAAGATTTAATCCATCTTAACACGTTAGGGTCGAGATTTAGCCCGGATAACTTCTGTATTAGTTTGTTGTGTGGAACTGTATCAAATGCTTTTGCGTAGTCGAGGAAAATGGCGTCAGTCTGAAAGTTTGTGTCAAGATTTGTATGTATGTCGTGAAGAAAGAGTGCTAATTGTGTTTCACAGGAAAAGCCTTTGCGGAAGCCATGCTGACAGGGGTGAAAGAAACTATTGGAATCGAGGAAGTTGATAACATGAGAATATATGACGTGTTCCATGATTTTGCATGGGATGCTTGTTAGTGAAATGGGACGATAATTGAGTGGGGAGTTACTGTCACCTGCTTTGTAGACTGGAACGACCTTACCAATTTTCCAGTCATCCGGAAGGTTGCCTGTGGTGAGCGACTGTGAGAATATGAGGTACAAGTATGGTACAATTGTGTTGGTGATGTTCTTTAAAAGTTTTGAATTAATTTCGTCAATGCCACATGACGAGGAAAGTTTAATGTTTTTTATTAGAGAAGAAATGCCGTCTTTGGAAAATGCTAGCGCAGGCATGCTGGAAGCTATCAGAGTGGTTGTGGGAACGCAAGGCATACTAGGCTCTTTGGTGAACACCGACGAAAATGCAATGTTAAAAATATTAGCACACTCGGCATTTGTGGTAACTTCACCCGATTCGTTAGTGAGGGTGATAGTGCGGGATGGTTTTGGATTGACGATCTGCCAAAATTTTTTTACGTTATCACTCAGCATTTTGGGTAGGTCAGTGTTAAAAAATGCGTGCTTGGCGTTGCGAATTGCTGTAAGATAGTCATTTTCGGCGGAGTAGTATTTATCCCATGCGCATGGCGTTCCTTTAGATTTTGCCTGGCGGAAAAGGCGTTTTTTCTTGTTGCTTAGTCGGTTTAACGTTTTAGTATACCAGGGCTTTTGCTGCGTGGCACGAAGTGTGGTCTTCGGAATAAACTTATTTTTCAGTTCACTAAGCTTTTGTTTAAAAACTACCCAATTTTCATTAACGGATCGGTTACGGAAGTTGGCTTCAAAATCTGGGAGGAAGCTACTGAGTTGGTTATTAATTTCTTCATAGTTACCTTTATCATATAAACATATTGTTTTGTTTAGCATTTCGCGTCGTTCTGGGGAAAATAAGAAATCTGCATGAATAACTTTGTGGTCGCTAATTTCTTCGAGATAGGTAATCGACGATAAGCTAGAAGGATGGGTGGTTAGAATGAGATAAAGGATGTTTGCGGAATTGGCGGCAACACGTGTTGGCTCTGATACAAGTTGTGATAAGTTAAAGTTGAAACAGGCATCTATAAATTCTCTCGAGTCTTTCTGGTTTCCTTGTGTGGTTGTTCCGGTTTTCCAGTTAATATTAGGAAGGTTAAAGTCGCCAAACAGCAAAATATGGGCATTCGGGTGGGCTGTCGGTTAACTATAACTTTGGTAGGCAGCTTGTAGAACTGAGAGTGGGCTGGTGGGTCTGTGATTCTTAAGGTCCTTGGGACGTCCCTTTTTATGAGTCAGAATAATGTTGGCGTTTTTCCAGGCTATGGGCAGTTTTTACCACCCGTGCTGGCTTCAATTTTGTTCAAGCGTTCACTTAAATTCAGCAGTTTTGTTTCGAGAGGTGCGCGTACCGCTTTTACATCGCTTACCGCCTGCAATAAGTTGGCTTTACCTTGTGCGAGTTCGGTTTCTCTTCTTGTAGTCACAACTGGCTGTTATTTTGAAAGCCAATTAAGCTATCTTGGTCTCACCAATGGCGGTGTCGTAACCATAACGTACTGCAGGGAAGCCAACTTTACAGCGTATGAGGGTTACGATGATGATGATTATGACGATGAAACAAGAAAAAAAAACTTCTGGTGGTCGGAATCGAACCTGGCCTCTACCAGCCAACGGTTCCTTGCTAGCATGCGCGACAAGAAACTCCCAACGCGGCTGAGGAGGGGGAGGGCGGTTTTCGCTCACGGAGCACAGTGCAGATGGCTCGGCGAATGGGAAGTCTTACAGGCTGATCCACACGACGGACCGAACTGATTATTTGGACCGCGGTCCAAATAAAGGAGCCTGGCAATCACCCCCGGCGGGATAGGCTAGGCTTACAATCGCGACGCACACTTAATCGGCGCTTTCACTAGAGACTCGTATGACTCTTACAAGTGCGATGCCAGCCATCATAACCTAATTTTTTTATGCATGTGGGACTTCATTTACGGGAAGAGTGCGGTGCCAGCGAGCAGTGACGAGCCGTATGCAGCCAGGGGCGCCCCGCCGCCGCCGTTCGTCGTGTCGCCTTCGTGCGAACGACGCCGGCGGCTGCGTGAGCGCGCCCGCCCGGCATGCATGCGGGTGGCTGTTATCGTGGAGATGAAACGTTTCGTACAGGCCTGTGCGTTGCTACATGCTGTCGCGGCCAAAGGGCGCCTGTGTTCAACCTTCTAGCTTGCCAGTTCAGACGGTGGGCCATTCGCGCTCCGCTCAGCCGGCCCGCAATGTGGATGCGCTCTGCTTTATAGTTCATACCACAAGCTGCATGCAGCACTGTGGAGGCTACATTGTTGTCAACAGAGCGCCCACTGAGGGGCGCCTAATTCACCGTGAAGGGGGTTTTGAAAGGACATTTCAGTCTCCCCTCTCGGCAGATCGAACTGCAAAGCCCCGGCTCCTATTCTCGCTTTCCTTCGCGGAGGCTATACTGACAACAATGTATCCTCCGCAGGGCTGCATGCAGCTTGTGGTATGACCGGACCGCGGCGGACCATGCCATCGCATCACGTGACCGATCGGACCACGGACTCGGTCGGTCATGTGGATCGGCCGTACCCAGCGTTTCTCGCGCGCAGGTGCCTGCTCACACCAACGGACGCAGACGAGCGCGTCGGCGGGACGGCTTTGTCGTCTGCTTTTAGCGATGATTGTTTTGGGCCTGTTTTGGCGCAGCTTCGCGTTAATTGCACGCTTCCTTCGCAAGGCTTAATTAATTTACCCGACATAACCTCCTGTGCAACCCGGACCCGACCAAATTAAGTGGTCGTACGGCAAAGATACGTTAAAGATTGGTTTGCATGGTGAGAAAACAAAATGTAGAGACCACTTACAGACATCTGGGTGCTAGGGAAACGTTACCTTTTGCGTATACTGCTTGCCACGAATGGCACTCCGTTTCCTAAATTAGTGAACACTGATTCTGTTGTGTTTTAAGAGGTATTAGAAAATGCGAAAGGAGCAACTGGTTCTGATAAACAGCAATTATAAAAGTTTTCTTAGCTTTGTTGCAATTCTTAAACTTATTAAACTAACTAGTTTAAATCGGCATAAATGGGAATCACTAAGCTCACACGGCGAATTGTTTCGGTGTCTGCGCTTGTGTGCGCGGTGGTGTAGCCCCGAGCTGGCGCATCATGCTGGCTAGGTTCCGCTCTCTCACCCTTCGAAAGGCGCTCCTCAACGTTTTCTTTCTGCCGCCGCAGGCCGGGCTACAGCGGGGGCTTCAGCTGCTCTAGCCCGGCCGTGGCCGACGCTGCTGCGTTTGGGACGCCGCCCCCGCGAATTCCAGGTAACGGCTGGCAGAATATCTGGCTTCCCTCTTTGTGGAGCCACGTGTGTGAATTCAAGTGACGTCGCATGGGCTATTGTTGTGGGTGTCGTTTGGAGCTTTGCTTTCCAACCACCTTCACAGCGTGGGTTGGAGCCTTTTTTGTTTTCCATAGGGCATTTATTGCACTACAACTCATGTATAAAATAATAGTTACAACATATATTTACTACTGTGTACACATACAGATGATTCGAGTACGACATGAAGAAAACTAAACATAATAAACAATTATGTACATTTGGCTTAAAACGTGGGCAACAGTTACCAACTTATAGTCAGGGGATACCAGTCGGCGGTAATCATTTTTTAATGATCATTTGGCAAAAGTCTGATCTTGAAGAAAAGATAGGTTCAGCGCGTCTATCCAGCACTCGCGTTTTCCATAAACTATGCAAAGCGATTAGGAAAGACGAAACGCGTGGCACATCACCATCTGCGGGTGACAGAAGAGACCTTACACTACGTGGAGTCAATGCCAAGCCCTTCTCAAGAATTCTTTGGAGGACATCCCAAAACAGTATGGCATCATTACAATTTATTGAGCAGTGCTCAGGTGTTTCGGGTACATCGAGCAGGCTACAGTTTACCGAAGACTCAAAAGTCATCGCATTCGGGTCACTCGACACTTCCTTTGGGTTCGGAGCGCCGGTGTTGGCTTTGGACTCTGGGTGGGTTGGAGTGAACTTCGGTAGTTTGTATTTTGGACGGCGACGATGGGTGATGGGTGGGAGGGAGGGGAGGGGCGTTCATCGTTCTCGCGAGGAATTACTTTGCTGTCGTCGGAGTTTTGACTTTCACTCGCCGAGGCAGCTTGCACTTCGATCGTTGACGCTTGGACTTTGAGTCTCAGGCGGTTTACACTTCGATCGTTCCCGCTTTGACTTTGATTGCAGCGGCTTTGACTTCGGCACTTCGCCGTTTCATTTTCGTACGCAAGAAGGCTTCGTGTTTCAACCGTTGTCTGTGCTATATTTTTTCAAAAGCTTGCCATAATTTAGTAGTCCATTGGTGTAGAACTAGTATGTGCCTTATAAACGGGGGAAAGTATATTACGCGTGCTATGAGCGTGTTCGCCGCGCCGCCTCCAATGCGTGGGGCTGCTCGCTGTCAGAGACTAACCTTGGGCCAGACGCGAAGGAAGTGCATGTCCCCGCCCCTGGAAACGATCGAATGGCGCCAACGCTTCATGCCCAACCAGGCTAGGAATAGATCCAACTGGTTGTTCTAAAAGCGAAATCACGTTGACTTTCCCAGGAAATAAAAGCTTCTGTGATAAAAGCAGCGCAGAAACAGACAACATAAACAAAAAGCAAATGCGAGAAAACCCGCACAAGGTGCTCTGCAGTTGCTATGACAAACGCTTCCTGTTTATCGTGTGGAAGCATTTTCAGCTCGTTTTCCGCGTTTACAAATGTTCCAGCAAATGTCATTTACACTATCTGCGAGCTTATCTCTCCCTCTAGGATGGGACAAATGTCTTTTTGGAAAATGTCACTAAATTTTTCGATGCAAAGTTATTTGTCTCAAGAAAGTACGAGGCACATAAAAATGTAGGAAAATGAATGTGCTTTCTAGTGATATAGTTTTTCAATTTGATGTAAGAGGTGTGTATGCAAGAACAAGACATTACGCAAACATAAGGCAGAACAGCAATACGTAAGTGATATTTGCAGTGTTCCTCTATTCAACAATTCATGGATGCTTGGTTTTTGCGTTAGCAAATTTTTTTTATTGTGCCATTTTGCCCCCGGGCATCAAAAGAATTGATATATATATATATATATATATATGCAGATATGCAGACAACCGTCGCCTGCTGTTGCCCGCGCTCCTGGCGGCTTTGAGAAATCACACGGCAACAGCAACGAAAGGTTCCACTAGATGGGCTTCACTTGAATTCAAAACAGCGCAAAAAGACGAGACAAGAAACGACGACAGACGGCGCTGTGCGTCGTGTGTCGTCGTTTCCTGTCCCGTCTCGTTGCGCTGTTTTGACTTCAAGTTATTATGCACCAACTAGCCCAAACCACCGTTCTAACATAGGTTTCACGTTCTGCTTGGAACATACGTGGAGTAGGGCAACGTGGTAATATAAACGTTGAAGTGGGGCGCCTCGATTCACGCGCATCTCCGCCGTACTGCAGCGCTGGCATCGAGGAACCCGGCCTGTATAGTGGGACAAGGATAATTTAAAGTGACTTCAGTGTGTTTACCTTAGGAGGAGCGCAAAGGAAGAGGAACAGCGCGAGAGGTGAGCGGGAAAGCAAAGGAAGGCATTTACTTGGCAAATGTCGACAAAGACTCGTCTTTTGACGACATTGTTTTGCAACAAAGGAGCAGATACGCGGCCATTTTTTTCTTTCCCCGAACTATGATATCTTCTACTCTAGTTTGTTCTCTGACCAGGTAACTCGTTTCCTGTCCTTGAGTGTTACTCCTAACATTCGTTTCATGGCCCGTTGAACCGACCTAAGTTTGCTTTCTAGTTGCTTAGTATAAGGCGCCCAGTTTCAGCTCCGTATGTCATCACCGGCAGTATGCACTGGTTGTAGATTTTTCCCTTGGGTGACAAAGGTAGCTGACTTTTAATTATTTGGGATTGCCTGCTGACTAGTGCTCCCCAACCCATACCTATTCTGCGCCGAATTTCTCCCTCGTGGTTGGGGTCAACATTAACCATCTGTCCGAGGTAGTTATATTCTTTTACTTCTTCCAGCTTTTCCTTTTCTCAGCTGATGGGGTCGTTTTTGGCATGTTTATTCCCCATTACTTTAGATTTACTCATATTTATTTTTAGCCCCACGGCCGTGTTTTCTGATTATAGTTTCTGCAGTCTCACTTAGCAAGGTTATGTCGTCCGCACACCTCAAATGGCTCAAGTATTCCCCGTTTATCCTTAATCCTATGTTTTCTCAGTCAAGCTTTCTGAATACCCCCTCCAGACATGCTGTGAATAGTTTTGGACAGATGGTACCTTCATGTCTTACTCCCTTTAGGATCAGAAATTTATCGCTTTGCTTGTGAAGGGTTGCCGTGCTAGTGCATCTGTTATAAACCTGTTATATACGTCTTCTAGAAGTTTTATGTAGGTTTCCACTACTCCCTTGCCTTTTATTGCTCCTAAAACGGCTGCGGTGAGTACGGAATCAAGCGCTTTCTCGTAATCTATAAATGCCATGTAAAGGGGTTTCGTGTACTCTGCGGATTTTTTTGTCACTTGATTGACGACATGGATGTGATCCAGGGTTTAGTACCCTTTCCTAAACCCAGCCTGGTCTCTGGGTTGTTTGGAATCCAGGCTGTCACCTATGAGGCTAACTATAACTTTGGTAAACAGTTTTTAAACAAGTGAGAGTAGGCTGATGGGTCTGTAATTCTTGATGTTTTGAGATCTATCTCCCTTCTTATGAATCAGAATAATGTTGGTGTTTTTCCAGGCTATGGGCTCTATTTTAGTCCTCAAGCATTCCGAAAATAGTACAGCAAGCCTTTCCAGTACACTATCTCCTCCACCTTCAAAACATCTGCGGTTATGCCGTCTTGTCCTGCTTTCCACGCCTTTGAGAGCCTTTCCAAATTCCTCTTTAGTTACTGGGACAACGCAATTTCAGTTTGTGCTCTCAGTAGCTTTCCCTGGTCTAACGTCGCTGGTATACAGCCTATAGGGTATAATCGTTCTGTATCCCATCCAAGTGTGTTGTAATGTTACCCTGCTCATTTCTGAGTGCGTACATGCTATCTTTGCCGATGTCTAGCTTTCTCTTAGCTGCTTTCAAGGCTCCCCCCTATTTGGAGCGCTTCCTCGATCACTGCCATGTTATTTGCACGCATGTCATTGGTTTTACTTCTGTTAATCAGGTTCGGCAGCTCGGGTAATTAAATCTGATCCGCCGTACTTGACACTTCCATTTTGTTACGTTTGGCAATTAGTTCCTTCGTTTTCTTAGTTTTCCAGTTTGCTCCTTGCACGTTGCTTCTCCCACAACTGATGCTGATTCACTGAGTGCCGAATAAGGTTGTCAGACAGCCTGTCTATAATGACCTTGTTCTGCTCGTTCAGAAGCGAGAATTTGTTTTGAAGAGTCATTTTAAACTCCTGCGATCTGGCTCTGACTGGCTTCACGCGGAGTTTCTTCGTTTTAACGAATTTCCTTCTTTCTCTTTTGAGATTCAGGCTTACCTTGCATCTAAGCATCGAAACTTTTACAAATAGTTTTTAAAGAAGTTCGTGTTCTGCTGTAGTTGAGCGGCAAATGGCAAACCTACTCCGGAAACCTCGTCGACTCCGCGTCTGCTTTCTATTTAAACGCTCCGTTTTATTTCGTGGAAAACCAGTTTTTGGACACTAACTTTTTTGTTTGCCATGAAATTTGTAATTTTTTTTTTTTCAAAAAACACAATTCGCACAGCCATAGGCCCGTTTCGATACTATCAGGTTCCAGAACTACCCATCATTCCCATCGAAGCGCGTTGACACCAGGGCCGGATTAAGGTGGGGGCTACGGGGGCTGCAGCCCCGGGCCCCCGGCTGTCAGGGGCCCCGCTTGATCGTATGAAAAAAAAATATCTTGAGTGTGCTCGCTGCCCGCATTGAAAGTTGAAGGTAGGAGCTTCAACCTCAACTTTACACGGAAGCTGACTAACTCGTGACAGGTGGGAAAGATTGGGGGGTCCCTCATCTTACGGTTGACAACCTACGAGTTCATTTCAATTTAATTTAGTTATTCCTACTACTCCTCCTTGTTTCCCCGAGGTTTACGAGAAGATGTCTTGGACAAAAATCGTGGGTACACAGCTTGACCGGGCCTAAAAAAACACATAAAAAAGGCCCCGAGCTCGGCTCCGGTTTTTTTCGGCACAGGTCGTTTTGGTAGTATTTTTTGGGTACACGCACATCTAAGCACGCGGATGTTTCGGCGAGCGCACGTTTCGGTAAAAGACAGGGTCACGCAAGCGAATATTCAAAAAATGTCTGAAGAACATTGTAAACTATTTAAGCCTCAGGGACGTTATATGTAATTATTGACAAATTAAGCACTGCCTTATGGGCTCATACACAGTTTCTGCCAGAAATTTCAATGTATAGCGCATGGCAAGGAAGTTCATTGCGATTACTACCCGTTCAATAAAGCTAGGATTAGTAGAATCGGATAAGCGTGATTGATATCGACTCGATATTTCTCGCTGAATGGTCAGCGTATATATGGTTATTTAAATGTTCAAAGGTTGTGTAGGCCACTCGCGGGGTCATTAGGCTTCAGCCCGAACCTCTACTCTGTAGCCTCTGCAGGCTGTCTGAGCAACAAGCGTCGCGGGAGCTACATATTCCCGCGACTTCATTCGTAGCGTAATTCTCTAGGCGCCACTCCGTGTGGGCGCAGAGGCCGCCGGGCCAGCCCGACCCGCTAGCGGCTCACTTCGAGCTTGGGAATCAGCTGGCCCAGGTGGTGTGAAGAGCTTAGGCGTGGACGCCAAACAAAGCAACAACAACGTATGTTTCGTTTCGGGATGACGAAAGCTGTGCCCACTTAAAAATGCATCCTGCGTGCGGTCCCTTCGATGCTGTCTTAAATACGGACCTCCGCCACGACTCGGGGACGGTAAGCTGTTTGTCCCCGTGGGCGCTTTTCGCTTTAGAATGAGCCGGTGGACGGCACGGACCAAAGGGCGGCCCGCAGATCTGGTACCGCTTGGGCGCGGCGGCAGGAGTAGATGAACCCCCGAAGGAGCGCGGGAGAAACAGTGGACGCAGCAGACGTGTTGAGGACTCAAAAACAAGAGGTCCACCCATACTCGCCTCTGTCGTAGACCCCGAATCTAGACGATAAGCTTCAGCGTGTTTCCACTGCCAGTTACGACCGAACAACGACCCGACGGATCGACAGCGAACTATACTGCTGGAACTGTTGCGTGGCACCGACGGGAACAGCAGCGCAGGGGTGAGCAGAGACATTCTATCCCCATTAAACGGTTGTCTGATACCATCTCTCGTTCTTTGGGTCTCCAACCCAAAGGGGACCCGTTAATGGGTAACGGCTTGCTGACTAGCAAGATCATCACAGCTGGGCAACAGGAGTTCATCGCTGCTGAAAGCTCGACGGCCATGCGCAAACCCGCGCACGAAGCGGACAGCTCCCAGCCCCAAAAAGCGACATTTTCCTGCTTATTCTGCTTGTCGTCTTTCTGCTAATCGTGCTGCGATAGGAAGGTTGCGTGGCGCGACACGTCCGAGCCCCCCGCCTCCCAACCTCCTTAAAACGCGGCGCGTGTTCTAATCACCGCGTGCTTTCCCGTCTGTGAGGGTAACCTACAGGATTTCGGCCTGTAAGATGTGGCGGCTAACTGTTTGGCAGATGTCTTTGAGTGACAGCTGCCTGTGCGGAATTTGAGCCCGTCCATAAGTGCAGGTGAAGAACTTTACAATAAAACTAAAACCTTACAGGGTTAATTAAATATGCTTCTTGTAAGAAAATACTCTTCTGTACCATGGCGTGTGCAGGCCGACACGACGCTTCGAATAATCGTTAATCTGTGATGGACCGGCAATCAAACCATAGTAACTTTTACGCCTGATAAAATCCGTTATATAAAACTAGACATCAAGCCAAGCAATTAGTTTTCGGAAAGCGTAAAATTATGTATAATTTATCACTGATCAGATAGCATAACATGGACTTCCAAAATTTTCGCATAATAAAGCAGAATCATTATCATCATAGTCGTCATCATCATCATAATAATCATCATTAGGGCCCCAAAGGACGCAGTAGCCCCGGGCCCCAAAGATTCCTAATCCGGCACTGGTTGACACTATAGCGCCAGTTTCTTCTCTAGTTATAATTGTGTGAAACTCTATGGGGTCAACTGCCGGGTGGTCGCCGCGGAGCCTGAGTTCACGTGCGCACGCTCACGTACGCGCGCTCGCCAATTTCTTTGTATTTTAAACTGCGGACACGAAAAATTACAATTTGCTAAACACCTTCGCTGTTAAAACAATCCTACAGCAGCCACGTCAATAGTACTTATAAATTTGATTGTTGGACCACCTATGATTATATTGTTAGCAGTCACCTTCTTGAGGGTGTGTGTGAGCTGAAGTTTCGTTAAAAGTCTGCTTTACTTAACGCTTAGTCACTCATTTTTGCTCTGACCACTTAAATGCATTTAGATAGCTATTACAGATGTGTGCGTCACCATAAAATCGTCTTCATTTCGCCTGACCCCCGCCGTCGTTCAGTCCGCTACGTAGCAGAATCTTATAAGGTATGTTGGGATAGTTGGTCGATCAAAAGATGTATAGCGCAACGAAAAGACGGAGGACAGACCTTTGTGAATCCTTTCCTTCCTTCATCTTTTCGTTGCGCTATAGATCCCTTAATTAAGCTGAATCTTACAACAGATTATGCGATAACAAACTGAAATGGTGATTCGGCGCGTCAAGCCGTAGATGGAACTCTTTTGTGAAGGCGCTCTTTAATCTATCGACAGCACTACTCCCCCTCTGGACCCATTAGCAGTAGCAGCAGAGTAGCGTCGAACAGCAATAGTTAGAGGAGGAGGAGGAATGCCTTTAATGAATGAAGAGAAGTCAGCCTGGCAGCGAGCTTGGCTTGCTACTCCACATGCTAAAAATTGCTCCCCTGCCAAGAAATATGACCCCTCAGCACCATGAAGGCAGAAGAACAGCCAGGGCACAAACCCTTGAACGGCTGTACTGTCACTCAAAAACAACATTATTCACAGACGCAGCGGACTACGCACGTGCAAATACTAAAACAGCGGTTGTTGCCACCCCCACTGATCTTATTACTAGTGTCACCCTTCGCCAGGCTACCATCCTCGAAGCGGAAGAAGCGGCGCTCGCATTAGCAATAACCCAGACCAAAGCCAAGATTATTATTACAGACTCGCAAGCGGCGTGTCGGAAGTACATAGCCGGAAGGATTTCCACAAAAGCCCTACGGATCCTAGTCCAAAACCCCCCTGAAAGAACAGTCAAAATCATTTGGACGCCTGCCCACTCATCCCTTCGCGGCAATGCAGCGGCTCACACTCACGCCCGAGATCTTGCTCGCCGGGCACCGCAAGAGGACGATGAGAGGACCAGACACTCACTTATTACACACAACGACATCACCCAACACTACATGCTCACACGACGCACCTACCCGCCACCGGCAGACAAATTAACAAAAGAACAACAAGTCACCCTCCGACAACTTCAAACAAATACATCTCCACATCCCACACGGCTGCACGCCATTCACCCCACAATATACTACCCCCTGTGCCGGCACTGCGACAACCCAGCAACGCTCTTCCATATGGTTTGGGCATGCCCTTCAAACCCAGACATTGCACCAATTCCCAGTCCTACATACGAGCAGTGGGAGAGTGAACTTGCCAGCTCGGACCTAAGTAAGCAGCTCTGGCTTGCTGAAAGGGCGAAGACGGCAGGCCACACCAACGGAGTCCTGGACTGAGGACCCCGCCCACTTACAAGCTCGATGGATCTGTCCAATAAAGTTTTCTCCTCCTCCTCCTCCACATGAACATGAGATGTGCGAAAGTGAAGGGAAACGAAGACACAAAGACTCATACAGACACAACAAAAGCAAATAAGCACACGAACTGACAAATGCAGGATCACGCACACGACGCACAAACAGAAGTGAAGTTAAGGCAAACATTCACAGAGTTTCGTTCAGGCCGGAGTCACGGAGAAATGACACCAAAGCCTGTGTGCTCCGTGTTGCCGCGGCAGTTGACTGACATGGGCCAATGGCGTCGCAAAGTTTCAGTGGTGCATCAGCACGCAGTCCCAAGGTCATCTTCAAGGTTAGCCGCGGGGTGTCGTTACGGGGACACACACACAGTACATGTTCTATGGCCTCACAAACACTGCATACGTGACGGTGAGGGGAGGCAACTCAGCGCATCTTGTAGAGGTAGTGGCCGGTAGAAGCGACGTTGAGGCGGATGCGGTGAACAACTGCTTCGTCGCGCTTTCCCAGGCCACACGGCATTCGGAAGCTGCAGGCGGGATCAATTCTGTACAACGGCTGATAATTGTTTGATCCATCCGTCCAAATTGAGAACTGTAACTGCCGCGCCACGGAGTACGCAAGTGTCGCGGCGTCACGTCGAGAGAAAGGAATCGGGATGATGACCTGAGATTGGGTGTGGGCCGCGCAAACTGTTTCGTCGGCCACCACATTCCCATTCACCCCAAAATGTCCAGGTAGCCACTGCAACACTATCTCGTGAAGCAAGCTGGCAGCCTGTGTATGCAGGGGGTGTATTTCGTGGGCCAGTTGTTCACGTGGAAATGATGCCAGTTGTTGAAGCGCCGCTCGTGAATCTGTGAAAATCCCCCACACAGAAGGTTCTCGCCCAATAATGTACTGCAAAGCGGAGCGCAAGGCAGAAAGTTCTGAGGTTGTCGATGTTGTTTTGTGGATTAACCTGGCCGCAATTGTGGTGCGCGTTGATGGAACCCAGATTCCGACAGCAGATGATGTGGCCGTCACCGATCCATCAGTGTAGATATGCTTGTGGTTAGGGTAGCAATTCCACGTGTGCTCTAGAGTGAAGTACTTTAGAGTTGGAATTGGCAACTTTGACTTATTGCTGATGCCCGGTACTGTGGTGACAATTCGCCAGGGGGAGTACATCCAGGGCGGGAGATGAAGCGGCGCAGGGCACTTCTGACACAAGGGTGATAGAGTGTCTTGTACCTTATAAGGCAGAGCTAGAACTCAGCGGATGTCCATGGGCCCTAGTCGCCAGCCGCAGATGTAGGCGAAGCTGCTCCTCTTTCACCAGCACACTGGGTAAGAAGCGCCTAGACTCTCGTATGGTCCCCAGCGTAGAAGTTGTCTTCGGAAGACCCAGATAAAACCGCAGAGCTCGGGCCTGCATACAGCCTTGTGTTGGTCTTGGAAAGAGGGCCGAGTACTGGGAGGCTGTATCGGAGCAGTCCTTCACAGAGTGCCGTGTAGTTAGCAGTGAATGGGATCTTCGAAAACAAAATGCAGCCCTAAAAGAGACAAAACAGCGCAACGAACGCAAAGTATGAGCGCTGGGCAAATTGGATAGTACGGGACCAGCCTATATTGTCGCCTGCTTCCTTAGCGCCGCCTTAATTTTATCCACGGCGAAATATACGTAGCGCCTGCGAGACCGGCGGATACAGTGTTTAGCAAAATGAGAATGTGAGTGCCATACGCTAACAGTTTTCTCTGCTATGTTTATTCTTATTGCTTGGATATGTTTAAAACAACGCGAATTTGTCCGCTCTGCGCGTCCTGTAAGTCTAACTAAATATACCAGGCACCACGGCGCTCGCTGCCTTCGCCGTAATGACACGATTGGACACGTTAAATGACGAAGGAAGGAATGTCTAGATCAAAATCTACCTTTTGTGGTGTTTTGCTCATTCGCTGACCGAAGGTAGCAAAGAATAGCCTAAAATATTTCGGTAGGAATTTGGCGCAGAATAACTTAAAAGCATTTGGAGGGCTTTTTTGTGTTTTTCCAAGGAGGCACACTTCTAAAAAAATATCACTGCATTTGATGCCCCGAAGCTACTACTTTGCTATGAGGCACACTGTATGAGGCACTGCGTGCCGGCAAAACAATTTAGACTACCTGGGAATCTTCAACGGGCGTCGAAGTCTCGATGCATGTAAGTTCTTGTTTTTCATCAACATCAGAAAACGGCCCCGGGTGCGGTAGTGTAACTGCTTTCTTATGGTCAGCAGCCAACACTTTCTAGAAGCGCGACCTTTTTTAAGCAACTCATGAAATGTTACGAGCATGCACATTTCGGGTGTGGGCTTTCGCCGCTGCGCAGTGCAGCAATCTTTCGTCTCGATTGTCTTTACACAGCCGCAGCGAGGGAAGGAGAAAGGCAATGTTTCACATCGCTGGCAGGCTTCCAATCTCGTTTGCTCAGTCTTGCACACTGCTAGCGCAACCAGCAGTAGCATTGCAACATTGGCGTCCATACCTTTCCTCTTGTAACGACCAAGATAACGTTGTGACTGATGTGAAGGGGAAAGTGCGCGAGAAGTTACGAAGTGGATGTTACGTAGCCCCGGATGGCGTTGACTGCGCACTATCAAAAGCGGATGGTTGAACCGTTTCGTTGTGACCCCGTAACTATTATTTGTTCTTTCAGTTCAGTTCTGGTTCGGGTTCAGCAGGCTCAAAAAATAATGGTTCGAATTCGGGTTTAGTTCCTGCAAAAATACCGGTTCGGTTCTGGCTCGGCATTCTGAAAATGAGGACAGTCCCATAAAACATGCTTGAGGTCTGCTTATAAAATAGTTTCACAAAATGTGCATGTAGGAGGGAGGTGAGGTCAGGTGTAGTTCGAAAAAAAAAATTAGCAGTGGCTTAGCTCGGCTGTGCCAGGATATACGTAGCGTGAGCTAAGGTTCAGCTATCCAATCCAATCCAATCCAATCCAATCCAATCCAATTCAGTTCGGTCCAGTCCAGTCCAGTCCAGTCACTGCTCCTCGCGCATGTGCAGCACGGCTCTCGAGGAGCCACGCGAAGCGGCTTCAAGCGGCTCCGGCGCACCGTCAGAGGCGCACAGCTGGGCACACGCCGGCGCCAGTGCGTCCACCGCGGCTATGACGTCGCTCCTCTAAAATTCGCAGACCGGCGAATGTGCAGACCCAATTTCCTACACACCCGTACTCCAATTCGATTTGATCTCCAATCCAATCCAATGTAATCCAAATCCAATCCAAGGTAATGCTTCTCGCGCTTGCTCAGCACGGCCCTTCAGGGTCCACGGAAACTGCTCAACCTCGGCCAGTGTAGCTTACGCTACAAAATTGGATTTAGCGATTCTACACTTTTATGAGGACCCGCCGCGGTGGCTCGGTGGCTATGGCGTTGTGCTACTGAGCCTGGGGACGCAGGTACGATCCCGGCCGCGGCTGCTGCTTTTGTCACGGAGGCGAAAAGCGAAAACTCCCGTGTGTTGCATGGTGAGCTGAGTGCTCTTCTCGAGATGAAGGACTCCAGAGGGGCAAACAAGAATAGAGGTATGAAGGAAGACACGCTCATACGGCTCGTACAAACCTTCGTAATTAGTAAAATCACCTTCAGCATTCCTTTCCTACAACTCAAAAATGACGAGAACGTAAAAATAACGGCTGAATTAAGAAAGTTTATAAACAAGCATTGGGATTACCAGTTTCCACACCCAACGAACGCTTCGAAGCACTATATAGGCATCAGTAACTCGATTGGAGAACTAATTGAAGCGCAACAAACAGCCCAATTAGAACGGCTATCTAAAAGCAAAATGGGAAGACACATTCTGCAGTCACTAGGAATCCGAAGCGGAAGTTCCCTCCCAAATAAAGTTGACCTCCCACACGAATGGCCAAAATACATTCGCATCCCGCCAATACGAAGGAATATGCATCCAGAGCTAAATGTGGAAAGAAGACAAGCTAGAGCACGAGCCCTTGACAAACGTTTCCGAAGCCATTGTGAGCCACGGGAGATTGTCTGCGTTGACGCAGCCGACTACTACAACGGCGGCTCTTCTCTCAACGCCATAGCGGTTGCAGTCATCAGCAATGACGGCGTCATGGTGACGTCAGCATCCACGCCGGCCAGACATCCTGCTCGGGGCGAGGAAATGGCCATAGCCCTTGCTATAAATTCTACCCGAGCAACCACAATCATAAGCGACTCAAAGTCCGCCATTCTTAACTTCTCGAAAGGCAGGATCTCCCCTGCAGCAGCCTCGCTGTTCTGTTAGAGAAGACTACTAACCAAAGAAAAATTCTTTTGATATGGACTCCGGCCCACTGCGGTCTACAAGGGAATGAACTGGTCCACGTACGCAACCACTCGAGCTCTGGTCAACCGAGCTGTATTGCCTACGACGCCACCACAACCACCATCATCCCCACACAAGACCTCTCAGGAAAGCCAAGAACAATCACACGTTTTTAGATCTCACAAAGGTTACATACAGGGGTATACAATAAATCACTACAGGTTATCCAGATGCAAATATCCACCGGCCCACCACACTTTTTCCAGGAAAGAGGCAGTCACGTGGACACGGTTGCAGACGAACACTTTTCCGAGCCCTGTTTTCCTCAACCGCTGCTACACAGACCTTTATTCAAACCTCTGCATTTGTGCAACAGCAGAGCCGACCTACAACACATGATATGGTCCTGCCATGAGCATCAAGCCTGCGCACTCGTTTCCCAGGCCCCAGAAGAACAAGCGGAGTCCACACCATTGGTTACATTTGAGGACATTACGCAGTATTATCGACTCGACAGACAACAATTCCCTCAGCCTCTCTCCAAGCTGTCCAGATCAGAAGAAACGACTCTTCGTCGCATCCAAGCGAATACATTCGTCCATACAATTCGCTTACACCACATGTTTCCCACTCAATTTCCCGCCCAATGCACTTTTTGCTCTAAGCTTGGCACACTTGTCCACATTTTATTAGAGTGTGCGCATAACCCTGACCTCCCACCCTTTCCTTCCCCCCTCCCCCTCCATGAGCTGTGGGAGAACCTGATCACCAGCGACCACCTGGACGTCCAGCAACTACTGGCATCTAGGGCGTCGGTCGCCCGGTCATCACTTGGATTCCCGGACTAGGGAACCACTCCTACTAAAAGGCTCATCAAAGTTTCATACTACTACTACTGAGCTCCAAAAAAATACGGCCGGCTATAATAGCAAATCTGGTGTAAATACACTTAGAAGATACAAAATTAAGACTGCAGAACAATGGGAGACTGTTCTGCTCAGCTCCGCACCGGAGGAACAACTGACAGCAGTCTGTATGGCCGAAGCCGCCGCGAGGATCCAAGGAATCTTGGCTGACGGATGAAGGAGGGAGACCGTCCAAATCGTCTACCCCTCAGAACCCATCTCGGGCATCAAATAAAGTCCCCCCCTCTCTCTCTCTCTCTCTCTCTCTCTCCCGGGTGTTGCGATATCAATGCAAGATAAACATCCCCGCAGGTGGTCAAAATCAAACCGCAGCGCTCCACTGCGGCCCCACCTCCCTAGCCCCGTTTACATTGACCCGACGAGGGCGCGTTGAGTCGAAATAAACAGGTTTTTTGGACTCGACAACCCCATGTATAAGCGGACGGGGTGGGTCAGAGAGCCGTCGCGGCGAGTCCAGTCAACTCGGAGGCAGGGGTTGGGTTAGCTCGCTCGTCGGGCTGAGTCGGCGGGTCGCGGGGAGCAGAATACCGTATTTGCGCGGTTCTAACGCGCCCCCAATCGTAACGCGGGGGTAACTTCGCACAGGAAAATTCGAAAAAAAAAGTGACACTGACGGTACTGCGCAGATGGAAAAGACATGACACTACGTACCTGGAAGAGGGAGATTTTATTTGGCATGCAGCTCTCGAATCGAAAAATGAATTGTGCTTCACAAGGTTGCTTATCCAGCTGCTGCTGGAAATAAAGTTATAGCGGGGAACACTGAAGTTGCTTGCGATTTCAAGTGCCTTGTTCTTCCTAATTTTAAGCGTTAGGGGCTAAGCAGAAGCACAAAAAAATGTGCAACAGCTGACCACGGTACGCGGCATGCCATTGAGGAATCACTGCGCCGAAATTCACTCACGTGGTGTTGACGGATTGTTTTTATTGGATTGAGTTGGATTTTGCGGGTACTTCGTATCCGTTGCGCATGGCAATGCTGCTGCTCGCTTTAAAGCCTATTTCGATTTTGATCCCGATTGTAACGTGCACACAAATATTAAGCTACCTTTTAGCAAAAGAGGGTGCGCGTTAGAATCGTGAAAATACGGTAGCCTCTTTTCTGTGAACCCCGCCGCTCCCCTCACCTCGATTCTTTGGACGGGGTTCATATAAACTCGGACGCGTCGAGGTAAGCTGAACCCGCCACTCAACTCACCCCGCCCCCGTCGCGTCCATGTACACGGGGCTCCTGTAGCCCAGGTGTAGCTTCGGCGCGTTCAACCCTGAAAATGTGAGTGACAGTTTTATGAGCCAATTTCGCATGTAAGAAGGCGCACACATGGCCCTGAGCGCTGCCGACATTTTCAGCGATAAGCGACAGCAGCGATAAGCTTGTCACTCACCTTCGCTCGTTTACACATGCAACCATAAAGACAGACGGGACAGCACGTGGGGGTGGTTCGCAAAGATAGCAAGGGCGTTTTATTGAAGGCAGCGTACACAGGCCTGCACGGACACGTCTTATCGGTGAAGGCCGCACGCAAATGAGCCTTAAATGTCGGAACGTTTGTTCTTCCTCAACTGCTGCTATTTCAGCGCCGCGGGGGAGGCGGGTGGTGTTAGTGGAAACTTGTCTTGCTTAAAGGGACACTGAAGTGAATTTGTCAAGGTCCCGTTTTTGCTTGCACTGCGTAGACTGGCTCAAATTAGCACGCTTTTCATCGTTTATCCGGTTGACAAATCGGTAATTATTTTACAAAGCACGAAAGAAGAAAAACTACCATGCGCGGTTTGCGGCGGCTGCACCAACTAAGGCTGTGACGTTAGGAGGAGGGGGCACCCTGATTGGACGATGCCCAAGGTTAGCAATCAAACAAGTTTCGGTTTCGGTTTTGGTTCTGTAAAACACAGCCAATGGCGTTGTTGGATGGGCATTCTCAATATCTCAGTAATCATCGTACCGCGCTTCTGCCGTTGTCGGCTGTAAAATGCATAAGATAAGCCTCCCAGGACGGCTTGGAATCGCAGCATTCACTAGCCGAGGCCTACGCAGTGCATGAACGCCCTCCGCGTCCCCGCAGACGCTCAAATGCCATGCGCTTTTCCCCTATATTTGGAGCTTGCCTCACTCATGCCTGTATCGTAAAAAGCATGTTCGCACCAGGCCAAGGGTCTGTTGATTCTGGCCTGTGCCCACTGCCAGAAAGCAGTAGGTGCTTATGGCAACAGCACGCTAACGAGAACTCGCTAGCGCGCCAGTGCCAGCCTGCGCGCATTCTGTGAACTAGTTCGTGGAGCCATGAACGTTGCGGCCCAAAAAAAGGTGAACTCAGTATAGAAAACATCTGCGGGCAACGAAAAAGTTACAGAAAAGAAACGCACGTACCCGCGGGGATTCGAACTTGTGACTTGCAAAACACTTGCGCTGACATACCTAGCGCTCCAAACCACTTGGCCACGGGCGAGCGCTACCGACCTTAGAAATATAAGGTATACATATAATAAACATAACCAGTTTACACTTTTATTTAGTTTCAGCATTCCAAGCAGCTTAGGTGACTATTTGTTGTTTTGCGCTCGTGCAGTAAGCATCCCCTAAGTCTCCACAATATCTCACGTCTAGCAATTGCATTTCTTAGACGGAAAAGCGTTCGCAGATGCATAGTCGTGCTGCTGGCCGCTGTGCTTGTTCGCCCAGCGCAAAAAAGTGCTTCCCACACCCTTAGTTTTACGCTGTACGGTCAAAATATCGGCAAGGTTCTCGGAGGCGTTGCCAAATCACCCCCCTACCCGGGTGGGTAGCATCAAGACAGACTGATCAGTTGCAGTTGCGAAACGACACCAGCGAGGATTGCTGTACTGGATGGGAGCAGTCTGTCTTAATTTTTACCCAACCGGCCAAACCGCTTCCACTCACTGACTAGCCAGCATCACTATCAATAATTAACAGTGACTCTGGCTAGTCAGTGAGCGGAAGCGGTTTGGCCGGTTGGGTAAAAATCACGACAGACTGCTCGCATCCAGTACAGCAATCCTCGCTGGTGTCGTTTCGCAACTGCAACTGATCAGTATGACTTGATTTTACCTAACCGGACAAACCGCTTCCGCTCACTGACTAGCCAGCGTCGGAGTGGGGCAACATGGGTCGCCGGGTAGGGGGGTGATTTGGCAACGCCTCCGAGGACCTTGCCGAAATATCAGTTGATTTTATTTCCTTAGTACCTATATTGACTTCGCTAACTCTTCTCCCGCCTTCAAGAGGCCTTATATTTTCCTACTGGCGTACCAGTCAGCGAAGCGTCGCATGTGCGCTTGTGCAGCGCTTGTGTGAAGCGACCTTGACTTGGAGCTAGATACAGTGTACAAACTAACCAAGTAAAGAAAGGCACATTCTTCCATTCACAAACGTGTCCTGGCTTCGTTTCAACTCAGCAAACGAATTGCGACGACCCGTCGGCGGCCGGCGGACGAAACGCTGGGCCGGCTGACTCTGTCTGAAGGCCGGGGAGCCGTGCAGTAGCGCAGCCAATTGCGAGCTCGGCTCGTCCCGACGTCACACGAAAACGCCACAGAAAATGGGCGAGCGTAAAGAGAGGAGGACAGCCTTTTCGAATTAATTTTTCTACTACATAAAATCGCGTAAACGCGCCCAGAGTGGTCGAAACATGGCCTGGGGACTCCGGACTACAATTTGCGCTAGTAATCCCGCAATGTTTACATATCACTTCAGTGTCCTTTTAAGAGACGAAGGATTGTAAGTACAGCGAAAGTAAAAAAAAAACCCACTTCAGGGTATGAGAAATTCCGAGATACACTTAAGACTTCTTACGTGTTACTACTCGAAATTCTTGTATGTTTGTTGAAGCTCGGGATGCTTAGCTGCCCCCTTGGGCTGTCTTTTTTTTCTTTATGGTCATACTTTGACACAGCACATGCACCAAGTACCAGAACACAATATAACAATAAAACTGCCAGCCAAACCCTCACTAGCAGAAAGCGGCTAAAGTTGCTTGAGATGCGTTAGCGCCACCATCCCCGACAGCCACTCTTCAATCATCACGCGCATGGAATCAGAGAAATATTCCTTGGAGCGCTTTGCACCAACGTCACGACGGCGTCTATGGCCATACCGCAACCTGGGGCCGAATTCTCTAAAAAACGGGCGTCGTTTTGAAACGACGGGGTAGCGCCATGCAAATGCATGTGTTCTGGGGTTGGGGCCGTCGCTTTGGGGTTCTCTGAAGCATTGAAGGACTCTGTCTGAAGGTAGGATGAGCCGCAGAAAAGCGCTGTGGCAAGGGCGCGAAGCGAAGTAGACGCCACTGAGTTTATCGTGCACAAATGCCGAGTGAGACGGAGAAGGCAACCGAATCGTCTCTGCTCACCAATGTTCCACAGCTATGTGATGAGCTTTGTTGTTGTGTTTTCGTTTTTTTTCATAGCCTCGAGGCATAGTGGATACGAAGCAAATTCCAGAGAGCTAGTTTAGCATCTCGAATATAGCGTAGAAAGAAACGGTAGACAGGACCATGGAGCCACCGATGATAATGAGTGTCTTGCAGCAAATTTAGGCCTGCTGCCATCAGATGTCTTCTGCATATGACCTCGGTTCCAGGGCACGCCCATGACAGATTGTGAAGTTCTGCCAGAGTCACACAGGGGCACGTTGGACTATTCACATGTGAGCGGCAGTCCCCTTTCCAGTCATTCGTGCGAGCAGGATATATGAAGTTGTGCACCAGATTGAGTAGTATGGTTCTGCCAAATTTCTTACGAATTCTTTTGGATGCGGAGCATTTTAGGCCTTCGGCTTGTCTTCGCAGCTTGTCCGTGTTCAAGGTGTCACACCGCGTCATGCACCCGAACGGAGTCCCACGCGGTCACGCACCGAAACAGAGGCTTCGAAAAAATACCCGCTTGTCCCTCCATTCAGCCCTCCGGACAAACGTTAAGAGGATACTTAAAAAAGGTTTACATAGGCAGAGCCGTTCGAAGCTCCTGGAATCGTTGGCATTGGTCATTCATATGTCCCCATTGTTTAGCGCAAAGGGAACTGCAGGTATATTTCAGGCAAAACATTTGTAATTAAGTCCCCCGCGTTCATTTAGTTAGGAATGCTCGTTGGGTTGGTTTGCACGATAGTAAGCGAAGAAAAGTGGCCGTGGAAGAAACAAGACGATGCGTTCAAAATGGCGCAGAAAGGCCCCAGCACAGGCGAGATGAAAGCAAGCACAAAAAATTAGCGCCGTTCCACTCTGTGAAGAAGGATGACCTGCGAAGCTGGACGCAGACCACGAAATTCGCGAAATCAAACACGTTTGTCTGTAATTTGCGCTTGAGGAATTATCACTTATCCCAGTGAAACTCGGATCGACTCGAGCTTTATTCTGGCGGACAAACACGGAGCCCTCTGTTTTCCTCCCTGGTCGCGGGAATCTTACTGCCTGCGTAACACTTAGCAGGACTTGAGTACTGATTAGTCCGTTCATGATGCACGAAGCAATAAGTTTGCGCAAAAGACGAGGACGAAGAGATGCGAGGACAGGACGAGGGCAACTTCCCACTTTATTTTGCATACAATAGCAACACACATATATATTTCCCACCGGTGTCACCCTCTTTCCTATCACCTGTTGCACCACCCGATAAGGCGTAACAAGAATCACAAATCAAATACAACAAACAAAACAAAACAATTCGATAAAAGGACGTAACAAAACAGTATGCACCAGATAACAAATACTACTTAGACTGTGTACGTCTTCCACAAAAAACACGTGTCGCACTTAAAACCAAAGATGAACGAATAAAGTCAGAGCCTAAAGGGCATAAAACCACTAAGAATAAAATGAAAACACTGGTATAAGAATCGAAGTTAAGAACAACACAGCTCGCGTTTGCGAGACTTACGAGAAGCTAAAACGAATCAAACTTCGAGCCGAATTCCTTCGAATTCGAAGATACCTAATTCCTTGCACGAGCTAAAGATCAAACAGACAGATAAATTATTGAAGCCTACAGAATTAGAGACTTTGGGGAAGATTGCGTCAGCACGCCCTCGGTAAGCCTCCCACCCACTGAGTTAGCCTTCTTAGAAGGTCCTGTTTAAAAGATTTCGATATTTGTAGTCACTTTTAGGCTTTGTTAAATGTTGCAACGCGCACTCTGTGTTGCTCACCACTTCCTTCTCCCATCCCACCCATGTTACTATTCAACGCCGCCTGTATTAACATTGCCTGACGCGTCGCGCGCTTTTCAATGGTAAGGGTAGGGACGCTTAGTTCAGGCACTGATCCGCTATGTGGCGCGTGCCGGCGGACATCTCGCCTTACGTCACTGCTCGCGAGTCGCGAACGCTGCACCCACTTCTACCACGTGTGTCTGTCAGCTTGCCTGTTGGGCTCCAAGGGCCGTTTCGCTTATATCTTAGCCGCGACGGGGCGCTAGTTCTGTGGCGCACTGGGGATCTCGTTCAACGTGTCGCTCGCTTCATACTTGCTGCATTTTTCCAAAGATAAAGACCGAGGCGGACTGAAATAGTGTAAGAACATACTGATTGTCGGGTAGACATATAGCTAACAGAAAAACGATATTTTCGGATGGGGCAGCCATTATTTTACTGATATTTTTCTTTCTGGAGTATTTAGAGAAGAAAAAATTGTGTGCACGTTTTTCTTCAGGCGCTCACTTCTACGATTACTTTCCAATAATATCACGTGCTTGTAAACTTCAGAAAATTATAGGAAACAAAAGGATAAGCAGCTGGGATCCCGCACACTGTCCGGGCGCTTCTACAGTACAGTCCTCAATTTTAAAAGTGCGTACGGATGCGGAGTGCGAACAGCGGGGTCAAAGCAATACCTAAATGCGGAGGGGATAGAGGTGGTATCCCCATTTAGAAAATTTCAGGGCCTGTGATCCGAGTAGATAAGCGCGCAAAGCCGGCATCAGCCTGCGGCAGTGCAAGGGATTTTGCTTCGTGACAAAGGAAGTTTTATCAGTGACAGACCAAGACAGACAGGCATGGTGAAAAACAAGAAGGCGTAGGAGCGCCGCCTCGGGAACGCTAAACACACTTTCCACTATTTTGCATAGTTTCCGAGAAGCGGCGCTGGCTGGCGGACACGAAAGCACGCTGGAAGGCTACGGAGCGGGGAAGAGTAGGAGAGAGCAACAGGAGAGTGGCTGTTTGGCCATTTTTCGCTCACGCGTTAGGCAGTGTTTATACAGGCGGCGTTGTACTATTCTACTTTTCGCGTTTTTATGACTTTCGGCTTCGATTTTATGCTTTTATTCTGTCATGCTTGGTTCAGGGGTGACACGTGTTAATGCTAAAGAGCTTGTGTAAGCTCGAAGTTTGATTCGTTTTAGCTTCTCGTAAAGCCCGTTCTACATGGAGCGAATTTCGCCTGCGAATCCGCTGGAACGAACATTCGCACTTGCGAAGTTCGCAATGCCTGGAATTGTCTTCTACATGGGGCCTGCGAACGCCGCGATTTTCGCATTTCAGATGCGCCTTGTTTGCAGACTGAATTAAGTTTGCCACCAGCAAAGGTGTTGTGATTTTAACCAGGGTGGTTTTATTTTACTATCTTGGCAAGTTGTTTCTGCCTGGTTTGCGGTAAATATAAGTTTATTTGCGGTTTTATATAAGAATCGCCAATTCTTTATCAATATACGCACACACAGCAGAGAAGACAAACGTTTTGGTGTGCCCGCGTTTTTGTCGCGCTTATACAAGCAACGCCATCTGGTTTCCAAGCGTGCAAGTGGTGCCGAGCTGTGCTCCTATTGGCCGCAGGTCCGGCCCCTCTACGCCGCACACGCCGCACGAGCGGCGTTTGCTCGACCGCTTCAAATGTTTGGCACTTTGCCGCAGCAACGAAAAAAGGTGGTTTTGCCGATCGAGCGGCGCCGCATCAGCGAATTCGCAGGCGAAATCGCTCCATGTAGTACGGGCTAGTCTCACAAAAGCGAGCTGTGTTGTTCTTAACTTCGATTCTTATACCCGTGTTGTCATTTTATTCTTAGTGGTTTTATGTCCTTTTGGCTCTGATTTTATTCGTTCATCTTTGATTTTAAGTGCGACACGTGTTTTTTTTTTTTTTTTTGGAAGACGTACACAGCTCTAAGTAGTATTTGTTATCTGGTGCATACTGTTTTGTTACGCCCTTTTATCGAATTGTTTTGTTTTGTTTCTTGTATTGGATTTGTGATTCTTGTTACGCCTTATCGGGTGGTGCAACTGGTGATAGGAAAGAGGGTGACACTGGTGGGAGGTATATATGTGTGTTGCTATTTCATGCAAAACAAAGTTGGAAGTTGCCCTCGTCATGTCCTCTCGTCTCTTCGTCCTCGTCTTTTGCGCGAACTTATTCCTTCATACTGCGTAACACACCAACGCAATCCACTCGAGAACTGACGGCACCAGACAGTTCGCATTGGGGGTGGGGGGCGTACGCGTTTTAACTTCCCGCCAGCACAACGAACACTTCAGTCAGTGAAGGTATGAAACCTATAGCTGTGCGTGCGCCCCCCCCCCCCCCCCCCTCCTTTATCTGATGTAGCAAGCTAGGTGCCTCAATGGCGAATTCCATTGGGAGAACAGGAGCAGCGCGGTCGTGGAGTGAGGAGTGGGGGCAGAGCACTCAGGAGCAGGGCCACTCCACCCAACGTTACTAGAATTCTAGTAACGTTGACTCCACCCGCCATTGGAATACGGCACGCACCCGGAGAGCAGGCGGGAGAGGGGGGAAACGACGAGCGAGGAGAAATGTTTGGTATCCCAGCATTCTCTGCGGAAAAGCACGTGTGCGCAAAGCCGGACCATCGCCTCCGGACAAAGCACGTGCGGCGGTAGGAAGCACTCGCATGCTCGAAGGGCTGGCTTCCCATTCCGCAAAGTTGTAAATGCACGATGGATTCGCAAGCTCAGCGCATCCTCCTTTCTCTGATTCAGCGACAGCCGCCGTCTGCTACAGAAGGTAAAGTGATTTTGATTGTTTGTTGTGAATTTGATCGTTTGTTGCTTGTTTGCGCACGCTCGTCGCAAATGCAGTTCGCCGTGCTTTCAAGCGCGCGTATCCTCGCGTTTACATTTCGGACCTTCCCATGTTTTCTAGCGATCCGGTGCACATATCGCACTTCCGCGCAATATTGAACAGGCATTCGACAAACACCACAGCGCGAGCGTTTGTTTTCCTCACCAGCAACGCGCTGCATGCATGCGCAGCAAGGCATGCACGCCGAACGCAAGCCGATTTATTTTTCGTCGTTACCTCGTACGACGTCAGCTGTAACATGTTGCAGTGTTTTAAACAAGTTTAAGCTACAAATACGGGTGTACTGGCTGTTAGATGAGTGCTGCTTTTTCATTAAAATACGTTTCGCGGCGAAAACACTCACTCATAATTTATTGACTGATTTCAGCGGCTAATGCCACCCAAGAGCAAGCATGCTTTATGGCCGCGGATATAGGCATCCCAGGTGAGACAGTGAACACCTATTCGGAAGCATACAATTTTTGGCATCGCGCATTCGAGATACCACATAGGAAAAGTGATGTTCATGATTTGTGAAATGTCTCATGCAGCTTCTGACCAAAGTGAAAAAAAGTGAATGCAACTTCTTCAGCAAATCCTTTACTTGCTCTATACTGCTTGTTTACAAAATAAGGCATGTACGTGTCTCTATAATGTAGCTCACTACTGAAGAACCAATTTTATGTATGATTGAACCGATCACATTTCCATCATTATGTGAAAACAGATGCAGTTCTGCATACCAGTCGGGCTGTCAATGTTCAAAGACAAGCAGATGATGGAACCTGCGTGGAGGCTGGACCATCGTGCATTAGAGTGGGAGGAGGTAAGTATTACTATCACATTACTATTAGGCACTACGTTTACTGTTCGTTCACCTTCCAGGTGGTACAGATAGTAACCTGGCTTCCATTGCACCACCAGGTGATGGGCAGGCATGTGCTCAAGCCGGGCCATCAGGCACCAAGAGAGGAGGTGGAGGTGAGTGTCCCAGCACTGATTGTTTTTAAGTACCTCAGCAAGTGTTCTTTGGGTAGGTCCCCTCAGAAAAAGCATGCACCAGAAGTTGTGTAAGTTGGTTAAGAACAGGCTTGCAAAAAACAACAAAAGAAGCCGTAGGATTGCAAGTAAACCACTGCAGTTGCTGCAAGACTGGTATACTTTGCATTCTACAATTCCATGCATAACACTAGCACTGGTTATTATTGATCAATGTTTGCTAGTCTTGGCAAGTGATAGATTGTTTACTAGTGTTGGCTGTAAGGTTAGCCAAAGTCACGTGTTGTTGCCATATGCTAGCTAAATGATAGAATTTTAAGCAATGCTTACACATTTTCCAACAGTTTCTTTCTGCTTTGATTTTTCGGGCGTAGTGGAGACATTACGCCTGTTGCCGGCGATCATTAAAGTCTCTTTCACTTCACTTCACTTCGTCATTTCAGCTGCTGAGTGGACTGAGGGACAAACAAAGCTGCTGTTGGAATACTACTTCAAGTATTTTCCGCAGATTGGTCCGTTCAAGAAATTCAAGAACAGAAAACAAGCTTTTCAACAAATATCAAGGGATGTTGAAGCTGTACTTGGCATCAAAAAAACACCGCAGCAGTGTGAGAACAGGTACAAGACGGTGATCAGACGTCGCAAGGCTGCTTCAGATAACAACAATCAGTCTGGAGCATCACCGTGCCCTGTCCCTTTCGATGATGATATTAGGAAGATTGAAAGCATAGACGACAGCATTGAACCTGAAGTGCAAAGGGACGCCTCGGGGGTTGTTTTCAAAAACTCCCCTGAATCTCCAAGTTTTGGTTTCACCAAATGCAAAAACCACCGATAAAACTGAAAGCCAGTCAGAAAGTGCCGACGTGAAGCCACGTGCTGGCACTGCACGCCTGCAACACATGCAGTTATTTTTCTCTGAAGTGAGAGCCATTCATGAACACAAGGAGTCGCTGAGAGCAGCCAGACATCTGGAAAAAGAAAATCGGAGAGCTGAAAGGCAGGCTGAGCGACAGGCACTCCGCGAAGAAAGGCGCAAAATGCACGATGAGAAAATGAAAATCTTGCGTCAAGCCTTCGGTCTACAGAAATAAGGTGCTACAAGCGGATTAATTGGTTTCAATGTCTTTTATTGTTTAGTTAGGCACAAAAGTAAATTGACCAGCGAGTGCACAACACAAACATTTTTTTTTTGCCACGAAGCCCACTTAAGTACAACTTTTCAGGCGAGCCTTTGGTCTGAATACATTTACTCACAATTGCATCACAAGTTAATAAAATGTTTCATTCCGTGCCTACTGCCTCTGGAGCCCCATTTTTATCATCAAGCGATCCCTCTTGATGCTAGCCAACGCACGCAACAGGCTATCTTGTTGGGATCCACTGCTGCTACTTTGCTGACTTAGAGAAAGGCCAGAGCCCTGTGCATTTGTTGTTAGTAAACTGAGGGATAGGTCTCTAGACAAGTTCTCTGGCAAATCTCCGCGCTCAATGCAGAGGTTGTGTAGCACACAACATGAAATTATAAACTTGGACATGTTGTCCACTGTCCACATATCCAACCTGTGCAGTTGCCTGAAACGGTTTTTCAAATCTCCAAAAGCATTTTCAATCAGCACCCTTGTTCCCGACAGTCTTGCATTGAAGGCTTTTTCGGTGCTGTCAAAATTTCCATAGTCCCGGATTGGTGTCATCAGGTACTCTCGGAAAGGGTATGCTGCATCTCCCACTATGTGGTACTTATTGGAGCACAGCTGTGGCAACGCATTTGCAATCCTTGACCGCCTGAAAATCCGTGCGTCGTGCATTTTGCTTGGGCAACCAGTGCTGGCATCAAGAAATTTTTTCTTGTTGTCACATATACCTTGCAGTGCCAATATGATAAGTAGTGGTGCCTGTTTGCATAAACAGAGCGCACTTTCCCAGCTGGACACGTAGCTGCCGTCGACACATCCAATCGTGTCCAGGAATCCTGAGAGCTGCAAGTAGGAGACAAAATATGCACATACATTGTTTAATAAGGCTGGTACGGTGGGTTATCAAAAGTGCTAATAACATCTAGAGAAGTATGCAGCAAACAGATGACTCAAGGCTTGTAGCAGCGAGTGCAATAAACAATAGATATATATGATGCGATATCTGAATTGGCTTTTTTTAGCTTAGTAGATTCAGCAAGATCATCCCCCCTCAAGCGCGTTCAAAGCTACAGCCACCAAACCTATACACTCTGCGTGTCACCCTCCCCTTCCTATGCATTTTCCGAGGACACTTATGTTGTCAATTTTGTGAACAGGGGTGTTAGTCAAGCCATGAGTACTATCTTTGTTTTCGGAGGACAGACCCGCATTTTGCCCAGTTAAATGTTCCAACAAAGTGACAACCAGGGCTATAATTTGTGATCTCTCATAGCCACGCCACATGTTTACAGGTGACTGATGGTGAAGGAAACCAAATGCCCACTAGGAATGCCGCGAGATGGCACGAACGTGTATGCTGTTGACCCCCAAACATCCACTCACTTCAGCCTGCACCGGCAGAAGGCTCACCGTGCTGCAGGTTGTTTACGTGTACCTTGAGGAGAACATCTACAAAGACTGAATACAAGAACTATTTTAATTATTAGAATTTGAATACCCCTAAAAGCCCCATTTGTGAGGGGGCACACTAGACACTGATTACATGTATGATAGGAAAAAAGGAAAGTAAACAATAATTGATTTTAAGGTTTAACGTGCCGACGCAACGCAGGTGATGAGGCGCACCGTATAGTGGAGGGCTCGGGATTAATTTTGACCACCTGGGCATCTTTAACGTGCGCCGAAATATCAGAAAAATAAGCAAAGGTTAAAGGAGTACTGACACGAAATTTCAAGGCTGAGATAACTATGTAAAACGCTTCCTTTTTATCAGGAGATATCTCCCAGCAAGTTTCAACAGTAACCGTTCAGCGAAACATATTTAAAATCCATTTTAATCTTCGCCCGCACGAGAAAGCCCAGAGCGGGCCGACGTGACATCATCTGCTACGTGCCCCAAACTGCCGACGTCGGGGCTCCCGTGACGAAGCCGACGCGCTGGCTGTGGTTGGCGCGCGCTGCTCGGGCGTGTGTACACGTCATGGTTTTGGGACTGACGTCATGCTGCCCGGGCCTGTGGGGACGGCGAAGACCTCGGCCGGTCTGGGCGCGCGCGTGCGCTCGGTCCCGCGCGCTTCGAGAGAGGCAGCGATACGGCAAGAATGGTGACGCCATGTCATACATGCTGTCATGGCGGCCGCTCGGCGTTTTTTTGTCGAAACCGAAACTGGCACGAATAAACGACGCCGTAAATGAATGTTTACGCTGCGCTCGACCGTCTAATCTGTCATTCTATGATTAGTGGGCTGGTAGGCACGCATAGCAGCAAAAAAAACGTAACATAAAAATTTCGTGTCAGTACTCCTTTAACATAAGATGCTGTGTAAAATATGTACATGAACAGAAACTGCAAATAAACATTAAACAATACTAGGGGTGCACATAAGCCCATAAAGGAAAAAAAATCGCCGCAGAAGCACTACAAATTTGTGAAACAGAATATCATTAAGTGGTCAGATGTGCGAAAATTAGATCTCGAAACTTGGCTAGGTCAAGTTGAGTGGCAATGTGTGGTGGTAAGGCATTCCGATCTGGTATAGTACGTGTTAGTCTTGTATGTTGCTATCTGCTTTTTATTCATGTGTAGCCGGTACTTATTCTACACATCCCCTGATTAAACATGTGTGCCCTGTGTCCGTGTCGTTCCCCTTCGTCTGGTCCCTTGCGTTCTCTGGCGCCGTTTGGTGCTTGGTGTCAGAAAAAATAAATTTCTTATATTAAATTGCATATGTACTTAAACATTGCTCACCTGCTCAAAATCAGTGGCGAGCTTCTGCAGGTCACTGGGGAACTTGATGCCGCTCGGCGCTATGTCGAGGAGGAATGGTGTCACTCGGCTCATCATTCTGTGGTGGGTGCTTTCGGAGACCTCGAAGTGACCAGCAACGTCTCGAATGCATGCCTTGTTGGCGGCATACCTGAAAGGAAAGGCCATCTTTTGAAGAAATAGCATGGTAATATGGCAAACCTTCCTACTACATATGAAACAAATTAAGAAATTGTACAAAGACATAAAACGCAATTTAACCTTTTGATGTGAAACCTTTAAAAGCTCCACATATTTTATTAGTATCAATAAAAAAAATGTGGAGTTTCACTGCTTCAGTCTGCTGGTGCACAAAACGTCAAAACCATTTCACGCTACAATCTACGTTTGACGCTTGACAATTTTGTAACTTAAAGGTTGTGCCTACGGGTTCACTACATTTCTTTGCAACTTTCATATGCCTGTCATCCAAGCAGTATTCCTGTAATCCTAAACGCACAGACGCTCTCAGAGGCCATGTATTTACATCGACTGCACACCACACAACTCACGAAAGAAATGACAAAATATGTTGTTCAGGCGACTAGGCAGGCAGGCCACCGTGATCGCTCTTTTGAGGGCAGTGCGGTGACTCGGCGAATTCTGCTGCCAAGAAGTCTGCCACTGGCCGAGTGACGCGGAAATTTCTTTTGAACTGAAACAAAAAAGGCCTTTCAGCAAACTCGATCCCCACGCTCGGAAGCTGAACGACTCACCTCCTCGTCCGAGTAACTTGACATAGTCTTTGTGACATACGCCTCCACTTTCGGCCTTGGTTCCGGCAACGAAAACAACTGGTTGGTTGGTTGGTTGGATCCGGAACGAGAATGGCGCGTACCCACTCTGGGGGATTGGCCAAGTCTTATTGTGATTTCACTGCTAAAGAAGCTTAGTAATTAGTTTCAAACGAAGGGAAAATAGGGTACAGTGATGCTAACAATTTTGGAACCAAAAGAAATTCACTACTACTGTACCAACAGGTATTTCAATAAACGAATAAAAATGGGTTGAAGCTATTGATTAACAAGGCAAGCGACCTGTTTCGGCAATAAATGAGTGAAGAGCACGAAAAACATCCCCGTTGCACCGACCAAGCCCGACTGCCCCAAATGACAATAAATTAGGCACCGACAAGGCGAGACCCAGGCGCCGGAGGGGAGCCTCCAGGTAACGATTTCGGAGGGAAGAGAACCGCCGGCAAGACAACAGGAAGTGGTCAAGTGTTTCCTCCTCTTGACAGAAGCTGCAGGTGGCCGATGGCGCTATGCGTGCACGGTGCAGATAAAAATTCAAATTAGGTGTTCGACATCGCAAGCAAGTCAGTGTGACCTCGCACAGCCGAGACTGCGCAAAGTCACACTTCCAAGAGTACCGGAGATGCTCAATGTCTGGGCAGCCAGCGATGCTGTCTGGTGGGAAGCTGTCCAGTGAACTGTACCTTCGAAACCTAGTTCCAACAACATAGGCTACCGGGGGCACAGTATCAACGAGTGGACCATTCAGTGCTACTCCTGCCAGGTAATCAGCAGTTTCGTTAAGTTCAACTCCTCTGTGCCCTGGGACCCAGACCAGCCGGATTTCCCTGACATGTACTGGTATAAGCATCGACAGCGATCGGCGAAGTGGAGAACCGGTTGGGGAAGATAAAGCGGAGCAAACCGAAAAAGAATCCGTCACAATGATCACCTGGGAATGCTCTTCGCTGAGCTTTCGAAGAGCGAGCGCGATTCCCAAAAATTCTGCCAAATATATTGACGTGAAATTCGGAAGACGAAGAGGAAATGCCCAGTCAAGCGCAGGTGAAAAGATACCTACACCAGCTTTTTTGTCTCGGACAGAAGCATCTGTGGCTATAACCACATGTGTCGGGAACTCTTCTAGGTAGTTTTCTAAAAGGCCAGATATCGTTCTCTCCGGCAAGCATTTGGCATTGGAGGGAAAAATGTTGACGAAGTCAATGTCCACCATCGCAGTGCGATATTCAAACGTAGGTACAGATAATATGTTGATATTTAAAGGGGCGAGCAAGGACTGGACGAACACTACCTGTGGACGCTTGTACATGGGCCATGATTGGGCAAAAAAGGACGCTGGGGAGTGTACAAAAACCATTTGCGATCGTGATATAGGCAATTCCATTGCACGAAGGTATGCTTCTACTGTCAACACCTTGAAACGAGATATCAGAGGAAGGATTCGAGCCTCCCAGTACAATACCCGAATGGGGACGTACCTTGGCAATCCCAAACACAATCGCAAAGCTTGCCTTTCTAATGTAATCAATGGTCGGAGCTTGTAGAACGGATAACTAGAAAAAAGGATACAGCCGAAAACAACTGGTGAAACGCTGCTGCGCACACTTCTTCGTCGTCATCGTCGCTGCTGCTGCTGCTCGAACTTGAGTCTGACGAGCTCCAGCAGCTATCGCTGCTGTCGTTCTCAATTTGAAGCATTTCGGCAAGGGGATGACGCTTTGCTGTCTCCATCTCTAGTTCGTCTAATGACAGGGAAGGTAAACGGGGACTTCCCGAACCTGCCGCAACGACGTCTGTCGCGTCTTGTAGCGAGTTGTAGCGACCGCAGTCTGCTGGTAGCGGGGCCGGTCGCCGTCGCTCCGTCGAGCCAGGACTAGGGGAGAGCTTAGAGCAAACTCAACGGGTTTATTTACATTTTTACAGTGAGTTGTCGAGATGAAGACAGATGACCGATCCTGGCGGGCCGCAGCACGCCCTTTTTGTTGACCCCCCATCCCTAGTTCCCTAGGTTAGGGATCCCCATACAAAACAATGCGGACCAATGGTGATGTGTACGTTCCTCGCTGTGAAGCACCGCCCTCGGGTAGGGACACGCCTTTCAGGTATGTCGGCAGATGCACAGCACACGCACACACACACACTCTTGCCACTCGTCAGGAGCATGTAGTAGAGGGGAAGAACGGAAGACGCGCGAGCGCCTCGTATCTTTTTGGTGTCCGCCGCGCGCTGCGTTCCCACGGTGGGGTTCTCACACGTACTTCCCAGGGAGCTAACAAGGTTCGTGGAATCACTCCGGGAAGGGTTAATGGCTTGACCATTGCCACTGCCTTCTTCGCTGTGCTGCCGCCGCCACTGGGTCCCATTGTCCGGTCGTCGCCGTCTGGGCTTTCACGCGCACACGCGTTCAGTTGCTTAGGCCGGGGTACGAGCGGCGGCTCCTTAATCCTTTTTGGGCAACAACACTCAACACCGCTCAAAAGCCGCTGTCAATCAGTGGCCGCCGCCGCGTTGCCGGCCTCCTTTCGTTTCCGTCGACAAGCGGTGGGGAGGTCGACCGGCGGGTGACTGACCCGCGCAAACATGGCGCCAGTGAGTCATAACACGTCAAAATCGGAGTCCACGCACCACACACGCTTGCGGGCCGCCATTGCCTCCGCACCCCGCGCTCGCTGCGGCAACTCACGGGAAAGAAAAAAACACACACACAAAAAAGGGAAGGATATGACGTTGAAAGTCATGTGGCTTCCTTCGTACAGTGCTCACTCCGCTTTTCAAGCGGGAGCAGATCGGACTGCTCCCGGCTGCTCTCGGCACAGCGAAAGTGACCTCGCTCTACCATTGGATGACAGTGCTCCTCCTCCTGTTCGACCACTGAAGCCACGGTGTAAGAATTCTTACACCGTGACTGAAACATTCCGGCTCAGAAGAGAGCACTTTCGGAGTGCTTTTGAGTGCTCCTGCTCTCCCAATGCAATTCGCCATTAGCCCGGCTAACCTCACCAATACTGTTAAAGACTATTCTCTCTCTCTCTCTCCCGCCCGTTCCGTTCATTCCCAACCCGTGCCTGCATAAACCGGCAACCGGTTATGGGCGCGTGCTAGAAGTGAAAGGCATCCAAAATTGTCGTTCGGAAGGTCCTTAAAGTTGAATAAGAAATATTGGCTCACGTCGAGGTTGCTGTCCATCCGGGATAACTTCCCAGCTACTCGGCGAGCTGTTATTTCCGGCGGCAACGGTAGCGGCTTTACATTTTTTTTTGCACCTATCGCGCTTCTGTTCCGGCAGACGCTCCTTGAATTCCCGCTGTTCTTCCTCCGAGCGAGCGACACGCGTCTGTCCCATGGCGACTTAAAACCTGGAAGGACTCGAGCTTTATTCTAGTGGCAGACATGCGGCTGCCCGTTTCCCTCCCGCGTCGTAGGCATTTCACTGTATGTGTAACACACCAACCCAAACCCAAACTGCTCGACCGTTGATGACAGCTGACATGTCGCATAAAGCCTCGAGACTTGCACGTTTAAATTTCCCGCCAGCACAACGCGCATGTCATCGGTAGCGACATGAAGCCTATGCACGCCCCCCGCGCTTCTACCCTCAACCGGTGCACGAATAAACCGGCAAGCGCTTATGGGCGTGTGCATAGGCGTGGAATACACGGGCGAAGATGTCTCACGGAAAGCCTTTCATGCTGAAGAATTCTGGGCTCACGTCGGCGTTCAAAGTTGGCAAGTTTCCTTGGTAAGGCCTAATAAGGGCGCCAGCGCCGTTATCAGCCCATTGCGGAACTTGTGAAAGAGGCATCAGTGGTGGCGAGGGGAGAGAGAGAAAACTTTTATCGTTGACCGCTAAGAGGTTGGGAGTAGGAGAGGTGTGAGTCCCCGCCCATCCCCCCCAGCCATCAGCGAGGAGTCCTTGGTCCCTGACGGCGGCTTCGGCCATCCGGACTACTTGTAGCTTAATGTCAACTTCCGAGCTGAGCAAGGCTGTTTTCTACTCCTCGGGAGTGTTTATGATGATCAGTTCTGTGGCCAGTGTTACGTATTTTGAAGCAGGACCAGATGATGTGTTCTGAATCCGCTCTCTGTTTGCAGTGTTTGCACTTGTCGTCTTGTATGCCTGGGTAGTAATAGCTATGTGATGCCTGTGCTTCACGGCAACTGTCGATTGGCATGACCTACAGCAGCACAGTCGGAAGGCAAATTTGGAAATAAAGGGCGTCTCTTCGACACGAGATGAGAACCTCTTGGAAGCAATGCAAGCCATTTGCTTTTCGCTGAAAATGTATGTCAAGGAAACAAACATCGAAGTTATACACCATGTCCCAATGAAAGATAAAACCAAGTCAAATATTATTGTGAAGTTGGCCTCCCTGATATACAGAAACCATGCCTAAACTAGCAGCCAAGAAATGCCGGCTAAATACATCTGGACTGCGATTTGAGGAAAACGATCCTATCTTCATCAATGAACATCTTTGTCCTGCGAATAAGCTACTACTAGGAAAGGCCTCCCTAAACAGCGCTTAACAACACAACAACGAGGAAGAGGGGACACAAGAGGGTGCTGGAAAAGGTCCCGATGTGATATGAACTATTGCGAGGAATCTGGAAAGGAGTAATATGGTACCAGCACTCACCTTTTCAAACGCAGTAGTGTGTGTCAAATCAGATATTCAATCAGGGATTAGGAGCACACAGTAAAACAACAAATGAGGCAGTGCAGGGAGACATGGGATGGGCGTCCTTCGAAGTGAGAGAAGCACACAGCAAAATGTTTTGAAGAACGACTTAGAAATATGGATGATCAGAGATGGGCGGCCAAAGTGTTACGGTATCTTTACATGAAAAGCGCGGACGCACAATGGAGGAAAAGAACCAGAAGGCTCAGGACAAAGTATATGAAACCTGGAAGTGCAGGGGAAACGACCAAGGCAATAAAAAATGAAGTGAAAGAAACAGAGACAACGACCTGGGAAAAGAGGATGGATGCGAACAAGTCCTTAGATATCTACAGGATCGGGAAGCAGGAGATCACAAGGGAAAAATTATTCGATAATACCAAAGGGAGTGCATTGCTTTTAAACGCGGCGCGTTTCTTAGTCGCACGATGTCCCTCGACCGTCGGCGGCTGCGTCCACACGCTCACTGCGCATGCGCGTCGCGGCGAGGCGCAGGTGCGCGTCTCTCCCCCGTACCCTCCTCGCTCTCAACAACAGGTGCAGCGTTGTTGTCCGTCCGCACCCCTCCCCCTTACACTATAAAAAAAATTGGGCCCATCTCCCCACCAGGGGGGACTCGAGTAAATGCGTCGCGTAGGGGGTGGGTGTATTGTGTTAACGTTAGTGTTTGGGGGGTGGTGGTGGGGTGGTAGTGAATGTGTTAACTATTATTACTTATTACTATTAATTATTATTATTTCTTTCATATATTAATTATTACTTTCGTGATTTTGCGACTCGAGTCCCCCCTCGTGGAGAGATGGGCCCAATTTTTCTTTTTTTTTTGTGACGCAAGAAGTGAAGGCAAGGAGTACGTTGTTGTAAGTCGTTATTTATTTATTTGTTGCTGTTGTCGTTGTATTGGACGCTGAGAAAGACGGCTTTGTGGTCGCTAAAGTGTACTGTTAAGGGGTCTTTAGGCAGTGGTCGTGCGTTGCAGCAACTGGTGAAGACGAGATCGATGCAACTGCTGCCGTGTATCAGCAGCTTCTTGACGTAGTTTGAATGAGTCAAGGATATAAGGCGCGTTCGTAGCCTTTGATTCCGTGTCGCTTTTGTGGCGTAGTGGGAAGAGCACCATGTACCTCGCGTTCCGCCCACAGGGTCGTGGGATCGAAACCAGGCGCCGATAACTATTATTTTTTTATATAGTGTAGGGGGAGGGGTGCGGACGGACAACAACGCTGCACCTGTTGTTGAGAGCGAGGAGGGTACGGGGGAGAGACGCGCACCTGCGCCTCGCCATGACGCGCATGCGCAGTGAGCGTGTGGACGCCGCCGCCGACGGTCGAGGGACATCGTGCGACTTAGAAACGCTCCGCGTTTAAAAAAAAATAATAGTTATCGGCGCCTGGTTTCGATCCCACGACACGGAACGCGAGGTACATCGTGCTCTTCCCACTACGCCACAAAAGCGACACGGAATCAAAGGCTACGAACGCGCCTTATATCCTTGACTCATTCAAACTACGTCAAGAAGCTGCTGATACACGGCAGCAGTTGCATCGATCTCGTCTTCACCAGTTGCTGCAACGCACGACCACTGCTTAAAGACCCCTTAACAGTACGCTTTAGCGACCACAAAGCCGTCGTTCTCAGCGTCCAATACAACAACAGCAACAAATAAATAAATAACGACTTACAACAACCTACTCCTAGCCTTCACTTCTTGCGTCACAAAAAAAAAGAAAAATTGGGCCCATCTCTCCACGAGGGGGGACTCGAGTCGCAACATCACGAAAGTAATAATTAATATATGAAAGAAATAATAATATTTAATAGTAATAAGCAATAATAGTTAACACATTCACTACCACCCCCCCCCCCCCCAAACACTAACGTTAACACAATACACCCACCCCCTACGCGACGCATTTACTCGAGACCCCCTCGTGGGTAGATGGGCCCAATTTTTTTGAAGCCCGGGCGGGTTGCTTGCGGACAAAAACGCTTATCCGCGAGCCGGTACAGGAAGAACTATGCGCAGGCTGCGGAAATGAGCCAGAAACCATGCGACATATTGTAACGGAGTGCAAAAGTATCCGTCCAGTCCTTGATTGATTGATTGTAGGGTTTAACGCGCCGACGCAACGCAGGCGATGAGGCGCGCCGTAGTGGAGGGCTCCGGATTAATTTTGACCACCTGGGGATCTTTAGGGTGCGCCGAAATCTCGTACGCACGGGCGTTTTTGATTTCGCCTCCATCAGAAAAGCAGCCGCCGCGGCCGGGAATCGCACCCGCGACCTCGTGCTCAGCAGCACAACGCCTTAGCCACTGAGCCACCGCGGCGGCTTCGTCCAGTCCTCAGTGATGGAGCCATCCAGCTTCCGGAAGCCCTTGGCTTTAAGGTTAGCGGAAAAGTTAATTTGGACAGCAGTAGAGGTTAGTAAAAGAAGGTTAGAATGTTGGTGGGAAAAGAGCAGAGAAGAATCTGGGAAGACATGCGAACAAAGAAGTCAGTCTAGCACAAAAATTTCGTAAAAGTATCTTCTTTTTATTTTGACATAATTTTTCTAATTTATTTTGTTTGTATTTTTTTGGCGAGGTGATTGTACAGTGGCGTTGCGACTAAGGACGCTGTACAACGCCACCCCGTTACAAAGGGGAAGCCACTAAGCATCATCATCAAGCATCATCATCATGCCATATAAATATAGTTCAACAGAAACGCCGTCGTGTGTCCCCTCTTTTCTTCAGTTTTCTTTCCGATATGCCGTCATTGCAGTCACAGAAACATGCATGGTCAAAGGGAGGGGAATCTGATTTTATACCAGGCTACAAAATGCTATCGCTGCCTAGGTGCAGCTCTACACGCGGCGGTGGCGTAGTCTTTCTTATCAAAGCTGGACTTGCCTTTTGCGCCTCTGAAGTTCAGAAACACAGCAGTGACGCAACTGAAGCCCTTTTCGTAAAGTTGCAGTGTGGCCTCATAATTGGTGTTATTTACCGTCCGCCTAATTCTAAAGTGCAAAAATTCGCTTCTGAAATGGAAACCATTTTGATGTCATATGCGACAACCAACAATCCCATCGTAGTCTGCGGTGATTTTAACATTGATCTTTTATCGGATGACTGCAGTGACTATGACTTCCTTTTGCAGTCATGCAATTTAAAAAAATGCCATTAACTCCCCTACTCGAATTACCAGTCAATGCGCATCTCTCATCGATCATATTTTGGGCAACTTAGATATAAATTTGTGAGCTGGTGTGTGCGATGTCGTTGTTGCCGATCATTGCCCAACGTTTATGTTCTTACCACGAGCCTGTATGATACCGCCTTGTCAAAGTCACCGAACCGAACTTTTCGTATTGATTATGTGAGCGTTAGAAAACTACTTGATGGGGATGACTTTGAAAACCTGGTTAGTGACAATGTAAACGTTGAATTTGAAAATTTTGTTTCTTGTATCACTAATTTCATTACCCAATCTACGCGCAAATACGTCAAGCATAATTATGAAGATCCTGTGTGCCCGTGGATAACTCGAGACATTCTTGCTGTTCTGAAGAGTAAGGATTCGTACTACAACAGATGGAAAAGAAACAAAACAAATGAGTATTACGGCAAGTACTAGTTTAAGTATTAAAAAAACAAGTCAACAGCAATGATTAGAAAATAAAAAAAAACTGTATTACGCAAAAATGGTTACACAAAACAAAGGTGACACGGAACAACAATGGGAGATAGTTAGAAGCGTAATTGGAATACATCGAAAAAATAACGTAACAACCAATAATATCTCCCAGAACGTTGCTAATAATTTTAATGATTACTTCATTAAAGTTGGTCTTGGCCTTACCAGGAAATTTTCTTTGCAGTTATCTACTGCACCTGTACCCAAAACTCTGTGTAATAACTACTGTTGCCATAAAATTTCTATGGAAGATGTAAGATCCAGTGTCAGTAGAATGGCACTAAATAAAGCATCGGGTCTCGATGGCATCCAGATGCGGGTTATAAAAGAAAACATTGATATCATTGGTCCTTATTTATGCCACCTGTTCAACCATTTCCTTGAAAATCGCTGTTACGCTGATATACCCAAAGTAGCAAAAGGGGTCTGCATATATAGAGATGTAGATCCAAACGAACCAGGTAGTTACAGGCCAATATCAGCACTGAGTGCGCCCAACACTCTCTTCGAAAAGCTAATTGCTCAACAGTTTGAAAAGCGTCTTGAAGAAAATAATATTATTACACCTCAGCAGCACGGTTTTGTAGACACTAGATCTACTTCAACAGCCGTACTTACTTTATCACAGGATCTTAATTCCGCGATGCATCAAAATAACATAGCTGTCGTTGTTTTCCTGGATATTAAAAAGACATTTGACACGGTTTATCATCCCATCTTGCTGAAGAAATTTGAAAGTTATGGCTTTACAGAGAGCTCCCTTAGATTTTTTCATAGCTATTTATCCTCCCGAAAGTAAAGCGTACTTATTAATGGTTTCTTGTAGGACGTTAAAGAGATAACTTAAGGAGTACCAAAGGGCTCCGTTATGGGTCCCGTATTGTTTTCACTTTATATAAACCATATCCCAAAGGCTCTTCACTCTTCACAATTAATAATGTATGCAGATGATGCCGCTGTTGTTGTTGCTGGAGCATCTCTTCCGGTAATTCAAACCAGAATAACGAGGGAGCTAAAAAACTTGTAATCTTGGTTTTTTGAAAACCGCTTAACACTTAATGCAGACACAACTAAGTAAGTCATTTTTCACTCTAGGTACCGGACAATCAACATTTATTTGCGCTTACTCTCGGTAGCTCGTTAATACAGCAAGTCTCGTATTTCAAAAACCTAGGAGTTATTTTTGAGTGTCATTTACACTGGAAAGAACAAATTAATAGCGTATGCAATAAACTAGCTTTTGGTTGCCACGCGCCCTTTAAGGCGAGATATTATTTTCCGTACGATGTACGACGCCCCTCTACTATGCTTTCTGTCATTCCCATATCAATTACTGTTGTGAATATTGAGGGCAAACATATAAAGCCTACCTATCACCTTCACTTCGTATGCAAAAACGAGCATTGACCGCGATGACAACGGATTCAGGTCTCTGCGGAAGCAACGTTTTTCGCGATAATCACGTACTGTCATTTTGGTCGTTGGGCAAATACAAAATTTCGCTCGTGATCAACAATATAATAAACGCCAATTCTCCCTTTTCGATAAGCCTTTTCATCATACCATCTCGTAGTACAAGGCAAGCCTCCAGTTTCAATTTCAACCTTCCTAAATGTAACAATGTATATGCTGAACACATGATCGAGTTCAGTGGAGTCAAAATATGGAGCGACCTTCCGATAGGTGAAAACACCGAAAAATTTTAATATGGCCAATAAACGGCATCACAATTCTAGTGAAAGTTTATCTGAAACTCTTGTTACGTGAAACTTTTTAATATCATTATTTTTCTGTTTAGATTTGTTGTGTGTATTTGTAAACATGTATGTACGTACAATTTAATGTGTATGACTTGTAATCTTGTGCACATCTCAATTTTTCTTTAGCCCTTCACGTTCTGCTGCTTAAGTTCTCATGAATTGCTAGTGAATTGCTTGTAATTTTATATTGGACCGGCGACTAGCCTTTGCAGCTATCGGTCCAAACAGTGTTCTGTACATACGTCGTGTTTTGTGGAATAAAGTTTTTCATTAAAATAACACCAACTCGTGTCACAACGCTTTCTTCGTCCATCCTCGACTTGATTATCACTAATTTCGATACAGTTATTTTTTGACATTGGAACAATTACATCTGACATCAGTGATCATTGCCCGGTTTTTACACATACTGCTCCGAAAACAGAAATATATCTCGCAGTTAAAGAGAAACTCGTGTGCAATCTGTGAGCGACAAAATCTTAGAACGCTTCAAACTACGTATCAACCTCCATGAATGGTCCAGCGTTCTAAATGAAAGTGATGTTAACGCTGCGTACCGGGAATTAATTCAATATTTTGTTCCGATATAGAATTCCTACTTTCCTTTCAAGTCGATCAAATCTACTAAAAAGAAAAAAAAAACATGTGTTACCAAGACGCATCTAGCCATGATAAAAAATAAAAATCGTCTGTATCATTACTTTCTTTTAACAGGGTTGCCGGCAGCGTTTGGTGAATTTAATGAAACAAGAAATACACTCAACTCGCAGGTGGGACGGGCAAAATAAGACTATTAATAGCAGATTTTCGCTGACATTAGCCCGAAACAACCAGATATGCTACTTGGAAATTACCGAACCGCGTTTTAGGAAGAACAAATGTTCTTTTCCCAAGAGCATCAGCGCAACAATCTTGAACTGACAGGCAAGGTAGTGGCACACCGTTTTAATGAATATTTTGTGAATACCGTCCATCCAGTTGATGACGTTGTAGCCATATAGAATTTCATCGCTCATGGGAAGGGTGAGGGTGGGGAGGGGAGGAAAGGCTGTTAACGAAGCAGGGGCTACAGAAGACTGCCGTTTTTCGACGTTTGCGCAGCAAAGGAAGCAGATACGCAGCCAATTTTAACAGCGGAGCTGTTGAAGGTCGCGCCTTTTGGGAAGTCTGCTGTAGGTCGCACGTCACGCAGGCGGCCTTGAGTAGTCGGTTACCAGATCCTGCGATAGAGGTCGCGGTGGTCTCGCAGCAGCGGGTTGCTCTCCCTCCCGCTAGAGGACGGGGAGCGGTGGGTGACTCCCGACGGATTCCTTTGCGCGAACTAGGGTTTGCACCTTCGAGGAGGAGGAGTACAACTTTAACTTTGTTGTTCTGAAAAGTCTTGTGGGTGGAGCGCTCGGTCCAGGGCGCCATTGGAGCAACCCGCCGTCTTCGCCCGTTCGATCAGCTGCAGCTGTCTGCTGGGGCAAGCAAGAGCGAGCGAGTTCTCTCTCCCACTGCTCTCGGGAGGGTCTTGGGATAGGATCGATGTGGGGGTTAACTTGGCATTCCCTTACCATGTGGTAAAGTGTGGCGGGGACGCCGCAGTGTCTGCACAGGGGATCGTGGAGGGTGGGGCGTTCAGCGTGAAGCCTCGTAGGGTGTGGGTACGTGTTCGTCTGGAGTGGATGCAGTCTGTTGGGGCCTGGTTAGTTGCTCAGAAACTGGAGGGCGTCGCTTTCGGCCAGGCCGGTAATTCTGTGTGGTATCTTTGTACGTGAGAAGGGGGTACGCTGTCCTTTCCTCTTAGTGAGAGGAAAGGACAGCGTACAAAGAGAGGAAAGGTAAAGCGTAGTGAGAATTTCCTTACTAGTTTTTCGCAATTAATTCCCAATGTACCTGTGTACAACACTCGACATACTGAACATTGGACGGTACGCTGTTGCAGAACTAACTATGGTAATCAAATGTTGTCCTATACTGTCCCCAATCTTCTAAATCAATTTATTGAACGTGGCGTTGACTTTCATTCTTTAAGGATTTCTGAGCTTTTACGTATGTACCTGTAATAATGATTTCTCTTTTCTTTTTTCTCTCTCTTTTTTTTCTCACTAAGAGTAGCAGTTCTGGCTATGTATGCAAGCAATGTTCCGCTAGACATTGTATAAACTTTTTTTTTCTCATTTCTGTTTATTTAACATTTGTTGTAACAACATTTTCTTTAGTAATAGTTTACTGAATTTTACAGAAAAACAGTGTCTTGTTGAAATTGGATTGTATAAATTACACGCAAGCCCTCTAGCATGTATACCGTCAGGCGCCGTCTGCTGCCCATACACCGGTACGGGGCGAGAGCTCGTCAAGCTGTCCACAGCAGCTTTTTCTCTCGCCCCGTCATGTCTTATAGAGAACATGAAATAAAATTCTATTCTATTCTATTCTATTCTATTCTATTCTATTCTATTCTAACGGCGCTCGGCTGACCAAATCTCGAGCGAAGGCGTGCGCCGCCTGGTTTCCGCAGAGAGAAGAGCGGGCTGGGGTCCAGATTATTTTTATGTTTCTCCGAGGTGGGCATTGAAGGACGATGCCGAGAGAGATCGTGGAACTTCTTCCTGCCGCATAATTTCTGTATGCCGCTTGGCAGTCCGCGATGATGGTGGATGCTCAGGTTTGGGCGATTGCGAGGGCGATTGCCGTCTCTTCTGTTTGCAGCGTCTTTGCCTTCCGTAATGTTAAGCTACTGAGGAGGGAGCGGGGTGTGGCGGTTGCGGCAGCTTTTACTTCATATTGGGCATAGTCCGCGGCGTCAGTGTACACCACTTTCTCGGATTTTCCGTATTGACGTTGAAGAGTTTCTGCCCTAACCGCTCTTTGTTCTTGATGGTGTTCGGGGTGCATGTTCCTCTGCAAGGGGGGAAGTTTCAGTCTTGTCCTGATTTCTAGAGGAACTATGGCCGCGTCTTCCGTCTCCGTGGGAGCGTTAAGCTTGAAAGAGGTCAAAACTGATGGACCGGTGCTCGTCAGGCCGAGCCGGACTCGCTGTGCCGTGAGATGGGCTTCTACGATTTCTTCTATGGTGTTGTGTTTTCCTAGCGCTGCAAGACGTTCGGTGGACGTTGTCGGTGGGAGGACCAAGGTTTGTTGTAAGCTTTCCTAATAAGGGTGTTGAGCTTTTATTTGTCTGCTGCTTGGAGGATCGTACGGGGTTACGTAGGGGGGAGGATGTAGGGGGTTACGTGGGCGAGGTGTTAAATGATAAATGCTTGAACGAGCTTTATCGTATCTTGTTCTTTCATGCCATACTTTTGAGTCGATACTCTGCAGATTATTCTCGTTATCTGAGCAGTGGATGAGACCAGTTTTTGAAGTAGGCGGGTGTTCTTGCAGTCTTCTTGATAAGTTATGCCGAGAATTGTAATGCGATCGGTGGGTTCTATGCGGACACCGTCCATCATTATGTAGAACGAGGTAGCTGGGTCATGACGACGCTTTTGCACCAGCAGGAGTTGAGATTTTTGGGGAGCGCAGGCCAGTCCGCATTCTCTCGCGCACGTGTGTAGAGTACCTGCAGCCTGTTGCAATCTGCTGCATTTCCCCGTCCGGCCTTTTGGCTATCCATGTTGTGATGTCTGCATAAAGCAGTTCACGTTCACGTTCGGGTTCCAGCCGACACAAGAGCTCCGCTCTTTCAGCAGATTTCACACCGGGTGGAACTGTGTTTATTTTTTTTTCATCAGCTTCTTGCAATGCATATTTACACACACCCTCTCCACTGCCATGGTTATGAGTTATGACCAAGGTTGGTGCTTGTAAAGGTGGAGCTAGCTTTCCGTTGATGGCCATTTGTCGCAGCTTCTCGCCTGCCTTTTTGCTCTGTTAGCTGTTTTGACCTGCAGCGAGTAGTTGATATTGCGTTCGATACCCAGAGCAGATTTTTTGCAATATTTGTACTATTTTCTCAATAGTGCATATAAATAAACTAAATACACCAAGATGTTCAGCTGCGCAACGTCACTACGCCAATAATACAGTGTCTTCTCCCTGTACGCACCACATTTTTCATTTCGTTCGCTCGGTCAGGACGCTAATTCTGCTTTTTCGTACCCCGTCGCCTCTCAGCAACACACAGTTAAAAAGAGGAGATCGCGTGCAGGAAATTTGTCCCAAGCTGAAGAGCGAAATAAACATCGTGGGCGAGTTAACAGCGGCAAATGCCGCTGTACGCTGGTTTCGTATAAGTTTGAATTTCATTGTCCCATTTTATGGTAGCGCATAAGCTGTGTGCCTGGTTGCCACGAACAGGCATGCACGGCAAATGGCCCACGTACGGTGACCCTGCTGCCCAGCTGAAGCATCGGATTCGCGTGCTTCCTCATCTGTGAGCCCATCTCGCCCATGTGGTTCCAGAGAGAGAGAGAGAGAAAACATTTTAATGAGCTCAAATGTAAGAGAGGAACCCTAGTCCGGGAATCCATGCATTGCCCTCGCCGTCGTGGCCCGTGTCACCAGGAGAGTCTGGTCCTCCGGTTGACAGGTGGTCAACAGTGTCTCCCCCAGCTCAGGAAAGGAACGGGTGGAGAGGGGTCTCGCAGGCACCTGGTGGGGCGCTGGCTTCACGTCAGTACTGACCAGTCAGTGGCACGCACATGTGGGACTCCTTGTGCGCCCTCAATGATGGGGGCCAGCGGGTGATCAGCCACCAGATACGACCTATGGGTAAAGCGAATGGTGCGTGACGAATGCGCACTTTCGTTCCTATCCAGTTCAACTATTTTCATGTTATACAGGAACAGTTCTGACACCTCGGGAGCAGCCGAGTAGGAGATTTGAAGGCTAGTCAAAGCCAAAAGTATGCGCCTTTTGATAGGCCGAAGCCGACCTAATATTTCATATCAGTGGGCTGAAACACTGCTCAGATATAGTACAACTTTTCGCCCATTTGCGTATAAAAGTGTGAGTTTCTGCATTCTGTTTTTGATGGCATAACAAATCGTTATTCCTGGACCCTGTGCCAGCTACCTATGCCTTTCGTTTCGGCCGTTCATGATGATGATGACAGTGGTGATGATGACAACTTTATTTTGTTCAAAACTGGCTGGAAGGAGGAACTGGAAGTGCGATCCTTCCGAATTCCTCCCCCTCAGATGGCGGCCTGCAGCCCTTGGGCACGAGCGGCATCTTCGGCCAGTTGGACGACCTTGATCTGCATTTCGGGGTCGGAGCTCAACAAACAGGTCTCCCACTGCTCCGCACTGGTCATTCGTAAGCGTGCTCGTGGAGTTCGTGGCTGAGCATCACAAGCCCAAATCATGGGAGTGAGTGTGGCTCGCTGGGTGCACCACTTGCATTGATCATTGTGAAGGTCGGAATAAATGTGGCTGAATAATGCAATATTGGGGAATGCATGCCTCTAGCTGACGTAATTACACCCACAGAAGTAACTAAGATACAGACGCATCTAAGTCTGTTCAAGTTTTCTTGCACACTGCGTGCAGTTTACAACACACATACAATCCACTGACAGCCAGAAAAATAAGCACGAACAAATAGCGTTGCATTTGCGTTACCGATACACAGTGAACATTCAATACACAGTGAACATTCAACGAACAAGCCACTGATAATATACCCTTCCGCTTTAAATGTGTGCAACGCTTGTAAGAATACGCGTCATGGTAATCTGCGAACTGCAGGCGGCGTAGTACGTATACTTTATTTTTTAGGTATTCCTAAAACCAGTCCTGTCATCTAAGATCTCTTAAAGAAAACCAGCGGCATAAGAATGCTGACGCATTAGTAGACAATTATCTGAAGTTCTCTCCAACGTTTGTCGTTATTTCGAGCATCAGCGAAGAAGAAGCAGGGGAAGAAAAAAACCGCTCGTGGCACGTCCCATTTTCTCGAGCCCGAGAAGGAGCAGAAGAAGAAGGAGAAGAAGAAGGAGAGCAGCCAGCCAGCCATGAGTAGTCGCCTTTCGATCACTCCGAAGAGCCCCAAGTCGCCCACCGGGGAAGACGCAGTCCAGCCCAGTGACGGGAGTTTGAGCTCCTCGACGAACACTTACGCGTCCAGCTCGGAGGAGGCGTCCACTTCGTCCCGCGGCCGCCTGTCCGCCACCTGCGCCAGTGAAGGGCGCGACCCACGCATCGACATTGAAAGGTACGCTGCCCAGCCGCCAGCGGAATTCCCCCGCGCTCGCCAAGTGCGGCACGATCATTTTCACTCAGTGCAACGAGGCAACAGTGTGCACAAGACGAGAGGCGCGCTCGTGCTCCTCACCTGGTTCGTGCGCTTAGTTCTCCTCGTTACACCCATGCGCAAATTATCACGACGCATTCCCAACCAGCCGTTCTCGTCGTCCTGCCTATAGGTATGCGTCGCTATATATATCTATATGGCGTTTGTCGTTTTATTTAGTGTCGGTAAATTTCTGGAACGCCAGGCTGTACGATATCCGTATCGTGAGGCGCAGTTCCTGTGTAAGTCTTGTCGTTTCTTCCTCCTTTTAGCTCTTCCCTTTGTTAGGTGTATTACAATGAGAGCCAATTTAGTACCGACAATGGGTAAAGATTTTCTATTTTTACCCGATTGTGAGATCGCCCTTCCAGCTTTTCTGTGGGTCCATTCTGAGGATTTTTGTGTGTCCTCTCAGACGACATCCTGACCAATTTTTAGTGTGATTTTTAAATTGATCGCGTGGCACCATCTAACGTTTTTCTCAGAGCTTGCAGCGGTGACAGGAGATATAAATTTGAAAAGCAATTTAAATTAGGTTATTTCACTCCCTATGTCCGGTTTTATTTCTTATTAAGATATATTTTAGTTAGTTTCTGGTCTAATTCTAGGCTTTCCTTTGTTTTCGAGAGCCCCGCGTTAACGTTTTGCCCTTTATTTTAGTTACGGGACACAATTTTAGTGCCGAATCATGGCAGGGGAGCTTTGGGAGTGATATCGTAAGTTGCAGTAGCGCATGGGCACCGTCACAGTTTCTTAGTAAGTTTATATTAGAGCGGGCACTACGCCTGGGGATACATGTCGTCATGAAAGAGTATGAAAAGAGTACCGCTTCTGGCTTCGGCTTGTCATTACATTTGAATTTATAGGTGATTTTTGGATTTGCTTTCTTTATTATGCATTGATTAGACATGGCCTCCTTCGTAGAGCAGAGACAACCGTTTCGACGGACTCTCATTAAGAGGAATACGCTTTACTTGCTTTTTCCTTAGCTTTAAAACAGCGTGTTTTATTTTCTAAATGCATCATAACATCATCTTTTAGGTGTTTTTGTTGCACTGTGTTTGAATTTACGGCCACCAAAACGTTTCAATCCAAGCCAATAAAAAAGGCAAGGCGAACGTACGGCATAATAATGGAGGCCCATGACCCATGACACAGACGGTCTTTATGCGAGTCGCATAGACGCTAGCGCCAAATTATTTTATAGTGTATAATGTAAGAAACTCTATGGGCACCGATCTGCCGAGGCTGCCACTACCTACCAAGAAGACGTATAACAGACGTTACTGCGCATGCGCAGCGGCTGCTGAAATCAGGTATCTTTCTTTCGTCTCCGCTGTAGAATTATTTCCCGATTTGCCATGGCGGTCGTCGATTCAGAAGGGGCAACAAAGATATCAGCAAGCATGGAATGCGAGCACGCGGAAGAAGCAGAGCAAATAGCAGTTGCCCTTGCCCTCACGGACCCGGCGTGCAAAACGGTCCTCTGCGACTCCAGACAAGCGATCAGGAACTTCGCCAAAGGATGGATATCGCCACGAGCGCCCGGAATCCTAAGTCGACGGCAAGTCCACCGAGAGCTTGAAACACAAACACGGCTCCAGTGGTTCTCCGCACACATGGGTGAAGTCTCCGCGAACCGCCGTAACGGCAATGAGACGGCACACGCCAGGGCGCGCGAGCTCACAAACCGCGCAGGCGACGACCGTCCGTGTTACAGCACGAAGGACCGAATGTCGAGCTACAATGAAATCACCAAGGCCTTCCGCTTGGCCCGACGGACCTTTCCTCCGCCCAGCGACAAGCTGGACAGGTCACAGGCGGTCGCACTCAGGCAACTGCAGACGCGCACGTACCCTAGCCCGGCGCACTATCACAGAATGTATCCGGAAATTTACACTACGAACACATGTAAAGTCTGCCGCAAAGAAGGGGCCACCTCAGCCCACATGCTCTGGGATTTTATCAAGGATCCGCACGGTGCTAACTCCGGAACCCTCCCGCCGCGGCTGGCCGCTGCCACGTGCAGCCCCAGCCTCGACGATCAACTTTGGGCCGTCCAGCAGGCCTGTGAGGCGATGAAGCGGCAGGACTTCGACACCCCCACACGGGCGAAGATGTCCAGCGACGACGACCCCAAGCGGGTGACTTAGGCCCGGTCAGCGAAAGCTCTGCAGGCAGTCAATAAAGTTTTTACAAACCAACCAAAAGTCCTCCTTTCTACTGTCACGACCGGCGCAGAATCAACCAGCCGCGACAGCGTTTGGGTTCGGACTAATTTTAGATGCAGAGCATCTGATTCACTCGCCTTGTCCCTCCGGCGTCGTCGTCGTCGTCGTCGGCGTTGTCCACCCCTCCCCCATTCTCCTCGCCGCGCCAGCTGCGCTCTCCGCCGCTCACCCCCTCTCCTCTCCGATAGCGAACACTCTCTCGCGAGGGGCATTGGATTGAATTCGATTGGATTGGCTTGGATTGGATTCGATTGGATTGGCTTGGCTTGTATTGTATTGGATTTGGATTGGATTAAAGTGGATTGTGTTGGATTGTGTTGCGTCATAGCCGCGGCAGACGCGCTGGGGCCGGCGCATGTGCAGTACTCTCTCTTCCGCGGTTTCCTCTCCTTCGGGCGCGCTGCGCATATAACCGGTGTGCCGTTCTCCGGCGAAGCAACATCCACGCTTGGCTCAAACACCTAGAGTCCACGCCGCTTTACAAGTACGCCAACGTCGTCATCGACTGGGAGGAGGAGGAAACAACTTTTATTGTCAGACAGAGCGCGTTAAGCGCCCGATGGGGTGGCTCCCTCTTCACGGGTTCCATATGCTTCCAGGGCCGCCTGGCCCCTGTGGATCAGTCGGAGCTGGTCTTCCAGGGCGGGGCTGGATAGCAAGATCTCCCATCGCTCGTCAACGGTGAGGATAGTAGGCGAATTACTTATGGGTATAGGTGGGGGGCGGTCTTTGGAGAAATTGCACTCTCCTATGACGTGCTGGAGAGTGCCTAGTAGATTGCAGTGAGGGCATCTGTTCTTGTAGATTTCAGGGTACATTTTATTCTGGAGGCAGGGGTGAGGAAAGGAGCCTGCCTGTATTTGCCTGTATTGCTTGTTCTGCTCTAGTCAAGGAGTGGTGGGGGTGTGGGAATGTCTTCCTACCGTCCCTGTAATATTTGACTATATCTGTGTAGCTGGTGATGGGTTGCCATCCCCTTCCCTCCTCCTCGGTGGCCCGGGAGTTCAGCGCTCGGGCCTGTTGATGAGCATATTCGTTGCCCTCAACGGAGGAGTGGGCCGGGACCCAAACTAATTCGATCTTTTGTTTAGGAGGCCTAGCTTTTTCGAGGAGTTTTAGAGCCGCAAGGGACACCCAGCCAGATCTGTAGTTCTTGTACGCAGCTTGTGAGTCCGTAACGATCTTGGTGACGTTAGGTTGCAGGAGTGCGAGGGCTATCGCCACTTCTTCTGCTTCCTCTGAAGATGGAGTGTTGATCGATGCGCAGGTGACCAGCTTGTCCAACCCGGTGACCGCGACCGTTGCCCTTGTGGAGTGTTTGGACAGGGAGGCGTCTGTGTAGAGGACAGTGTCGTCTTCCTCCAGGGTCCTGGAAAGGGCTCTGGCCCGGGCGTCGCGCCGTCCGACGTGCCTTGTGGGGTTCATGTTGCGCGGTAATGGTTTGCTTTCCATCTTCTCAGTCCACTCTTCGGGTAATTGGCTGTGACAGGTATAGTGGGATTGCTGCCTCTGGACTGCGAGAGCAGGATCGGATGGATGGATCGAAGACACGCTCCAAAAAGCAGCTGAGACGGTTAACAGCTATGTGAAGGCCTGTGGCCTTTGCTGTTCGCCTCAAAAGTCGGAGCTGACCATTGTTAGACCACGTACATCAGGGAAACGATCAGAAACCATTGGAATCACTCTAGAAGGGATCCGCATCCTTCCGGTACCTCAACTCAGGATCCTAGGCCTCTTGATCCAGGCAGACGGCAAGGCAACGGCTATGATCAGAAAAATCAAGCTCGCGTCAGACCAGATCTTGAGCATGATCAGGCGAGTGGCCAACAGGCGGAGGGGTCTGAAAGAATCAGACACATTGCGCCTCGTTCAGGCCTTTGTTACCTCAAGAATTATCTACGCAGCGCCGTATATGCAACTCCTGAAAAATGATGTAATACAACTTGACACAATAATCAGGAAAGCCACAAAGCAGGCCCTGGGTATTCCCACAAACTCGTCCACAACAAAATTACTACAAATGGCAGTCCACAACACAGTAGCCGAGCTTATAGAAGCCCACCTGTCCAATCAAAGGGTCCGCCTTAGCCATACCAAGGCGGGCAGAAACGTCCTCCGCAAGATCATCGACTGGGACCGGCTTACGCAGTCCCCTCAACGTTATGCGCGCTATAAAACGCGGTCCCTTCGCCGCTCCGCCAATGCGTCGCATCTACACAGGGGTTCCCGCGAGGGGAGGTGGGAGAATGCACTTTATAAGCGACCCCAAACCATCCACCGCCGGCGTCGGCGGCGGCGTCGGCGTCCGCAGTGCTCCTCTATAAAGAAACAGCATCCGGCGCCAGGTTTCGATCCGCGGACTTTGCGGCCGCAGCGCGACGCTCTACCGACCAAGCCACGGACGCGACGTGACATCAGCGTTAGTGACGCGCCTTATATCTTTAACGCATTCAAACTACGTCGTCAGCGGCGTGCGTTGGCGACTCAGCGGCGTTATAGCGGCTTGATAACTGCGTGGTGTACACGTGATACTACAAACCCGATGGAAGAGATGGAAGAGAATGCGGCGAGGCGGTGGGCTGCGGGGGCCGAGCGCAAGCGCCGCAAGCGGGCCGACAACCGTGCATTCGCACTTTCACATTCTCCCCCTCGGGGAAATGCGGGGGAATTTTTTGTTTCTTCAGCACGAGCGCACGTGAGCGTGCGCCTCGTGGTTCCACCTTCGTCGTCGTCGCCGCCTCGGCGCGGCTAACCTGCGTCGCTCCACCACATTCCAGTTGCCACTCTGCCTTGGTCGAGGTCCGGGCGAGCATCTGGCCGCGTCGGTAGTAGTTTCCGGTTAGCAGCGATGGCGTACTTCCGCGGACGCTTGATGAGTGCGGCTGATGGTGGACGACTAGCAGGCATGGGGAAATCGAACAATGAGTATGGGAAGAGAACCCGTGCCCCGGGATCAGAGTTCGTTACCAGCGCCCTGCCTCCACATGCTGCTATGGAGGGACAAAAGTGAGCCTACTGCGTGTCGCTTGACAGCTTAACGTAACGGCACGCGTGTGCAGAACAGGCGCCCCCCAGCCCCGCGGAGCTCTTTCTGGGGAGCCTGTGTCACCAGTCTGCCTGCGGAAGTGATTCGCGCCAACAGAGGAAGGAAACGGAAGCGAAGAAAGAGCCGCGAACACGGTTGCCGCCCAAAGCAGTCTTTAAGTATCGCCAGGCTGTCGCTTTCAAAGCATGCAAGCAAACCTCAATGCCCCGAGGAATTCTTTTTCCTTCTGACTAACTAAAATCCCGCGCGCTACCTCCGATGCTCGGGTGCAAACTAAGAACGGGAACAGCCAATGTAGTGTATCACTCCGCGGAAGCGGCCAAGCGTGGATGTCAACACACGAGCGCTCTTTGAAGGAAGATTACACTTATGCGTGGCATCGTCTGCTTTCTCTCGCGTAGTTTGTTGAGTCAGAAAAATCCTGGAAACGACTCGTGCCATGTTCAAGATACATCGCAGTGACGCACTCATTGCGCCGCGCAAGGAACAGCCGGCTTCGGTGATGAGGCGCAATGGCAACTTCCATTGTACCCGATTATGGTGTTGTGGGTTTCGTTTTCAAGAACATCTTCGTGTACGAAATAGTGCCTTCCCACCGGAGATGGCTATGCGGAGTGGTGGCGCGAGAGCGAGGTGAGTTAAGAGGGCCGTGAAGATACGAGTGTGGTTCGTCTAAAAGATATAGCCCGCATGAAAAGTACAATCGTCCTACGCGCTAGCTCAGCATAAAAATCACTTAAGCTACCTACACTATGCCTTACATCAGCGGTAAGAGCTTTTTCTTGGTGCAAAACTGTAGCACCAGGAAGGCCCCGATAGAAACTAGCGCGTGACATCTTGTTTGTCTCGTGTCGAAGTACGGTGCCGGAGCGCAGGGGCTGCGGCAGTGTCGCTCTTCTCAGCGCATGCTGGCGGCTCCCTGCGTGCGCAGCTACCTGCGCGCCTCGTTCGTCATGCACCCCGAGGTGGCCGGGCCTCTGCTGCAGTTCCCCATCGAGATGTACCTGAGCATGCGGGGGGAGGGGAGCGACGCCAACGTGCTCCTCTGCCCGTGGTACCTGGCCTGCGCGCTGGTGGTCATGTACCACGGGGCCTCCGGGGCCACCAGGCGCCAGATCGCCCAGGCCATGCACGTGGACGACGACGGCTCCGTCGTGAGCGTCCTGGACAGCCACGCGAGCCGCATGTTCTGCCGCGACTACCGCCGGCCGCTGCACACCCACTCGGGTGGGTACGGCCCCCTGTTACCCTCCCTTCGTACATTCAGGCATTGGCAGAAATGTAGTGAATGAGTCGCCTTTCTGTTAGCTCAAGCGTTCATGTGAATCAGCCTGTAACTGGTCTGAAAAATGCGTATGAAAGACTTCTTCAATCTTGAATTCACAGCGCAAACGTGCCCTCCCTTTCATCCTCGTTTCTTGTTTGCGCTGTGAATTCAAGATTATGGAACACCAACTCGCACAAGCATCAACTTTAACCAGTTATGAAAGACGCAATCCATTTGCCGACTGCGTGATCATGAATCGGCTTAATCTCCCGTCAACCGATCCACCCATCCAAAATAGACCGACCCCTATGCCTTACCCTACCTTACCTTACCTCTCAATGCGTCCGTCCATCCGTCCTCTGTTCTTCAGTAATTAAATACGACAAACGTATGACGTTACCTACAATACCAGAAAGAATACCGTGAGCTGCACTTTTAAATGCAGAGCATTTCTTTAACTCACGATGTCACCCGGCGTTGGCGTGCCTCGGCGTCCGCAACAGCCGTTCCAGGTGCGCCCTCTCCCCCACTCCTCCTCTCCCGCATCACGCTACCCTCCTCGCTCTCAACAACAGGTCCGCGCCCCTCCCCCTACACTATATAAAAAATAATACTTAACGGCGCCCGGTTTCGATCCCACGACCCTGCGGGCGGAACGCAAGGTAGATGGTGCTCTACCCACTGCGCCACAAAGCCGACACAGAATGGAAGGCTACGAACGCGCCTTATATCCTTGACTCATTCAAACTACGTCAAGAAGCTGCTGATACAACGCATTCACTACCTGTGGGCGGAACGCGAGGTACATGGTGCTCTTCCCACTGCGCCACAAAACCGATACAGAATGAAAGGCTACGAACGCGCCTTATATCCTTGACTCATTCAAACTACGTCAAGAAGCTGCTGATACAACGCATTCACTACCACCAACTCCCCAAACACTAAACGTTAACGCAATACACCCACCCCCTATGCGACACATTTACTCGAGTCCCCCTCGCGGGAATATGGGCCCTTTTAGCGGTACACATGCAGGAACCGTTAAGCCGGTATGCAGTGTTAGCATCCGATACGTGCCAGCATCTGCAAGCACGTAAACATTGATGCGCTTATATGCTAACACAGCTAAATTGACGACATCTCAGAACATCAGCTACTCGCCCCGCACGCGACTCAGCGCGCCCATCATACCGGAGGCTCTGCAAGTGTTTCAATGTAACGGCCATAAAAAGGCCTATCAGCATCGAGCAAATCACTCCGCATGCCTGTAACGCTTGAATCGCCCAGATTGTGAAGCTTTTCTTTTTCCGCTTATGAGTGTGCACTCGTCATCTTTGTCGCCGCTTTTCGTGTTAGTAAGCTCAGGTTGAATAGTGCCGTTTCCAGTACATGAGATAAGTGCCGAGGGGCAATTAAGGCCAACGTGAAATGAGCCATTTTTGAGTGATTTGATTGTCACGTAATCTATATCCTTCCGGTGGGGTTCTGCAGACAGACGCGGCCCTATCGTTCTTGGCTAACTGCTAAAGCAAAGCGGATACCTTTGCGCGATGCACTGTGCATTCTGGTTCGTGTTCGCGGTACTACTGTCATCACTAGCCCCGAGTTGAGCACAGATATCGCTAGAGCATTGCAGGCATAGGTGGTGGATCTGTTTAACAATAAGCTGTGGTTACTGCGTACATTAGCTGTGATTACTAGGTGCATTTATCCACAAAAAATCAATCGTGCCCACCTCCCGTGTTGCGATTATGAAATCTCGCGCCTATGCCTAAACCATTGGTGCCACCATTCATATTCTCGAAATTTCCCGAAACTAAGGAAGTGAACGTACAGCCCCGTCCTTCCAAATCCGCACGATGTCGTTCAAAGTGAACGCGAATGCCCGCGTACATTGTCCTCGCAGAGGAGGAGGCGAGGAGAGGCGAACCATACTTTGAGTAATCAGGGGGAAGGAATAACATAAATATTGTTTAAAAATGTGAAAAACTAGATACACGAATATGTAATTTTAGTTCGACCAAACAATACAGCCTAGTAGACATTACAACGATCATCTGCAGTCTACGCCGATCTAAATTGTATGAGGGACCGTGAAGGCATTATGCTGTTTTGCCTTATTTCACCTCGCGAAATTATTGCCTTATTATTTCTTGCTAAAGTCATCGAGGAATGAGTGTTGGCATGAGTGAATTTCTCATTACACGCGTACTGCGACATTACCCGCGGCAGCAAAAGCATTATGGCGTATAGTGGGAGGAGTAGCCAATCACGCGGGCAGTCTACGCTGACTCGGCACCGTCGTAAAGAAAACGAAAGTCTGGATCAATACTGGTAGTAACACGCAGCAGGGTGTTCCAGCGTTTCGTAAATAACGCCCTGTGGTCTAACGGCGTTCTCCACTCTGGCGATTCCAGAATTCCAGAATTGCACCTCGGAATGCACCTGAATTTCACTACATCATTATGAGAGAGCGGGGCGCGATGAATCTGTCGACTTGAAAAGCTATCGCGATGTTGCTAAAGCCACTCAAAAGATGGCGCAGCATCACCGCCACCCGTTTTTATGTCATCTGTGTGTGTGTGTGTGCGTGTGTGTGCGTGTACGTTTGTGCGTGCATGTGTGTGCGTGTGTGTGTGTGTGCGTGTGCGCGTGTGTGCGTCTGCGTGTGTGTGCGTATGCGTGTGTGTGCGTATGCGTGTGTGTGCGTGTGTGTGCGTGTGCGTGCGTGTGCGTGTGCGTGTGTGTGTGTGCGCGCGTGTGTGTGTGCGTGCGTGTGCGTGTGTGTGTGAGTATACCGGCTGGGACACCCCTCCGGTGTCCATCCGCTACAAAGGGTCAAGCCACAACATCATCATCATCATCATCATAATCATCCATGATTCCGCCTTCTTTGCGAATGAACCGATGATAGGGCAGGCTGTACGACTGAAGCCACAGAACCTAGGAGGAGGAATGCCTTTATTATCAGAGGGGGCACGAATGCCCTGTTGGCGAAGGAGAGGGACATGAAGGAAGGCAGGGAGAAGAATTCAGACGAATATTTTTGTTTTTTATGAGTCGAGATGGCCGGTTATATTATAACGGGGGAATCGGCCAACCTTAAAGGGGCACTGACACAAAAATTTTGCATCTTGTTTTTTTTTGTTGCGATAAGTAGCTAGTGACCTACTTATAACCTGTAGAAACCTCATTTGCTTCAGCGTGCGACGGTTGTTTAATTAGAGGGATTTTAAATGCGGCCAGTCGCAGTTTCGGTTTCAGCGAGTGCCGCGAAACGATGGATTTTGTGGATTTTGTGTGAACAAAGCTGACCACGTGACCGTCGGAGGGATATCACAGAGCAGAGCCGCCGTAGCACTGCCGAATCCGCATCGACGGCAGTTTCTGCGAATGCCCCCACGTACTGATCTCGTGAGGCGCTTAATTAAAAAGCGACCGTGGATGTGACGCAGGCGCTGCGAGTGCAAATGCTACCGCGGCTAAAGAACGACGCGCGACGATCGAGACGGTGGGTGGCAAGACGGGCGCTGGGAGCAGCCGGCCGGTCTGCCTACAGATCCGCCTACAGATGTGTTCGGCTTAGCACGGTGGCGGATATTCGAGTGCCGCTCTCGTAAGCGGTGCAGATGACAATTTTTAATGCAACCCGCCATCGCATCATTAACTCCTTTCTCATGTAAGCCACCATGGTCGGTACTTGGGGACAATTTCGTGCAGCGGTAACAAGCTATCACTCGAGCTACCTGCGCCGGCCTGGGCCACTTCGCGGCCGTGGCCGCCGCCTGCACAGCGACCGTGCGGCTAGCTCAGTGGGCTTTTCGTGCCTCCGGCGCGTTTTCGCATCCAATGGTAATAAACAGTAATAGAAACAGAGTGCCTGGAATCGCTGTAGAACTTTGGTCGCGGCCAGCTGCCCGATTAGCTGACGAAATCACCGCGCCTCCGCCGCCAACGATCGGGTCGTTCGTTCACGAGAGCAGAAGTTCCGCCCTCCGGCCCTCCGATTGGAGCGGCGAGCCGGGCGAGCCGGCGGAAAACGCCGGCAGTGCGGAAGCGGCAAACACAAACTCGTCACGTGTTTGGATGTTGTTTATTTACACAATATCCTCGGGATGTCGATTGCGCGTGGTCCTCTGCTGGCTGCTCGGTTGCGTTTCGCACACTTTAAAATTGATTTTAAATATGTTCTAGGCTGTATTCGCCGCTGATATTTTGCAGATGATGTATATGTGTTCCCACCAATCTATCTCCGAAGTTATCTCGCCTTCAAAATTTTGTGTCAGTGCCCCTTTAAATGGAAATTGTCAGCTGTGCGGAGAACTATTTACTTTAATCTCGCGCATCCTGGGATTCCCCTGGAATATGGAAAGGACACACAAGTGCCACACACATCATTTTAACAGAGACATACGAGGCGGCCCTGGCCAGCTCGCCCCGTCATGATCAACGTTGTCGAGACAGCGAATGCAGGAACCATTGCATCTGGAGCCCGGGACCTCGGGTGACACTATAAACTTTCTTTTTGCTGCCCTTCCCATTCCCCTTACTTCTCATAAACGTTTTCCCATCCATCCCTCCGTGATCCTCCGGTGCATTTAATTCATGTCGATCTCACTGGCGCTATAAAAATGTCTCGTTAGAGAGAGACCTTCAATGACCCCGCGTCGGCACGAAGGGTACAGAAAGCCAAGAAAGACCTGAAGTTAATCCAAGCATGCCAGCCGCGTATAAAAGATCATTGATAACAAAATAAGTATTGATTAGTGATTTAAAGTGATTGTTACGGTAGTCTAAGAATATTTATATTTAATTAGGATCAATCAATGTGGTTTAATGATTGGTTAGGGAAATCAGGTGGCTAAGATGTGGTTTAATCATTGGTTAGGGAAATCAGGTGGCTAAGATGTATCAATGTGAAGTAAGATAATGTGGATAGTGAATACCGCCCCTCCTCTTGCGTTGGTGTAAGTTATCTTGTCCAATACATTTACGTTCGTACAACTGTATTGTTGTAACGGGCAATTTCATGCCAGTAAAGATTTCACTCACGTGAACGCTTATGAAGACATGATGACCAAAGCAACGTTAAAAACCGGGTACTTCAACTTTCGTTTTCTTTTTCGTAATTGCAGGAAAAGGGAAGTCTTCGTTCTTTGCTGGAATTTTTTAAAATATCATTTATGGTAGTAACTCATTACGTACACACGTACACTAACACTACATGCGTTGGTGTAATGTTCGCGGCGCAGGTCTGAACGTGACGTCCTACTCGTGCCTGTTCCACGACGAGCGGGTCAAGCTGTCCAGCTACTTCGTCGAGCCGCTGTCCGGCCTCGACATGCACTCGCACGTTCGGGACTTTGCGCGGAGCTCCGCGCAGTGCTGCCGGGGCCTGAACGGACTCCTGCGCTCCCTGGCCGGCTTTGCCTTCCAAGAAGACGTCTTCGGCAAGGGAAGCATCGACGCCGACACCATGGTGGTCCTTGCCAGCGTGTTCTCCTTCCAGTCCCGCTGGTTCTGCGACGGGGACGCCCGCGCTTTAACGGGGCACTTCTGCCGCCCTTCGGGCGAGGGAGGCGTCGTGAAGGAAACCGTTCCCATGCTGCGCCTCAGGGGAAGTTTCCGCTTCGCCAACTTCAAGGACGACGACGGCTTCGAAGTGACGGTGCTGGAGATCCCGTTCCAGGACCCGCGCCGGTCGATCGCCATCTTCTTGCCGGCGCAGTCGTCGAGCTTCGAGGCCCTGGAGGATAGGCTCGATGCCCCCAACGTCTTGAAATGCCTCAGCCGGCTGGAACGCCACCGCCTGGCAGAGGTGATCCTTCCCAAGCTCAAGATGAACTGCGTCGCCGATCTGAAGCGCCACCTGCCGCTTCTGGGCGCGGTGAACGTGTTCACCGAGGCTGCCGATTTGTGCAACATGTCCACCCTGGAAGGGCTGAAGGTGTCGGCGGCCAAGCAGGTGTCCGTCTTCAGCATCGGACGCCGTGGAGCGGGGACGCCGGAGGCGCAAGCCGCGGCCAGCGACGCAACCCGCACTGTCCTTGGCACCGACGCCGTGAAGATTGTGGTCGATAGACCGTTCTTCTTCCTGATCGTCGCCCGAGACCCTGACACCGTGCTCCTGCTCGGTTCCGTCACCCGCGTGCTGTGATTAAACTAGTTTATAATGTAGCTCTGTGCGAATATCAACAGCGAGAAGTTCGCTTCTTTTGAACGTCGTCTATTCGTTCCTGGATGCAGCCGCGTGCTTTGGTTTGTAGAAAATACTGCCAAGTTTCCAATTACATAAGTATTTACGTTTTAAATCATTCTACATACTATCTTAAATCTTAGAAATCTTTCACGAGATTAAATGTAATTCTAACTTTTCGACGAAGTTCGTTCAGTGATGTGCTTACAACAGTAACAGCGGATCGTGTGCCGCTGAATGTTTAACTATATCCGCAAGCAGCGAGAATACTGACAGGCCTAATAACTGCCGGCGTCTGCTAGAGCAGTGACAAGGCACCTCGCCTGCTGAGATTGGTGCCGCCACGTGCATGCGAAAGCTCCCCTACGCGCGTTGTTCCGCAAACCGATGCCAACGAACGTACGACGCCAACAAATGGCTCTACGTATGCACATACAAAGTAGATCCCGCTATGGGTACAAAATCGAGCTGCTTCAATCGGGACTTGTCCAGTTGACCGGCGTAATTTTCGCATCTTGTCGATCAAAATGATGTCCCTTTAGGCAACTGTTGGTTATAATGCGACGCTAGAGCGTCGTGCATGTGCTACAGCGGTGTAACAAATTTGTGCACATCGTCGTACATGTCCCAGTGTGCAAATACAGGTTAGTTCAAACCACGTGGGCTTAGGGAGAAGTGGATTTCGATAACGCGTACGCAAGTTGTAATTGGCTAACTGTTGTTCTTTCACGCTGGTAGCCGTAGTCTGACAACCGTTCCTCGTGTTGAAGCTGCTGATGAAATGTTTCAATTTCAGCCTGGTGGTGTGGGAGTGGTCTCAGACTCTCAGCGAAGCGCGTATACGGGCGCTGGACTTCGCAGGATCGTCGACGCTGAGAGTATCGGTTTCGAAGTCAGTTTATTCAACGTCGACGTGAGCCAATTCATATTGTTCAGCTTGAAGGGCTTCCAGAGCGGCATTTTGGCGGTGTCATTCACTTCTAAGCGCGCGCACATAACTGGTTGCCGGTTTACCAGGCATGATTTGGGAGGTGATGGGGGGGGGGGGCGGGGTGCACTCGCAGATGTAGGTTTCATGTCCTCACTGATGACATGTCCTTTGTGCTGGCAGGAGGTTTACACGTGTACATCCACCGCCCCAACGCGGACTTTCCGGTGTCCTCAGTGTTCGAGCGTATTGCGTTGGTGGGTTACGCAGGCAGTAAATTCCTAGGACGCGGGAGGAAAACAGACATTTGTCCACCAGGATAAATTTCCAGTCCTTCCACGTTTCACTAAATGCTCGATCGCAAATTGCAGACAAACGTGTTTAGCTTCGTGCATTTCGAGTACTGCGCCCGGCTTCTCAGGTCATCCTCCTTCACAGAGTGGAGGGACACTAATATTTCAGCAGCGAAGCTGTTTAGCCAACGGTAATTTTTTGTGTCCGCAGTTAAAAGTACCGAGAAAGTGCCTAGCGCGTGCACGTGCCTCGCGACGACCGCCCAGCGTCCCCTGCACACGTTCATCAAGCCAAGCATACCCACTTAGGAAGATTTGCCAAGATTGCGGTGACCGCGCGGCAGTTAAAAAATACGAACCAGAATGTGAAAGAAGTTCACACTTACAGCAATAATGATGGGGTATGGGTCGTTTTGGCAGCGAAGAAGCAAATTGGCTGCAAGTTTGGGCTTAAGCCTTCGTGATGGTCATGGAGCTTGCATACAGCTACGCTACCTTCAAGCCTTGCGCTTTAGTGTGAGCTTCCTTCATTTTTTTATTGTCTTAAGTTGAATAAAACGTGCGTGTCAAAAAGGGTCCTTCGATTCAGGCATTGCGTGCTGCTATGCTTCCACTACGGTGCGCACTTGGGTAGAGAGATATTTGTATCATGTAATGACGGTTTTTAGTCTCATACTGGCCCCAAGTCGCTTGTTATTAGTGATTTCGGCGCTCGTAAAAGCTCTAGGCACACTTCTGACACATGCCCTAAAGGCGCAACCACATGCGACGTTTTGGTCGCGTTTGGATACCGTCCGCGGCGACGCGCATTCAGCGCGCGCCACCAAATACACAGCATCGCGCTCGGAGCGCCGGTGTCTGCGCATCCCAGATTTTCGGTCATTTTCGGTCCGTTTTCGGCGTCTGCGCCGGATGTTGCTATCCTCAATTTCCGGTCCCCCTCCGCACGCAACATGGCGGCTCTTTATTTGGCGGCTCTTTAGCACTTTATTTAATAGAACATCAATTTAACGTGTTTTGTTTGCTGAAGTTTTGATTATTCTTCAGTTTATTAGGAATGACTTAAACAGAACGATGCTGCCTTTAGCAAAGTAAGTCTGGCAACTTGGATCTGAGAAGCGCTCTTCGCGCGTCTCTTGTGGTTGCTCGCCCTCTCCAACGCCCGTTCCGCGTCGGCGCCAGGCGCCGCAGACGGCCGCAAGACGCGACCAAGACGTTGCATGTGGTTTCGCCTTAATAGGCAACTCGCTTCACAAAACATTCAGCGGATGGCGCTGTAATCGTTGCCATGCTCGAATCATAGTTTCATACTAATGTACACTAGAGGGAAATCTGGCGCCACTGCCTAGGGGAGCCGCCACGCTTCAGCAAGCGTTCCGTCATGTACAGGGCATGGAGGAAAAAAAAGCTTAGGAGAGGCCCCCAGCTATCCCCGCGCATTGGCAAAAGTGTGGAGGAAGTCACGTGTTTTCGGCGGCCATTGGAAATCGCGTTAGCAACGGCGTCCTAGCAACAGCCCGCCCGCCGTTCGCCAGTCATGGAGGAAAGGCAGCGCCTGCCTTGTCGTCCGATTGCGAAGATTGCTGCTTCGCTTTGCTGCGCTGTGGTCTTGCGGAACTCGAAAAGGATGCTGCGAGTTGCGACAGCTGCGCCGATGTGAATATGTCATTTAATTTCTACTTGCAAGTGCACCTTGTACCGCGTCAAGCTATTGCTCCGGTCGCGATCACGACGCGCCTATTGAAGTGCAGATATCGTGAACGCGCCGTCCCGTCGTACGCGCGGACACCCGTCTGGTAGATTTTCGGGAAGTGATACACGGTGTGCAGTACGTAGACGACTTGCAACCGAACGATTCGCAACTCAATTTTTTGGTTATCGCCGCTGCAATATATAGTTTGCTAGGCCGGCTATGCGCGGCAGTGCTTTTGCAACTGTTACAAGGTAGATTTCCAGTTGATATAATTCCATCGTCCTATTACCTTAGTAGGTGTCCGTCTGTTGACTGGAAGAGTGCTGGATCTGGAATCTGGATCTTTTTGTGGTCTCGCTCTGGATTTCGCTTTTCAACGCTTCATACTGCGATGTTAGTGTATGAACGTTTTCAACTGATATCACCTTGAATTTATTGACACTGAGACAAGTTGAAACTTGGCGAAAAAAAGTTTATTTACGCCACCCACCCTCTCATTTTTTTTTTACTCAATAAAACGTTTTGCCTCCTCCTCCTGCTCCTCCTCCTCCTCCTTCGCAAAAAATTCTATCGAAGGCACGCGAACAACGGTAAAAACATTCCACAATTTTTTAGCGTGAAATCTGCATGAAGTACTGCTTACCTATATATATATAGAACGGCCGTTTAATTGACTAGTCATCTCTGGGATTGCCAGTGAAACTGCAACGCAAACTTGGGCACTTTCCAGTACGGTAGCCGCACGGCGTTCGCCCACTGTTTGCGGCGTTCTCCATCGCTTGGGAACCTATAAACGGCGGCGATTGCAAACAAAGGATGAATGCACACCAATGTACAGCAATACTTGTCAGCGGAATGATGCACTAACCGGTGGAAAGTGACGCCCAATTCCTTGGGTACCGATCGCGACTTGCAGCCTGGCACCGAGCATTGCGGCATTGTTAGAGCGAGCCGCTTCGCAAACCTGCTGCGGCCACACTGAAGACGTGTAACAGTGTAACCGCGCGTTTAGGTTCACGGTCACGCGCTGCAAAACGGCCTTCTACTTGCCTATCAGCTGATTTCCGCCGGCTCGGCGCTGGCAGATGCAGACGACAAGAGAGGCGATACAGGACGGAGGAGGCGGAGAAGGTGCACCGAGAGAGAGAGGCAAAAAGAGTCCGCCAATGGCATGGAGGGCCAATGGTCCGCCATTCGACTTACAGAAATGGCGTTTCCAGCTGCGCTGGGTGTGACGTCAGGGCCTCTCCTAAGCTTTTCTTTCCTCCATGTGTACAGGGTATAGGCACGTTCCACTTGTCCTTGGCACGGCTCACGAACAGGCTGAAAAGTTGCCTCTGGCTGCATATTACGGCAGAAGATTAATCAAATTTGTTTTGTTATTATAAAAATAAGCTCCAGAAATATTCATTTGTCAGGGATTATTTAGAAGCTTCATGCAAGATGAACATAAAAACAATGTTACCCGTTTTTGTTGATTTCGGCTTCGAGACAAAAAAGAAGCCACGGGCCTAACCAAGCCAAGTAGACGAGGAACGTCGCTAGGTGCAATGGCGCCGCCCACAGCGGCCCGACAATGCAGCGCCAGATTTCCCTATAGTGCTTATTAATAATGCCTCGATGCGCGCGCTTCGCTGAGAGTGGTGTCAGGCTAAGAGCGCGTGCAGCCTCCTCGGCCCACGCTGGGCTGGAGAAGCAAGTGCGCGCCCAGTCCGGCCGTGCTCGGCCTTGGCGGCAGCCATTTTGACTCCTCCAATCGGTGACCTGCGCTTGGCGTGCCCGCGGTGTCGTTAGGTCGCTGCTCGTGCCCTTCCAGCTTTGTGCGAACACTTCCATCACCATGCCCTGGTTTTGCGTTCCGCCGTCCCATGAATGACCGGGAACTGGTTCACTTTAGAGAAGATCCGAAAAGAAATATTTGTAAATCGAGCACAAGTGGCTTCCGACCAACACACCATCGATTTGCAGCCTAAGTAAACATTTATTTTTTAGCGCGCGAGTTGATACCATCAACCAGGACTATCCAGCACACCATTATTTGAATTTCGGTGCGTAGGCAAACGTCGTGCATCGTACCGTCCGGGGCATTCGGGAAAACGACACCGCTGCACGAAAATGCGTCAGGCAGTAGAACGGCAGAATATACTGAATACGAATTCACCCGTACAGACAAAATTTCTTGCCCCTTAAAGGGTATGCTGATACGTTCGAACGTATTGTCGCGGGTTTCATAACCGTGTCCGCGCGTGGAAAAATTACACCCTGGCTGCCGCACGTGCATCTTCGTGCACGGGCTCCACAACTCAGTCGAAATTTGCGCGCCTCTCTGAAATCACAGCGTTTGCACACAAAGCTTACGCTGTTCCTGCGAAAAATGTGCAATGCTACGAGGCTGGGCCCGTGCCGGCTTTGTGCGTATCGCCGTATGTATACCAGTGAAGCAGGTGCTTTTCGATGACAAGCAAGGCAGAACAAGCGCTGTTGCGGGGTGCTGTGTTCGTCTTACCTGATAATTAAATTCCGCTTTAGTATGAAAGCGCAACTTGGCCGCGAAGCTTTCGATGAAACGAAACCTGTCACGCCCGCTATAAAACCATGCTTCATAAACCGGCCTTCCGTGAGCCCAGCTTTGTCCAAGTCACAGCTATACTTGGGTACAACTCGATGATGATGATTGTGGTTATTATTACTCTTGGTTTCCCCTTTGTAGCGGCTTACCAAAAAGGACTAATATACCCATGTTTTATACTCTTGGTTTACCGCTGCTTAGGGCAGGCACAAAATACGGTTACAGGTGGCAACTGTCCTAGGCAATATTCCCTCTCTGCTTTTCATCCACCAGCGGAAGTTGCCGGTGTGCCTCATCACCACAGTCGGCTGTTACTCCGCGCGGCGCAAGTAGTGCGTTATTGGGAACATTTTCAACATGGCACGAGCTGCTTCCGTGATTTTTCGGACTTAATATGCTTCTAAATTACTGCAGCGACGACGAACAAACTACATGAGAAAAGGCCGGCGATATCACACAGTCATAGCAATCTCCTTTAAAAACGCGCGCGCCCGTTGACCTCCGGGTCCGCCGCTTAGGCGGTGTAATACCGTACATGAGCTATTGCCGTTCTTAACTCGTTCACGAGTATAGACGTTTCGTAGGTAAAGTAAAAGGCCGCGCGGCACATTCACGTTATTATCCACCATCTCACGTGCCGTGCGAGACCAATTGGCGCCCAGAGCAATTGGTGGTAACACGCATTTATTTTATGTACAAGGGATACAAAGACGCCATGTTACGCTTTAGCGAATTTTGGTGTCTAGGGGCAGAGGGATTAAGTAATGGGAGTTGGGGAAAAAGTAGGATACATCCAATGGTACATCCAATGGGGTGTGGAATTAAAGGAAATGGCGAAGGCCAGAGGTCTCGACGAAGTTTCGTAGAGCGGCGAGCAGGCGCCGTTCTTCGCTCTGATTGGAACGACATGGATAAAGCCGATCATTAAGGCTCGGTGGGACTGCCAATCCTACGGTTTTGGAGGCTTGTTGTCGACGGTCGGCAAAGCGAGGGCAGTCCCACAGGATGTGCGCAATGTCATTATGAAGTGCGCCGAGTGCACGACCAGTGGCTCCTGCGGCCGCGATGTGGCGCTGCAGGTAGGTTTCAGTTTTCCTGCTAGACCACTCGCTTCCGTGCCAGGTTGGACCCCTCGTACCTTCTACCTCGACAGAGGACTTCCTCAAGGCTCGATCCTCAGCCCCACACTCTTTAATCTAGCCATGACTAGGATCGCCCGGAACCTTCCAAGAGACACTAGTGCGAGGTTTACTATTTATGCGGACGATATCACAATATGGACCGAGTCAAGGGACTACCCGAATGAACGAACTATGATTACGGCCCTCCGAAATGCAGTAGAAAGCATTGAATCTACCCTACCGGATCTCGGGCTTTCCTTAGCCCCTAAAAAGAACAGACTTTCTATCAGTTTTTGGCTGCAACCGAGCTCCTGACTTTAGTATACGCCTTGCATCATCGTTGGCACCACACCGATCACCGCCAAACTCGACCACATTCGCCTACTAGGTATGCCCGTCGGTTACAAAAGTAGCCCGACTATATGGCTGAACCAACTAAAACAGAAATGGAATTCGACTCAACATGCCATACGAAGACTATCTAACAAGCATGGAGGAGCAAAGCAAAAAGCAGTGCAGGCACATGCCCGCGCCGTCGCAATCGGTATTCTTACATATGGAGCCCAACCTTACACATTGAATTGTACCCAACGACGCGCTCTTAATGTCCTTCACAATGCGACTCCTCGTACAATCACTGGCTTACCACGCCATACAAAAATCTCTAACCTGCAATCTGCGGCTGCCTTTCCACCAATTGAAAAAATTATTCAAGAGCAAACCGACCAATACAACTTTAAGCGGAAACTTACCCATCAAGGTGCCAAACTCACGGCCTGGGATAAGCAAGATCGCATCCCCTTACCTGATTTCCCTATACCTATTCCTCCGTGGCAACGACCTCTCCTGACCGAACCAACAACAACTCACCCCATCACCCGCACAACGGCCATTTGTAGACAAAACCTTGCCAGAGGCTATTCAGCACAAAACAACCCGACGAAATCGACATTTATACTGATGCCAGCCTGACACCACCAAATGTTGGAACTGCCTGGGTTTCCCCACATGACCGAACCATTATAGGAACCGGACACTCCAAAATTACTGTCACACCCCGGAAGCGGAACTACTCGCCATTACCCATGCTCTTGACTACTTGATGTACGACCACCATGAACCCATACCAAAAAAGATCAGAATATTAACCTATTGCTACGAAGGATTTCAAGAACTTCGACGTCCATTTTCAACGCACCCTTCCGTAAACCAAATTATCATGCAAACAATGACCCTACAACTGTATGGCATTCAAGTTCGCGTAGACTGGACTCCTGGCCATGATTTGGCGGCACCGGGGAATCAGGCAGCCCACGAAGCTGCGCAGGAGCCTTGCTCTTTTCTCTCCTCCGCTGACCCCGCCGTCGCCCAGCCTTCAGACCTTCCTGAATGCTTGGACACGACCGAAAATACTAGCGTGCCCCCCGCCATCCGCATACACCGGTACAAACACGAAAACAAACTCCGACTCAAGCAACTTACGCCGAAGGATCACGTTTCCAACAGACCTTCCCTTACAAGAGCCCAAGAAATGTTTATTAGCAAATTCTACGCAGATGCATCATTTTCACCGGAAACAATTCGCAAATGCTACTACCCCCACATCAACCCAAAACGTCCATATTGTCAGCAAGCCGTCAAGGCTGATTTGCACCACCTGGTCTGGATATGCCCAAAATTCTCTCGATACCGGAATTTCACTTCCCCAAACCCAGATCCCTCAACCCGTATCGATCCCCTCACACTAGATGAACGCACCATTACCTTGTAATACGGTTCGCCACTAAAAGCGGTCTCATCATCATCATCACCAGCCTATCTACAGGGCAAAGGCCTCTCCCATTATTCTCCAATTACCCCGGTCCTGTGCCAACTGTGACCAATTTATCCCCGCAAACTTCTTGATCTCATCTGCCCATCTAACTTTCTGCCGCCCCCTGCAACGCTTGCCTTCTCTAGGGATCCACTCTGTTACCCTTAATGACCAACGGTTATCTTGCCTTCGCATTACATGCCCTGCCCACGTCCATTTCTTCTTAATCTCTACTAATATGTCCTTAAAACGCGTTTGTTCCCTGACCCACTCCGCTCTCTTCTTGTCCCTTAATGTTACACCTATCATTTTCCGCTCCATTGCCCGCTGAGTCGTTTTCAATGTAAGTTGAACCCTCTTAGTGAGCCTCCAAGTTTCTGCCGCGTAGGTGAGTACCGGTAAGATGCAGGTGTCATACACTTTCTTCTTCAGCGACAATGGTAGGGTGCTATTCATTATCTGAGAATGTCTGCCGTATGCACTCCACCCCATTCTGATCCTTCTAGTTATCTCTGCCTCATGGTTGGGATCTGAAGTAACAACTTGGCCTAAGTAGATATATTGGCTTACCACTTCCACTGCCTTGCCCCCTATCCCAAACTGCTGCGCTGTCCCGAGGTTATTGATCATTACTTTGGTTTTCTGCATATTAATTTTCAGGCCCACGGTTCTACTCTGTTCGTCCAGTGCAGAAAGCATGCTTTGCAATTCGTCCCCCGAGTTACTTAGCAAGGCAACGTCATCAGCAAATCTGAGGTTACTGAGGTATTCTCCATTAACCCTTACTCCCACCTGTTCCCAATCCAAAGTTCTGAGTACTTCTTGTAAACATGCTGTGAATAACATTGGAGAGATTGTGTCTCCTTGTCTGACGCCCTTCCTTATAGGTATTTTACTGCTCTCCTTATGGAGGATGATGGTAGCTGTGGACCCATTGTAGATATTCTCTAGTATTTTTACATAATGCTCATCTACCCCTGGTTCCGTAATGCCTGAATGACTGCTAGGGTTCTGATCGAGTCAAACGCTTTTTCATAATCTATGAATGCTATATATAGGGGTTCAGTATACTCCGCGCACTTCTCTATCATCTGATTGATCGTGTGAATATGGTCCATTGTTGAATAACCTTTACGGAACCCTGCTTGTTTTTTAGGTAAACTGAAATGTAAGGCTGCAGAAAGTCTGTTAGCGATTACCTTGGTAAGTACCTTGTAGACGACTGACAGTAAGCTCATCGGCCTGTAATTTTTCAAGTCCTTCATGTCACTTTTCTTATGGATTAGGATGATGTTCGCTTCTTCCAAGATTCCGGTACACTTGCGGTCATTAAGCATTGCGTATACAGGTTTGCCAGTTTTTCAAGTACAATTTCTCCGCCATCCTTCAAGAGGTCTGCTGTTATCTGATCCTCACCAGGTGCTTTGCCCCCTTTCATTTCTTTCAAAGCCTTCCTTACTTCCTCGGTCGTTACTGGTGGGATGTCTATCTCCTCTGAGCTACTTTCTCGTTCGGCATTATCCTGGCTGTCCCGGCTACTGTACAGATCCCTATAGAACTCCTCGGCCACTGTGACTATTTTATCCATATTTGTGATGACATTGCATTGCTTATCTTTAAGTGCATACATCTGATTTTTCCCCACTCCAAGACGCCTCTTCACTTGCTTTCAGGCTACCTCGGTTCTTTACAGCGTATTCGATCCTCTCCATATTATACTTCCGTATGTCAGCTGTCTTGCGCTTATTGATTAACTTCGAAAGCTCCGCTAGTTGTATTCTTTCAGCGGGGGTGGAGATTGTCATGGTTTGCCGTTTCCTAATTAGATATTTCGTTTCCTGTGAAAGTTTACCAATATCCTGTCTAGCCAAAGCGGTCTAGCGCAAGTTATATAGCGATGGCCTACACCAGTGAATGGATCGACCATTCAATGCTGAACAGTTGTCCTGTGAGAAACTGATGCCGCCTCCCGAAGACCACGAACTCATAGAGCCCCCTTCAACCATGAATTCTCCCCTCCCAACTCCCCCACAAGGACTCCGGCCTTCCCTTTTTGAATAAAAGATTTAACAACAACCGTGCTCCGTTTACGTCACGCGAAACATCATGAAATGGTGCTAGGGATGAAGTGCGGTTTCCAATTGGTAATTTTTCGGCAATTAAGCGTGTTTCGCCGCCGAATAAACGCTGAGGGCTTCGGGACAGTTGAACTTTCGTCTGACCTCTACTTTCTGTTTGCCTTCAGTGTCCCTTATTTCGGAGTGCGTGGACTCGAACCGATGTCCTCCGTTACCGCGGGAACCGGCATCTCGATCAATCGCGAGGCTGCGAATGCCGAAGTGTGAGTTCTTTTTACCAGTTGGCCTAGAGATATCAGTGCACTGTTCAAAGAGAACCAGTCAATTATGATAGGCGTATACGCGGAGTGCCATCCTCTGCCACTTGATAAATGGAGGAGGGGGAGGAGATAGCCTTTATTACATCAGGAAGACGCTAAGTCAAGTGGGGGAAGTGGGAGTAGAGGGTGGGATATTCGTAGCTTAGGGCACCTTGAAAATAAACCGTTCAAGTTGAAGCTGGTTGGCTCCTTACCAAGGCGGAAGAGGCCACGTGGGGTGGGGAGAGCAGGCTCACGGCTCTAAACTGCTCGCGCTAGACCGCTTTCCAGGGAGTGGTGCTCAATTAAAGTCGGCGTGGATGGTTCCAGTGTTGGAGGGTCGATGTATGAGGAGGAGGCATTTGTAGGACGGTCGAAGTTTCTGTAACCCGTAAATGTCGGACAGTGCCAAATTAGGTGCTGGAGATTGGCGGGTGTGAGGGAGGCACAGAAGGGACATCAAGGCGGCAGGGAGGGGGTGTACCATTTACGGAATGTCTCTGGGGTTAAGCTATAGCATTTGCGAAATATTTGTTCATAAAAATTTCGGCTGATCTTGAGAGCGGGGGTAGAGCGGATAAAAATCCGGTTGGAGTGAGGGTCTTGAGGCGGTCTTTTTAGTCTTTTTTGTACCGTAGAATCTGTATAGCTGGCGGTAATGACTCAGGAGGCGGAGGAGCCAAGTCGGGTAGCAGCGGAGGACTGGAGGTTATACACTCCCGTGGAGCCGAGTGGGCTGCCTGGTTTCCCGGTGAGGACTCCTCGTGTCCAGGCGACCAGTCGATGCAAGATGGATGCCGCTAGATTTTAGGATGGAGGTCTGATGCAGGATTTTGTTGGCAATGGGATTGGTCGATGTGGGACTTTGTAGTGTCTTTAGGGCTTCGAATGAGTCCGTCAGGATGCGTATTTGTGAAGGGACGGAGGAGTTACAGTCGAACATGAGGAAGTCGATGGCCTGAATGATGGCATGGAGTTCCGCTTCCGCACATGGAATATCAAGGGTTCGTTTGCCTTGAATGGAGGGGCGATCAGGCGATGTCCATTCGGTGCCAACTTGTGGATTAGCTATGCTTGCGTCGGTGTAAATATCAGTTTCTTGGGGGCGTTTACTGTTCCGGAGGGCGTTGATGCGGGCTGCGCGGACGGGGTGGGCGTTACGCGGGACGGGATGGGTGGCTGTAGAGTCCGTGACAGAAGGGCGGTTCCAGGGAGCCAAAGGCGGTGGGATGTCGCTGGGTTGTAACGGCTTCAGATTGTCCCAGGCGATGATGAAGACACCTTGATTAGTTAATGAGCGTTTATGAAGGGATTGATGTACTTGCTCTTGAATGATATTTTCCAAAGGGGAAGAGCAACTGCAGCTTGTAGGTTCTCAAGACGAGTATGTTTGGGTAGTCCACTGACGGTGCGAATGGTAGCTCTGTGCAGATTTTGAAGTATTCTCATGTGCGTTTTATTAAGGTCGTAGGATTGGGCTTCGTAAGTCATAGTACCAATGGAGACAGCTTGTGCTAATGTTTGGGTCGCCTTCTGGCTTGCTCCACCAAATTTGTTCGACAGGCGACGTATGGCATGTTAGATTATTTTCCATTTAGGTTTGAGTTGTTGTACCCATATTGACGGGATATTTTGTGTCCGATTGGGATTCCGAGTAATCGCATGGGTTGGAAACTAGCGGTTATTGGGGTACCGGCGAGAAGACCAGTTAGAGGATTATAGTGCGGAGGGGGTTTGTGGCCAAATACGGGTAAGAATTCGGTTTTTTCAGGGGCCAATTCGAGACCAAGAGTGGCCAAGGAGCATTCAAGGCTATTTGCTGCCGCTTGGAGTTGGGTTTGCATGTCTCCCGGGCATAAAAAGTCGGCTGATTCAGTCCATATGGTTACGTCATCAGAATATATTGTGAAGCGGGCAGCAGAGTCACGCTCGAGAGTTCGAGCTACCCTCGCCATGACGAGGTTAAATAGGATCGGAGAAAGTATGGATCCCTGAGGTAACCCGCGGTCAAGGTAGTATGTGCGAGGAGTCCAGCCTGGGTGAGATCCTTGAATTCATATTGGACGAGCGTTCAGGAAGTTGCGGATCCAGATTTGAGCCCGGGCGCTTGTGTAGGCGTGTGCCAGTTCTTCTAGTATGGCGGATTGGCTGACGCGATCAAAAGTCTTGCGTATGTCCACTGCTAGTATCAGATCGGGAGGAGAGTGGTTATGATGGGAGCGATTTATCACTCGGCGTAATAGCCAGAGGCTATCGGGAGTGCTCAGGTTTGGGCGGAAGCCAGTCTGCGCAGGATAAAAGTATGGCTGTACATATTCCAGGTAATGGGTCACACGGTTATTTATGAGCCGTTCAATGAGTTTACAGAACACAGGAGTGAGCGAGATGGGGCGGAGGTTTGTGAGGTCAGTTGGGCCAGTACTAGGCTTCTTGGGTTTAGGAATAGGGAAGATGAGAGTTAACTTAAGAGGTTTAGGAACTTCACCAGTTTCCCCGCAGCGGTTTATATGGTCAAGTAAGACAACAAAGGAAGTCTTCGGTAAGTTGCGGAGGTGTTTCCAAGTTACACCGTCATGTTCAGGGGCAGATTTGGGTTTACCTTGATGAATGGCCGTGTGAAGTTCGTTGAAGGTGAAGGGAAGGTCGAGGTCGTCGTGCGGCGAGGAAATATGTATGTATGGAAGAGGGGGAGGGGGATTGAGTTGGGCGTGGGGGAAGAAAGCCATAATAATATCATGCTCCGCGGTGACAGGGTCTTTCGTGAGAGTGAGAGTAGAAAAGAGGGGAAGTCGCTGTTTTTTCTTAGGGCCAAGACTTTGGTGGATCTTCCATAGAAGGTTGCAAGCTAAATCACCTGAACGTTGGACGATCTTGAAGCGCAGTGCAGACAGCCATATTAATGCCGTGGCGGAATTTCTCTTGACAAGGCTGGCACATTCTCTTTCACCCAACTCCCCTGCTCCCTTTACACTGCTGGCAGTTATTTTTAGCCAGAACATCGACTGAACTTTACTGCAATCCTTCAACCGCTTTATGTAAGAGCAAAGACGAAGAAGCGCAAAAGCATGAACCGATCGTGGGCACGCGCCATTCTCCGAAGAAGAAGATCAACAGGAAGACTAATTTCCAATCTCGATTCCTCAAAAACAAGAAGAAAAAGCTTCCAAAATTTTCTAACTTTCCTTGAATCATCCACCTAGGCAGCAATCTCATTCGAATTAGCAACTGATGTTTGGCCGATCCCCTGATTGGGTATGCGCCATTTTGTGAAGGAACAACAACAACAACAACAACAACAGACGCATTTTCAGCTTAGTAGCCTGCAGCCTACACTCCGACCTCATCACGATGCAAGCTAGTGGGAGGCCTCTCTACACTGCGCCCCAAAGCGGCGACGACGACGACGGCGGCGACGGCGACGACGGCATTCACGTGAGCTGCCCGGCTGACCCCTTTCGCTCAGAAAGGTCCGAGGCATATTATCTTCAGCCTGGTCACCCGTACGGTCAGGCGCGCTTTGTTAAGTCTGACTGCCCGTTACTTTTGTCACTGAGTCATTTCGTGGTAGAGGGGGAAGGCTCGTATCTTTTGTTCTGCGTGCCAGCTCACTTTTTGTTGAGCTGCGTCTAATCTCACGGCAGCCGTGAGAATTACCTCCGGGAAATTCTCACGGGAGTTTCCATAAGAGCTGGCTGGCCCAAAATTTGCTGAATAACATTACGTCCCAAACGTAACGTAACATAACATAACCTCACCGAACCTAGCGTAACCTAACCGAATGCGTCATAACCCACCCAAATCCACTGGATTTGCAGTTGGCCTAGCCCAACTGCAACAAACCTAGTCTAACCCAGCCAAACGACACAGAACACAACCTATATAAACGTAATTCAACCCATTCTAGAAGTCCTGTGCATCGATCTCTTGATATATTAAAAACCGGAGTAAAAAAGTATTAAGAAAATTACGATGACCGAAACATTCTGAAAGCTAAAAAAAACATCGCAAGGGGGGACTCAAACCTGAGCCTTCACGTTTAAAACCAAGTACAATACCACAGCGCTACACGGACAGCTGCAAACGTGAGATTTTAGGGAATATTTATCCCATAAAATCTCCGCCGAGCGTGCTTAGCCCATGAAAGGCGACTGCCGGGAGAAATTTCTGGTGGTCATTCTCCCGGATGCCGGGATAATAGCCACTACCTTTTTGTTGCGTGATTGTAGGGTTTCTTGGGAAAGGAACGCAAAGATTCCGAATGTCATAGTTCTGGTTGGCTGTGCAGTGACTGAAGTGGCTTAGCCGTTTTTCATGTGGATCTTATAGCTCCCATAATACCAATTCGATTGAGACGTTTTTAAAAGAGGTATTGTTTAACCTCCAACTAAATTTACTAGGAGGTTAAATTTACTTGGAGCAAGCACTACGACTTGCTCAGCAACGTCGTCCTCACTGCCAGTCGAGATGCGGAAACCGATTGATGACAAAGTAGTACGTTTTAGGCCTGAAGTCGGGCCGTCCCACACCCGCATCGCCCCCTCCCCCACTGCTGCGCATCAACTTCAGGGAAAGAAGTCATAAACTAAAAAATGGCAGCATCTCCACTCCGTGGGTGATGGCGAGGGTGCGGAGTACGGGGACTCCAAATGACATCCTATTTGCGCCCCGACCGTCATTCGATTTGAGCCGTGAGTTGCACCTTGATTATTCCCTAAATGAAACTGCAACTCACGGCTTAAATTGAATTTCGCTGTATTTTCGCCTAATGGTTGTCCTAAGGTGCTCCGCACCATTGCAGGCGAGATAGTAATCCGTTTGACTCTCGGGCACTAACTCGCGGTCGTAGCCCAATGCGTAAAGTGACTGACACTAACTCTGTCTGGTGTACCCAAGGAGGTTAAAAAAATTTTGTTAACCTCCTTGGGTGTACTTTTTTAACCTCCTTGGGTGTACCAGACACAGACTCGAATCCTGTCGGTGTCTGTGTGATCGATTTTTAGCGATTGTAAATGCTATGCGCACGGACGCGGATGGACATTGGGCGGTCCTAACGTACTCCGCACCTAATAATGCGAGGCGCGTCAGTGAGCGGACAGTCTTCTACATCCACGAAATCTGCCGTGGCGGTTTTAGTCACGCATTCGCGTCAAAAATACTGAACGCTGTTTTGCCGACACGTTATAAGCTTCATTCACTAGCGTGTCGCGAACGCCGGCAATTGTGTGCGTCGCCTTAGCAACGGCAGAGTCTTTCAATGGGACTCTGGCAACGGGGACGCGCGGGCTGCGGCATAATAGCGCTCGCATGAGGCCGCCCCAGCGAGCTCAAAAGCCATACCTCGACGTCCACTATACAGTTTCGCGCCGCGCCCTGTACAGCCTACCTGTCGCAAGACACGAAGTGATTGCTAGATTCCGGCAGCTGATTCCAGCTGCCGTGTTTTAGTATCGACCACAGCCATCGGCGAACGCTTCCGGTTGTCGGATACCAAAGGCTTTGAAAGAAATGCAAAGAGGAAAGCACCTCGTGCGAATCAGATAACAGCAAACCTCTTGAAGGATGGCGGTCAAATTGCACTGAAAAAACTGGCAAACCTCTATACCCGCCGCAGTGGCCCAATGGCTAAGGCGTTGTGCTGCTGAGCATGAGGTCACGGGTTCGATTCCCGGCCGCGGCGGCCGCTTTTCTGGCGGACGCGAAAAGCAAAAACTCCCGTGTGTACGAGATTTCGGCGCTTCAGGTGGTCAAAATTAATCCGCGCCTCATCGCCTGCGTTGCGTCGGCGCGTTAAACACTACAATAAATCAATTAAGCCTCTATATGCAATGCCTAATGACCGCGGGTGTTCCGGAATCTTGGAAGAACGCGGACATCGTCATAATCTATAAGAAAGGTGACATGAAGGACTCGAAAAATTACAGACCGATCTACTTACTATGTCACCGTCTACAAGGTACTTCAGTCAGTCGTCTACAAGGTTACTGCCAGTCGTCTACAAGGTAATCGCTAACAGAATTTCTGCCACCTTAGATTTCAATCAACCTAATGAACAAGCAAGGTTTCGTAAAGACTATTCAATAATGGACCATATTCGCACGCTCAATCAGGTGGCAGAGAAATGCGCGGAGTGCACTCAACCCCTATATATTGGCCGCCAGGCCCACCACTGGAGAGGCCGGCGCTGCGATCGTTTTGACGTCACTTTTATGATCACCGTTCCTATCTTGCTGCACAGTTGGCTTGTAGCGTGTGACACTTCGCTCAGGAAGCGCCTTCTAAAAGTACTTTCGTGTTAATTTCCATCGTTTGAAATTAATTCACAGTGCGTCAAGTGCAGTTTGACCTCATGGGGACCTTATAACCGTGTCAACTGTGCTCCGCAAACAATTTGAGCGTGGTGGTGTATGACGTATGCGACCGAAGCGTAAGCTGCGACTCGTTTCCCCGATTAACAATGTAGACTACGACGATCGCCGAGCTAAGTTTCAAGATTTCCCTTGTTTGCAACAAATGTATGAAGCAGGAAATCATGAAGCGTTTACTGCTCGCACAAACGCTCCGCACACACATCCGCCGTGCCTGCCCGCACGGCCGACGGAGCAGCTCGAACCGACGCAGCTCGCTGCGGCAACAACTTGTCGCCGCTTCTTAAAACCACGCAAGTCGTGGAAAAGTTCCATATTGGTGAAAGTGGATGTTAGGGTGGTGAAAAATCGTGCTAGGCAGTGTCATCAGCTGTGGCTTTCAAAGCGATGCTCAAATATATGCCGCGACCTACGCCGACCGGTCGCGGAGGTCGGTCCCGACACCGCCGGCCCATTCACGCGTGCGGTGCGGCGAGCGGCTGAAAGATGACGGTGCCTGCGCGCAAGCATCGGCCGAGGCCGCGGCAGGTATCTTGATCATCGATCACTTAAACGGAAATCACCGCGGATACAAAGTTACACATACAAGGAAGGGGGTAACAGTGGGCTGAAAAGTTGTATGAGGGACTGTAATTTGCAACTGTAACGATAGCGGCAATGAAATACAGGGTGGTGCGACGATAAATGGAACACTTTAAAAAATTTCCTGAGCGAACCGCCGCTCTGTTCTTCACACGAAGGTCGCATTTTTGGTCTATTTTGTTTAAAACCGGGAACAACGATGGCACAATTACCCGTTGATTATGAAAATAAAAACAATTTTCGCCTATGGGAAAATGGCGACAGATTTGGACGGGCGAGCCAGCGCAAGCTGATCTTGGAACGATGGCGCCACCTGGGGTATGCAGAGCGAAAAGCACGTTTGGGATTCATTATAGAGTTTCATACAATAATTATTTGTATGAAACTCTATGGGATTCATGGTAGGGAGGATCCAAATTGGGAAGCAGACGATCAGAAAATGTGAAAGCGGGTTTTCTAATCATCTGCTACCTCATTCGGCTCCTTCCACGGTAGGAAAAAGCAGAGTTTTTCGAACTCTCGGAAAAAGAGCCAAATGAACCAGCAGACAACCAGAAAATGTGATAGCAGGTGAGGAAACAAATCCAACATTTATTGGCAACGATCAACCGTGGGAAAATTTTATTATGATTAGTATCAGCTGTTATTCAAGTATTTGTGATCATCGTAAACTACGGACGAAAGAAATTTTCTGAAGCCTAAAGTCCCAACATTCGATTACGTGCATCCGAAGCCGCGGCAAGCTGTTGGAGAAGACCCTCTCGTCGCAAGCGCGCGTGTTGCGTTTGGGTTCCCCTAACTTCTTGCGGGCCCCCAACGCTCTGTTCTCCTATATTAAAACTCCCAATTACCTTAAATCATTAACGACGTGTTTCGCCTCGTACACAGCCTCGCCTTCTGTGAGCAGTCGGGAGTTTCGAAATTGATGCTTGCGAAAGGCCGGCTCACTGCAAACAGACAAAATCCCGCGTTGCAGTTATACATTCCCACGCCCAGGTCATAATGAAAACTAAATATAGCCATGTCCAAACCCGCTCGAAGGCGTTGAAAACTCGCGTTCATACTATTCATAAATTGCGGACAAGTTGTCGCGAAAAGTAAACATATCAGCCGTGCAGAGTACAGGCTACGACAGTGATTCTTAATCAAATCCGTGAGTAACTATGAAAAGCATTGTAGGGGAAATAGGCACTGCTTAAGCCAAACTGCAGATCACAGCAGCACTAAAAGCACGTGCGGCGAAGCAATCCGATCAACGTTCTCGCGTAGTCAAAGCGAGCAGTACGTGCGGTGAGATCACAAGTGAGCGACGTGCTTCCGTCGCTGTTACAAGGTGTTTTCTTACACACACAGTCTCGTACATGTCACGTAACATGTGTTATAATGAATTGACACCGTACTTTTCTCGGCATCAGTTGCCTCCTCCTTGGCGTTAGCTGGCTGCGCACCCGCTGCGAGTCGCGCGCGATGCCGCCCCGAGATCGAACACAGTCGGCCCCTGGCGGCGGCGGGACGAAACGCTCCTAGCGTGAATGGCGCTCTCGCGTCGCCTGCTCGTTCACGTAGCGCGCGGCGCAAGACTCGTGCTGCACGCGATAAAACAACCAACACGTGTACTTGTTTGGCAGTAAGCAATGACATAGTTACCTCTGCTTGCGCATTTCCTCTAGAGACGCAAAAATCAGCGGCCGTTGCGCTGGTTTAATTCCACGAAACATCTTCGCCGTGGTGAAACGTGTAATACGCGTGTAACGTGTTATAAACATTGTTTCGACACATTGCACTTTTCTTATTGATGAGTGCAGTCTGCCGCTTCGGGTACGTCAAATGGGGCTTTTTGAAGGTCGCGTGGTGGTTATTTAAAGGATAAAAGTTTAATACACGAAATGGGTACGAAGCGACGAGACCTGTGCATGCCCGTGCACTTGCCACGCCCTTGTAAAATTACGCTGTTTCCTTATAGAAAGAAGAAACAAACAAAAACACTCTGCCCACGACCCTAGCGCTATCGCCCATACATTACCGGGGGACGTATTTTACACCCGCATGCGCCTGTGTAATAGACCCTATGCAAAATGCGCCCCGCCATCTCACGTCGACTCCGGTAACTAGGTCCGCCATTTTGGTACGGTCGTTTGAAACCGAAACCAAGTAGCAAAACATAGAAGGCGGGCATTGACAGCACTTGTTGATGGACTACAATGCCGTAGCATTGCTGCGTGCCGCAGTGCACGCAACGAGGAAATACCGGTCCAGATGGAGAAAAGGCACGTGAAGTTCCACGCTCTTGAACGAACTTTCTGACGCGAACTACGCCGGCGCGAGCAACCTTTGTGACACGCTGAGCGCGTTGCGCTGGGAGCGAGTATTTGTCATTGGTTCGCTAAGCGCGGGATTTCGTAGTCGCTGTCCGGATGAAAAATACAGCTGCGTTGGAGTTCCGTGGTTCAGCCTTTGTATTATAAATGAAGCCTGAGCGTGCGTCACCTATTTATGACTGACAGCGGCGCTCGAGCGGGGAAACAGTACCACACGTTGTCAAAATTAAGCTTTATTTCTTCACTCGTCCCTGTGGCTCTACGCCCGCTTCATTTCATTGTTAAATGGTACCGCTTAGCCCCTACACGAGCCTTTATCTTACCTAGGGCTGTAAACTTTTCTTGCCGCACTACGCCGTCACGGCGCGGTTGAAAATTTCCTCTGTGGCGGGCGCGCACGGTATCGGAGTATGTTGTTAGTTTCTTTTCGGTGCATTTAACCGCCTGTCGTTGCGGAAGTGGCGTACACTGTTTTATGATGATCTGACGTTGGAAAATTCGAGTTTCTGCACTTGGTTCCCGATTTGCCGGGCTAACAGGTTTGTTTACGTCAAGTTAACTTGTTGCCCATTGTCATTTCAGCCGCGATGTATTTACTGTCGAATATTTTGCGACTAAAATACACACTCACTCCTCTAGTTTGTCACATACTGCATGCATGCCTCCGACGTAATGATAGTGGCCACTGATGTAGGTAGGTGAAACAATTTTCAAGTTTTCATCAAAAAAAAAAAAAAAAACGGCCTGAGTTGCATCAGTCCACCGCGCATCAGCTTGAGTGGTTTTGCTTTTTTTGTATCCACAGTGAAAATCCCAGTAAATTAAAATACTTCGCTGATTTATAGCGCGTACAATATAGCAAACTGTGGATATAAATGGAACAGCATTCGCGCACCCCTGCATGCAGCGGTCTAGTAAACACGACATTGCCCAGCCTCTGCGTGCTCGCGAGATGACCACGGCGTGATGTTGCTTGAATGCTAGCTGGTAGCTCATAGGTGACCCTCCAGGTGACATGCCATTCCTCGTTTCTGTTACTCTGTGTGTGTGTGTGTGGGAAGGGGGGGGGGGGTGAGGCCAGCAAAACTGAGGCAAAAAACCCATTCCAAAGGCTGCCAAGTTTTCTCCCGAGCGCTTGCACGGCACTTTATTGCTGCTCGCATTGCTCCTGCACTCGACGTGCGCCGAACAGACGCATTGGCAAGGGAAGGGAGGGGCCATTTTCTTGCGGGCTTCTCCAGTCAATGTCTTGGACACTCGCTGGCTTGATGCCCTGCTGTCTCAGACGTCCCCACTGTTGTGGCAGTTGTGCACGCAAGCTCCGGTGGCGCCTCTTTAAAACCTTGGGCTTGCAAGAGGACGAGTACAGCTGCCAGGATGTGACTGCATGCTCCACTGCAACCCGCCGGGCACTCGCACGCTGCCTCCACAATCGCCCCACTGTCCGTCTCAGAGGTGAGGCACACAACATAGGGCCGGTCAATTTTTCTCTGGGAGCGAAAGCAGCTGCTGACCACATGGATGAGGCCCAACCTGCAAGAACAGAGAGAGTAACAGTAAATAGCACTCAGGGAAGAACAGGACTAGTCCGCTACAGTTTATGCTAAAGGGACAGAGCAGAAAGCAGTGGCCGCAAGGAACATCTCGACTCAAAATGACCAGATTTTGTGTCTTGCTTAACACTGTTGCAAGGGCAATAATCTACACCTCGAACAGCAATGATGTCAAAATTGTTTTTCAAGTTCGAGCGTGCAAGTATCGCTGCATGATTTGTTTCAAGAGAACCTCACCGTGGGTAATGATACCAGTACCCGCATATTCGTGTTCGTCATAACTTAAGCAAGCAATATTATGATTATCTGGAACTCATTTCCAAAACCTTTCCAGATAAACAGGTAAACATTCTGGCTATACCGATGACCCATCGAATTTAAAAAAAAAATTTTTAGTTCAGTGAGTTCGAGCTAACGAGGTTTTACGGTATTATCTGTTCGGGCACACTCAAAACATGCGCTTTAGAAGCTACCACAACCACCCCACTGCCAAAAAAGGACAAGCCAGACGCACAAACAGATTTTTGCGGCAGGACATGCGCAATAAATAATGAAAACACACACAAAAACGAAAATTCAAGGCGCATGTGCACTTTTGTAGTTGACTTCGCCGCAAAGCACGAATGATTTGCGGCAAACGCACGGGCGGACGACCGTCACGGAAAACGGCCGCAACCTTTCCGTAAACATCTTCGCCAAAAATTGTCCCGTAAATTCGATGTACAGCATTTGAAAATACCTAATCCACCCACTAGCGGTACGGTCTGGCGATTGTCGCTTTCCTCTTTCAGGGTTACTGCAACAGGGTCCCCGCTACGCATTTACATGGTAAACAACGGTGAACAAAGTGCTGTACAAATGCTCATACCGGTTAACTCGCGTCAAGGAAAAAACAAAGATTTACTTACTGCGAGTCGCACGTGTTTGTCCGCACCGATGAAGGCGAGCAATGCGGCTCGGTGGCTAGGCGGCATGCCCTGCTGCGCTGGGCTCGGATGGGTCTTCGGCGCGGCACCACGAGTGGTGTGAGTCCTCAGACACAGTCGGCAGCGCAGACGAGTCCTTCGTCCACAATCCGTGGTCGGGACCCGAAAAACGCAGTCCAGTTTGAGCCATACCGCGTTACCGTCACCTACTCTTCCACAGTAAACAATGCGAGACTTCGCGATCGTCGCCCGTACCAATATGGCGGACGGTCTTGTTTACATCAGAGTTGCTAGATCACCAAGCAATTTCGCATAGGGTCCATTGAATTCTATCCCGCACCTTTTCGAAAATAAGTACCATTTTTGGACAGTCATTGCTTATACTGTGTTGCTAAATTTACGAATTATTTGAAATGCGTTTCTGTGGATGCGCAAGAGTATTTCGGGGGGATTTCTCGGTAAAATTAAGCAGTTGTGAGTTTGCGTTTGTCCTGTGGCATTTCGTGTGCGTCATTTTCATATATCCCATTTTCAAATCCCGCCATAAATCGCCTTGTCCAGAAATGTGTTTCACTCAGCATAACGAAATTCCTAATATGGTCACGTCTTAACCTCTTAAGGAGGACCTAAGTTTAAAGAAGGCGGAAAAATCGCGTAACAACGCACGTTGTTGTCCACATCTGTGGAGGGTGTGTGCCGTGACTCGCTGGATATTTTATTGTTCCCACAATGCTCGCTATCAATACAATTTTGAAAAGGGGCGAGCCACAATTCCTGGACAATCGCGGGCCAAAAGGGGGGTTAATCAGTTTTGAGAATACTGGCGTCTACTCGTTGAAGTACTGCCTTTTCACCGCTACGGAACACGACGCCTAGCGTACTTTCAATTGGAAATTATACTGATAACCAACGTTTGGCTTTTTGTGTTACATGCGATCTCTACTCGCTGCGCTTGGAACGTTGGCAGAAGCGCCCCCCCCCCCCCCCCCATAAAAAAAAACGAAATGCACAGAAAAATTTTATCCGTGCCTTTTTTAGCCAATTCACAACAAGAATTAAATGCCAAGACAAAAGCGAGGTACAGTTTACAACACAATGTAGTTACCGGGAACCCGTTACGCTGTTTCGTAACGAGAAATAAAAAGGGAACGTTTTACTATATCTTCAACAGGGCAACTTCATTTGCAATCTTTATGGTTCGTAAGCGACATTACGCAAGAATGCAAACACATCTCGCTTTTCTAGGCACCAGTTAGATATTAAAAGGAGCGCAAATGGTCAACAGTAGAGCCGTAAAAGAAAATCTGAGCTCAGTGTGAGGTCCCAGGCTAGTCACTTTGCAAGTCTAGCTAAACATAAGATTGCGCTCGTTAGTAATTTAATTCGCAAGTTCACTTGCGACGAAAGCCGTAAATAAGTGATACGACACCGTTATTCATTAAACCTTCCTTCAGAGTCGCTAAAATTTCATTTATTTAAAGTTGCGCGCAAAAGACCTATTAGAACGGTTGCATTTATATCTCGATCGGCGCTGAATAAATATCAGTAATTTTATGTTACCTTTCGAACACACAAAAAAAATATTGTAAGCTCAGAAAAAATTCGGGGCAGTTTTAAGTGGTGTTACCATTTCAGGGCATCCAACAAATGCAAGAATGCGATATGCTACAAGTGAAAGCGATTTAAACTGCTGTTGTAAACTGAATTTTGGAGATCGAGGCTTCCTGGTTTGCTTCTGTTTATGATTTTATTGAAGGCTCAAAGCCAGAGTGTGGAAAGATCGAGCTTGCTACGAGCCACGGCGTACAAGTTCATTGTCATTATTGCGGCTGTTCTATGATTCCCGATTGGTAGCCGCTTTTTTGGCGTAGCAATGAAAACTTATTGCCGCTTCCACGCTATTCGTTGGACGTTGAGGAACCGAACTACAGCATACCACTCTTGTCTGCGCCTTTCGTGCGCACATACGACACGAGAAAGGCACTAAGCGCGCCCACAGTGTGCATTCTCCCGGGCCGCTCAGCGGAGGAGCGTCCAGAGCGACGCTATCGCCACCTACGTGTCGATCTCGCGGCGATAAACGCGGCGGTGTCGCCGGGAAATAGCGAGTCGCTGATTGCTCGCTCGGATTATTCGGTCTGCAGACCACTTTTTGCGGTAATTTGCGTAACATCCACAAGTAGGGCGGAGACGGTGGCCACAAAGAAAAAACACGCGGTCGTATACGCACAGGAAATGGGTTGTAACAGACGACAACCCGACCCGGCGTTCAACAAGTGACGTCATTCGTAGGTGGCGCCACGGTATGTCCTCGAGGCCAATAGCCTTCATAGATTATGGGTAGGGTTCTGCGTTTTGGGATAAATCCGATAAAATCCGAAAAACACTCGCCGGTAAAAATTTTGCGAATTCAGATTTGTCCGAAAAACTCCGAATTCAGGGACCGCCGCCTGTAAAAACCAGACTACCCTTTATCTTTCCCTGGCATCCTCGAACTACTTTTCCTATTCTATTAGATGCGACGCTGAGAGGAGCATCTCTTGCCGGCGGCCCTGTCCTGCGTGCGTCCGTCGTCCGCGTCCGCACAGCTGCGTTTCTCCTCCGCTCGCCTCCTCTCCTCTCTCCGATAGCGAACACTCTCTCCCAACATCTGCGGTCGCGCTGCGCGTGGCTGCGCACTGTGCGCATGTGCAGTACTCACTCGCTAGGACTGAGCCTCGTCAGAAATAGTTATTCTCTCTCTCTCTCTCTCTCCGCGGTCACCTCTCCTTCGGGCGCGCTGCGCATAGAAGCGGAGTGCCGCGCTCTCAGTCAACGGTCGTCCGCGCTTGCGCTTGCGCTTGCTCTCTTGCCGTACGCGACGACTGCTTGATGCGACGCCACTGGAACCCCCTTCAGCGTCGCATCATACCAGGGTTCCCGCGAGGGGAGGTGGGCGTAATTTTTTCAAGTTTCCACTTTTGTTCGTTCCACTTACGTTGCCAAGTTTCACAAAGGGAGTAGCTTTGGACCCTTATCATTAAGAACAAGATCTCTCCCCACAACAATAGTCGAACCAAGGTCAAACACGTCTCACCTTCCCTGCCACTCCACTTCGGGCCTTTTTCCCGGATATGTTCTTTTTCTAGAATTTCATTCGACTATCTCTAACCTCATTTCACTAAAGTTTGAACGTTTGAGTAAGCGCAAAGGAACAAGGACGAACGAAGTGGACGGGACACGGCGCTACTATCAACTCGCTTATTTTCACTGTGACGCCCGATTTTATACGGGGCGGCGCACTGCGAATGAAAGAAAAGAGGGAAAGGGGAGGAGCACTAGCAAATACAATAAAATCTAAAAACTAAAAAGTGGAGGATGACACTTCAAACACCCGCTTTAAAAAAGGCACTTTAGGAAGGCAAAAATAACTGATTAGATAAGAATTTCAGTTCTTTCTTTGACAGTGTAATGGAAGTTGTACTAACGCTTCTGTCTTTCAATGAAACAATCTGGTATGCCTCGATGATTTCTCTTGTTAGCTGATCCTCGTGTCGGCTGACAATGCTGGTCTTATCAAAATGTGGCCTACATTCACAATCTTATTTGATTGTGTTCGATATTCCTTTCCTATATTAGATTCCTTTATCGTGCGGCAGACAGTACGTTGGTCAGTCTGCTCGTTGCTTAAATGATCGACCTAGAGAGCATAGGAACAATGTAGAAAAGACGAGTAACGGAAATCTGGGCATACATTGCAGAGATTGTGAATGTAGGCCACATTTTGATAAGACAATAAAAATTTCTCTGCTGTTTGATTTCTTTTATTGTTGTGCATAGCATTTCTTAAAGATCAATACTCTAGGACCCTGATAATCCGAAAAACTCTGAATTTTCTGTACTCTGAAATTGCGTTCCGAAAAACTCCGAATTTGCAAAAACAAATAAACTCCGAAAAACGCCCTCCGAATTTGCTCAATTCATTCAAGTCATTCAGGCATTGCGAAATGAGGGTATAGACGAGCATTACGTAAGAATACAACAGGATATCTACAATGGGTAGACAGCTACCATCGTCCTACTTTTCCTGTAAGGAAGGGCATCAGACAGGGAGACACATTCTCTCCAACATTATTCATAGCATGTTTACAAGAGGTATTCAGAACATTGGATTGGGATCAGGTGGCCGTAAGAGTTCATGGAGAATACCTCAGTAACCTCAGATTTGCTGATGACGTCGCCTTGCTGAGTAACTCGGCGGGACAAATTGCAAAGCATGCTTACCGAATTGGACAAGCAGAGTAGAACCACGGGCTTTAAAATTATATATGCAGAAAACTAAAAATTAAAGCCGTTCCACTCAATGTGAAAGCGGACGGAAGTGCAGAGCAGTGATTCGCCATAATGGACTGTAGCGCCGTTATCCGCCCACTGCCATCACCCAATGAAATTCAAATTTCCCGCCTTCGCAGGTCTCACGCACCCCTGCCTGAAACTGCGCCAGCGGGAGTTCTGTTATTTTTTCTGCTTGCTTTTTCTCCCGCGTGCCGGCGTTGCACTGCCACTTTTTTTCGCTTACTATCGTAAATTGGGCCCATCTCCCCGCGAGGGGGACTCGAGTAAATGCGTCGCATAGGGGGTGGGTGTATTGCGTTAACGTTTAGTGTTTGGGGAGTTGGTGGTAGTGAATGCGTTGTATCAGCAGCTTCTTGACGTAGTTTGAATGAGTCAAGGATATAAGGCGCGTTCGTAGCGTCCCATTCTGTGTCGGCTTTGTGGCGCAGTGGGTAGAGCACCATGTACATTGCGTTCCGCCAGCAGGGTCGAGGGATCTAAACCCGGCGCCGGAGAGTATTTTTTTTATATAGTGTAGGGGGAGGGGTGCGGACTACGACTACGGACGTCAACCCGGGTGACATCGTGAGTTACTGAAATGCTCTGCATTTAAAAGTAATACTCAATAACCTCAGGAGAGCACAGCGGTTTGAGATAGGTGGCGAGGAGTGGAGGTGGCTAGCGAATATGTCTACTTAGGCCAAGTTGTGATCCCGGATCCCAACCATGAGGCAGAGATAATTAGAAGGATAAGAATGGGGTGGAGGGCAGTCGGAAGGCATTCTTAGATAAGGAATGACAGCCTACGATTATCCCCGAAGAAGAAAGTACATGACAGCTGAATCTTACCGGTTCTCACCTACGGGGCAGAAACTTGGAGGCTCACTAAAGAGGGTTCAGCTTAAATTGAGGACGACTCAGCGAGCAATGGAACGGAAAATGATAGGGGTAACATTAAGGGACAAGAAGAGAGCGGAGTGGGTCAGGGAACAAACGCGTGTTCAGGACGTATAACAAAAATGCAAGCAATTGGAATTGAAGATAATATTATTACATGGATAACGTCATATCTACACAACCGCAAGCAGTTTGTTGCTGTGAACAACCACACGTCGAACAGCCTGAACGTCCTTTCGGGCGTACCACAAGGATCAGTCTTAGCACCAATTTTATTCCTTATCTACATCAACGACATTCCTATGGGCATTGACTCATCCGTTCAAATAAGGCTTTTCGCAGATGACTGCGTCGTGTACACAAGGGTAAATCGAGCTGAGGACCAGATTAACCTTAATCACTCATTAACAAAAATTCAAGCCTAGTGGGGAATGACATTGAACGCGAGAAAAACCGTAGCCATAACTTTCACGAATAAGAAAAAACCACTCAACTTTGCTTATACATTAGACAATTTAGAAATTACTAAAAGCGATCAAGTTAAATATTTGGGAGTAACATTAACATCCAACCTTAATTGGGCACCACATATAACTGCTATTTGTTCGAAAGCGCAAGGTAAGCTGGGTTTCCTAAAGAGAAAACTCCGTAACACTCCCCCTGCAGTAAAGTTAACCGCCTATAAGGCCCTGATTAGACCAGCACTAGAATACGCAGATATAATTTGGTGTCCTTATCAAAAATTTCTTATTAATAAAATTGAGAGAGTGCAAAACTTAGCAGTTCGATTTGTGTTTTCCGATTATTCCAGGTATACCAGTGTTACTAATCTACGTAAAAGAGCCGAACTTCATTGTCTTTCCGAACGGCGAATACATTCTAAACTTAAATTCATGTATCTCCTCTATCATGGGAATTATGCAATATCCCGATCAGACCATCTTCTTGAACCTTTCAGGCATTCCACGAGAACTAACCACAATAAGACATTACGAATGCCATCAAGTCACAACAACATCCACAAAAACTCTGTTTTTCCGTCATCAATTGCATATTGGAATCAACTTCCATCAATAGCTGTGAACTGTGACACAGTAGAATCCTTTATTGAAAAGATTAAAACTATAAGTTTCGAACAATAGACGCAAATGTACTAATAGAGGATTTATTGTAAGCAGTTTTTTTTCCCTTCGATGGGATTGTACTTTTCCGCATGATTCTGAACTTTGCAATCTGACACTTGTTTTGACTACTAGGAATTGTATAGTTTTTTTTTTCTTCTTTTCTTGGATTGTGTCTGTACCTTTCTGTACGTGACATCGTTGTTTGTATTACCCATTGTACCACTCCTGCTTGGACCGAGAAGGTCTGCAGTATTCTCAAATAAAAAAAAAGTAGAAATTAAGAAGAAAAAATGGTTGTGGGCAGGGTATGTAATGCGAAGGTAAGATAACCGTTGGTCATTACGAGTAACAGAGTAGATTCCTTGAGACGGCAAGCGGAGCAGGGGGCAGCAGAAAGTTAGATGGGCAGATGAGATCAAGACGTTTGCGGAGATAAAGTCGTCGCAGTTAGCACAGGACCGGGATAATTGGGGATTCATTGGGAAAGGCCTTTGCCCTGAAGTGGGCGTATATAGGATGATGATGATAATGATGAGGAAGATTACGACAATATGTCGCATATTTTCTGGCTCGCCAGCGCAAGCTGAGCGTTCATCGTGTCTCACATCACCTACTCGGCCCCGTATCTACAGCTAACGAAGGCGAACAGGAACACGCTAGACACGATCGTAAGTAAAGCCACCAAGACGGCTATGGGCCTGCCCCAGTACTCGTCTACGCAGAAGCTGCTGGACATGGGGGTACATAATACGGTAGACGAGCTCATAGAGGCTCATCGGTCTAACCAGAGAGTGCGACTGAGCCAGACTGAGCACGGCCGAGCAGTCCTCCGGAAGATTGGTTGGCCCATCGAACCACAGATACCCAAGCACCCTCTACCTCCGCCGTGGAGGGAAGTGCTCAAGACCAAGCCCCTGCCGCGCAATATGCAGGCAGGCAGGAACGACGAGGGGCGTGCCGCGCGGGCACAGGCACTCGCCCGACAGCTGGAAGCAGACCCCCGGGTCCTCTACGTGGACGCCTCACTTCCCCAGCACAGCAGCAAAGCAGTGGCCGCCGTCACGATCATCGACAAGCTGGTGACCAGCGCGTCGCTACGGACGACTGACGCCAGCCAAGCAGAAGAGGTGGCCATCGCTCTCGCCCTCACGCACGGAGACGTCCATACGATCGTCACAGATTCGAAGACGGCTTACGGCAAGGGGATCGTCTCCCACGCGGCCCTAGCTATTCTCGCAAAGCGCAGCCCACCGGGACAAGACGTAGAGCTCGTGTGGGTTCCGGCACACTCGACAGTGGAAGGCAGCGCCCTCGCCGACCACTACGCCCGCGAACTGGCACACCGGGCCGAGGACGAGTCGGAGCTACCGCACCCAGTCACGAGCTACCGCGAGATTACCGGGTTGTACAGGAGCGCCAGGTGCAGGCTTCCCGTGCCGCACCAGCAACTCGACCGCAAGCAACAAACAATAGTGCGCCGCGCACAAGCGGGGTCACTGGCGCACCCAGCTTTATTGCACAAGATGTTCCCGGCAGAACACGACCCCATCTGCCCGTTCTGCAAAAACACTGAAGGCACCCTGCCGCACATACTGGCGGAGTGTACTCAGCTGAAGAATCCCCCACCTCCCCTCCCCCTTCCCCCCCCCCCTACCCGAGTGATGGGAGATCTTGATGTCCAGCCCCGACCTGTCGACGCAGCAAGAGCTCGCGTCCAGGGGCCAGGAGCTATTGGACTCATATGGGACTTGTGAATAGGGTTCCACCCCGTCTGACGCCTGCGAGCGTCACCTGAAATGGGCTCAGTGAAAGTTGTTTCTCTCTCTCTGTGCACTGCCTTCCTGTATATACCGGCTCAAGGATACACTTTCTTGTTTGCAAGCATGCCTCCCGGGCTTTAAATATAAATGCGCTCCCTTCGCTATTACCAAATAACTTTCCCCTCGTGATCCCCCGCTTCCCGATTCCGTAGATATCTGATGACTTTGCGTTCATCTTTTTTTCCAGCTCGTTGCCTCTGATTCGTTCACTTCATTGTTTCATAGTTTTGAAGGGTCGTTTCCCCTTCGCTTCCACGTCTCATAAACTTCGTCCTGTGACTTCTGGTTATTTTAGGGCGGAGCACATTGGCGTCCGGTACAGGCCTTTGACGGCGGCAGTGGCGAGGCGAAGGTGGTTTCCGCGTAATGGAGACCCCAACCGACAGAAAACGGAGGAGCTCCTGGCGGAAGCGTGAGAGGGAGGGCGGCACGCGCTGCTGTGGCGTCATCTCCCAGAGTGCCCCCACGGCTCAGTACGTCTCACTACCTCCCACTCACACTTTCGCCAGACATTTCCCCGTTTGTGGCTCATCCGAACCAGGTGAAATTTGCGCTGAAGGTTCAGACACGATTTGCAACAGCGTGCTTGGCGGCGGCCTCGCGCTACGAAATAACGGCGAGTAGCGCGCGCCGCTGTGCATTCGCTGATCACGCGATCACTTCCTCAGATGCCGCAGATATGCGTCGTGACCGAGAAGACAGAAGTTCTTGCTGCGCACAAATTTCGCATTAGGGACTATCAGGGTCAGTGCATTTTTTTTCCACTGTGTGCCCACGCTTTTCATGCAAAGATGCCGTATCGCTCTGGCCGTTCATCTCTTGTCGTGAGGCAAGACTGCTGCGCTATCTCGTGGGTGCTTCGCAAACTACGCGGAAGGCAGCCTTGTACACGACGCTGGTGTAATACTGTAACGGGAACTTCGCGGTGTGCGCACGGAGGTTTACGTTGTGAAATGTGACAACACTTACTAATTATCTTCTAAAAACAAACCTCTTTTCATTTTGGCATGTTCTTCCCTTCACGAGCAGCGAACACGATGGATATGCATTGTGCGTTGCGTAAACGAAGAGAGATTGAATGAGGGGAGGGAGAGAGAGAGGCTTCATTGTGAACAGATGGGTTCAGGAGACGGGGCGGCCACCACCCCGTCCACGGGAGACGGGTGAAAATTGTTCGTTTTTTAACATGGGCCCGATGGAATCCAATTTTAGTCAGCGAAGAGGATAAGAATACGCAGTGCGCACTTCGTTCGTGGTAGAAAATTGACGGATCCGAGATTTCCGTCATACAAGCTTTCGAGGCTCCCATCGACCAAACGCAAAACGCGTCGGACAGCTGAAGACAGGGTATCCGGTTTGAAACTGCCAGTCTGTTTTCTGTATGCGCTATTTATGAGGTAATATTTTTCGTGTCTCCAGATCTTATTAGCCATTCCGGGCAGGGGAAATGAGAGGTCATTTTGTTGACGACTGCGACCATTGATGTCGCCTAGCTTCTTTTCTGCGTTTTTTAAAGCCCTCGCGGCTATTCCGTTCCCTGCAGCTAAAGATTTTATGGTCAACGCCTACGTGTTGATGTGAGCTTTTGTTTTTGTTGAGTATTGTTGACTACTACCTCACCTGTTTTTTTTTCTATGAATAAAAAAGAGACGCCGACCAGTCCAAACAAAACGTACTGACGTTTCGGCTTCCAGCACAGAAGCCTGTTCACAATCATGTTTTTTTTCTCTCTAATATAACTGCGCCAAATCAGCGCAGCGGTGATGCTTTGAATCTGTCGCGCATTTTCGTCGTTCGCTGTGGCTACCGAATCAATTCAATGAGAACTATTTTTTTGCTCAGCAAAATCGGTAGCTTAGTACAACGAATTCGCCGCTGAAAGTGACTCGAGTAAAATAAAAAAAAAATAGCTCTCCATGTAATTAAAAGCGCTCGTCTCCTGTCCGGGTGTCTGTTGATCGCATTTCGTTTTGCCCGAGGACAATGCGCTAGGCAGAACACCAAGCACAACTTATGTGCACCCGCCGGAACGAATACCGGAAGGGTGGTAAAGAAGAAAAGAAGACTGCTTCATTTCGAGGGCAAAGAGCACGCGGCGGGGCCCGGAGAATGCAGCGGTCAATTAAATTTTAATTAAAAGCTGTCAAAAAAAGACTGAACTGCAGCGGCGTAAGGCTACGTGTCTACAGGGTTTACGTTTCCTCGACGGGTGTAGTGACACAGATTGAAGGCTGAGTTTATTTATTGTCACTGAACGGGCAATAAATGCGGAAAGAAAGTGACACGTTAAGAAAGAAATAACAACTAAAGAATACAAAAAAACAAGCAGTTCCAAAAAGTACAGCAATCCGTCTGTGTGTCCTTTCTGTGTATAGTCCTGTTTCCCGGCGCGCTGTTATATAAGTCAGGGTGTAGCGACCTTTCACCGCGCAGTTCTCTGCGGCGCCGCTTTAACAAGACGCGTCGAAAGCGTGCTTGTTCTTGAGAAATTTCGTGCCCTTTTCCTTATGAGCGCCAATGAAACAAATCGACAGCAGTCGATACGGTAAAATTCAGCTCGTTGGAATACATTGTACGCCTCCGCATTGTCCGCCCATTGTTCGCCTATCCGGCCACGGCACGAGGGAGCGGCCGATGCTGGTGGCGCCGACACGGCGAACACGGCTGGCACGGTATCTTTACATGAAAAGCGTGGACGCACAGTGGAGGAATCGAACCATTCTCAGGGCAAAGTATATGAAACCTGGAAGTGCAGGCGAAACGATTACGGCAATAAAAAATGAAGTGAAAAAATCAGAGACAACGACCTGGAAAAAGAGGATGGACGCGAAGAAGTCCTTAGACATCTACAGGATCGGGAAGCAGGAGATCACAAGGGAAAAATTCTTCGATAATACCAAAGGGAGTGCATTGCTCTTTGAAGCCCGGGCTGGCTGCTTGCGGACAAAAACGCTTATCCGCGAGCCGGTGCATGAAGAACTGTGCGCAGGCTGCGGCAGGAGCCAGAACCCATGCGACATATTGTAACGGAGTGCAAAAGTATCCGTCCAGCCCTCAATGAGGGAGCCATCCAGCTTCCGGAAGCCCTTGGCTTTAAGGTTAACGGAAAAGTGAATTGGACAGCAGTAGAGGTTAGTAAAAGAAGGTTAGAGTGTTGGTGGGAAAAGAGCAGAGAACAATCTGGGAAGACAGGCGAACAAAGAAGTCAGACTATACTCGGTGACAACTTAAGAACGGCACCGAAAGTTGCCGCGGTGCCTTATCACCGTAGCCGAATGTTTTTCCGCGCGGCGCAAGTAGAACGTTACTGGAATATTTTGCACATGGCGTGAGCCATTCCCGTGATTTTTTGGACTTCATATGCTTATAAACGACTCCAGTGACGACAAACAAACTGCGTGAGACAAGGCAGACGATATCACGCATTCATAGCAAACCCCTTTCAAAACGCGCGCGCACTGACGTCACGGTTCAGGCGCTTTGGCGGAGTGATACACTACATGAGGTGGTGCCGTTCTTTAGTTGTAACCGAGTATAGCACAAAAATTTCGTAGAAGTATTTTTATTTTATTTTAAATTTTTGGCGAGGTTATTGTACGGTGGCGTTAAGAGTAAGACCGCTGTGCAACGCCACCCCGTTACAAAGAGGGAGCCGCTAATCATCATCATCACCGTAGACAAACGACGTCCCAACACAAAGGGAGGGGCTCTAACCATCATCATCATCATCGTGCCTCTTTAGGAGTCGCACGCTCCCTACGGGGATTCTATAATCTCACCAGCGGTGCGAAGTCAGCGCCACCACGCGCGCCACGCGCCCTCTTGTCCTATGATGGTTCTATGATCTTTTTTAGCATGATTTGACGGATATACGGCATTTTTTTCCCGGAGTGCGTCATTTATGGCTCACGCGGTACAAATCGTCCACGCCTGGTTTGCATCGCGCACCGGGGGGACCAACCAGCGTTTTCCTTTCAACCGACTTTTACTACCGTGTATGTGAGGGGTGCATTGAATAGGCCCTGGCCAGATGAATTGTTGCGTTCATCCGCACATTTTCCAGAATAAAATTCTCTTTCGCTTACTTTCCTCGGGAGGATCGTTTTCCGTCAAGCATTTCTGTCATTATTATTTTTAAAATCGGCTCGCTCAGCACAAATGTCGAGCGTGCATTGCGGCTCGTTCTCAAGCAATAAGTTTGACTTGGAAATGCCGACTTCTTGCCGGGAGTAATGAAACATGTTTGAATATTGCGCGTTGACTGGAAACTGACGTCACGCATCAGCGAACCAGTGAAAGGCAAGGAAGAAGAAGACGAGTGGCACTAGAGGTAAAAAGAAGAGGTAGGCGACGTTCCAGCTCTGAGTCTACGAGCAGCGCATCATTTTCTGGGCACAAGTTCGCCTTGTAAACAAACCTTTTTCCAGCTGAACTTGTACCTAGAATAATAAAATAGAAGTACGCCAAGTTTAGCACATGGTCAACGCTGTACTTAACGCATTACGATGTCTACCATGCGGTATTTCAGGATATATAGTTTGGAAATTTTAACACGACAGTGTTTTATGCCAGGATACACCTCACTGACCAAGGCCTCACTGACGTAATATCCGTCACGGAAATGACATCGCCAGAAAAAGTTTCATTGACGCGGTTGCGCTTGGAATCGAGCCCACGATCTCTCTCGCCGCAACGGGAGGCCCGAACCGCTCTGTCAACTGCGCTACGAACTCAAACGTGAATAGCTGTACGAAGAAGCCCATTGTCCTTCCCTATCACCTTCTCCGTTCAGATGGTGCTACCGTCTGAAAGAGATGTGACGCGGCGTGGTGCGTCATGACGTTATATAGAGCTCCGACAGTTGGCGCCTCGACAGGGCAGCGTAAGCTTCGAGGTTTCTCCGCCGCCTACTGCTTCGGTTGTGGTGGCCCCGTGTAAGAAAACGATTGCATGAGCCGCCGCAGAAAGGCAACGACGCCGACGGGCGAATGTCGCGCTCATGACCGCTTTGATGCGACGAGAGAAACGCCAGCGGGAAGTGGCATTCAAGGTCCAAGCTACGAACTCTCCCTCTCGCGTTATACGAGCTGAGCTCGTCGCAACGCAACGTGTCTGCCGTACACGCACCGGAGCAGGACCAAAGTGTTCGCACCTTTGCCGAAGCGACCCGCCAGCAGGATGTCGGTCGCCAAGCACACCCGCAAAACAGCCCCGCAAATCACGCTCCTTTCGCTGCAGCGGAACGTGAGTTCGCCAAACAATTGGCTGACAGCCCGTTCGGTTTCGTTTGCACGGTTTGCGAGCGCCTGTTGTTTCAGTCGGATCTACGCAATGCTCCGGCGCGTGCGTGCAATACAGTGTTTAGTGTTGATGCATTTAACGGTTCCATACCGACGAAATATAAATGTCTGTGTGGAAGCTCATATATCGATGCACAATAAACATTCAAATGCTCCTGTGAAGGCACATTTCACTTTTCTGTTTTGCCAATTGGTACGAAAGAGGGGTCAGCCCCACTTTTTCTGTAAACACGGAAATCAGTCAGCAGGATGCAATTATATTTATGCGCCAACAGCGTCACGCTGTGCTCTGTAGATGCCTTTTGACTCTCTCATGCAGCGAACTTCATTTTGGGAGCGAAACCGTTTTTTATTAAAAAAATAGTGAACCTTTGGTCAGAAATTGGTTCCCTTGCAAGAAAAAAACTGGCACTTTTGGTTCAGAAAATGTGAGGTGCAGCATGGAGGGCCTGCACGTCAATTCGGAAGGAAGGCCGCAAAACAGCCATTGTTTCCCGCAGGCACAAGGGGATTTTGCACGTTTCACGCATCCGTCTTGAAGGCTGGGCTTTCGTACTTCACATGCTGCCCATCCGCACCGCACTGTACGTGGTCACTCAGCTGACCACCAACTTCAGTGACACGATGATCTGTAGTAATCACCCGCCGCGGTGGCTCAGGGGCTAAGGCGTTGCGCTGCTGAGCACGAGGTCGCGGGTTCGATTCCGCTTTTCTGATGGAGGCGAAAAGCAAAAACGCCCGTGTGTATGAGATTTCGGCGCACGTTAAAGATCCCCAGGTGGTCAAAATTAATCCGGAGCCTTCCACTACGGCGCGCCTCATCGCCTGCGTTGCGTCGGCGCGTTAAATCCGACAATCAATCAATCAATCTGTAGTAATTGATTGCAGCACTTTATTTCTAGCTTGCTTAGCATTGGCCACTTGTACAACATGTTATCCCACGCTATCAACTCAGCAAGGACAAGACTTTATGCAGGAAACAAATCAATGAAAGCTGGTTACCTGCTGTGACTAGCGTTCCGGAAAGATTGTTATAGGAAAAAAACTGCGCAAATGGACGGGACGGATGAAGAAGGACAAGACAGGCGCAGCCTCACAACTAATTTATTGGAAAAAAGCCTGCGCACCAATATACCCTTACACGCACATGCGCACCGTCACATCCATTTAATCACAAGAAAGACTCGTTTAGAAATTCATATTCACTGCAATACAAACATAGGGACGCTTCGCAGTTATCACCGTTTTTTCGCATGCAAAAGGCCTCTGTCACTTCTCTTGCCACCTTTTCCTTGCCCCTGCCAAGCACTTTGGTTTTTTTCCACTTGCGGCTTGCAGGGCTTGTTTGCGCAGTCTTTGCAGGGGTGCGGAAGGTGCGAGCCAGTTTTATTCTTTCTCTTATCCGGTCATTCTAAACGAGTCTTTCTAAACGAGTCTTTCTTGCGATGAAACGGATGTGACTGTGTGCATGTGCACGTAAGGGTATATAGGTGCGTAGGCTTTTTTCCAATAAATTAGTTGTGAGGCTGCGCCTGTCTTGTTGTCCTTCTTCATCCGTCCCGTCCATTTGCGCAGTTTTTTTCCGTGTAACTATGCAACACCAACTAGCCCAACAATATGCTTTACTTAGTTCAGGAAAGAGTTGAGGCGCCTGGAATTTGCACGAGACGATTCTTTAAATCTATCCATGAGATGTGTTTATCCGAACAAATGCGGTCGGTACATCTGTTTAAATCTGCACGCCAATATCAGCGAATCCGTGATGCCTTAAATATTTTCTCTTGGATTGACATTGCATCCTACAGTACGATCTAACCACCTTAGTTGTGTTTATTTGTATATAATGGCTTAAAATCGGGTGCCTTCAAGGGAAGCAGTCTCCCGCTCACTTTTCACGTTGTACCCGTCGCAGGCGGCGGAAGCCCCTCCGGTTCACCCGGCTGTGGCTATGGACGAAGGAAACGGGGAAAGAGGCACAGCGGCAGCTTGGAGACCGCGAAACAACTGCGCTGCGGCTTTCGGGGTCTGCGCGGCGTGTGTTGCAGTTCTGGTGAGCGCGGTGGCATTTGCTCTGCTGCATAATGACAATAATGATAAGACAGGGGAAGCGACGACTGTGGCTCCTGACAAGTTCCCCAGTGTTTCCGAGATGCTCAGGGCCTTTATGAACCCCGACGCTAATCCGTGTGAGAATTTCTACAGCTTCGCGTGTGGCAGCTACAACAATACATTGGGCCAGACGCTCAGCCAAATCCAGAATGACGTGTACCGCCAACTGATCGTGACGCTGCTCACTGTCGACGTTCCAGCCGGCCACCAGAGCGCCGCGCAGAAGGCCGCCGCGCTCTTCAAGACCTGCCTGGACGGCACCGACGACACGGCCGCGTTGACGCGCTTCCTCAGCTCCGTAGGCCTCACAGCCAGTTCCTACAGGCAGGCGGACGCCCTCGACAAGATCCTGCTGCTATTCTTCAAGTACGGCATAAACACGCTGCTCGGGTTCAGTCTCGACGGACCACGGGTGGCCTCGATGAAGCGTCTGATTTCGATTACCGCGAACCTACAGATACTGCAGTCGTTCGAGGCGAGAGGAAACGTAACGGCGAACTACTACCTGGTGCACCTCGAGGCGTTCGGGCTTCCTCCGTACGAGCTGGAAAGAACGGAATTTGTGAAGCGGCTCATCGATGCGGAAAACCAGGCCATTATATATACATCTTTTTCACAAATTACTAGTGAGAAGGGAGTTCGCGCTTTTACTTTCACGACGGTGCGAGAATTGGATGTGCTGACACCTCGCCTCCCGGCGAGTCGCTGGAGCCTCCCACTTTCCAGCCACTCCGGCGGTGTCTACGGTGAAGATGACGCACTACTGGTAAGTACGAGCGCATCCCGAGAGCAACAGTGTTCAGTCAGCCGTTTAAATTTCAAGCGCCTGTCTTTCAACTAACAAAAAGAATAGAGGCGAAAATGCATGTGAACTTGCGTGTACAGGCACGGTTTTATTCTGCTGTTTTGTCGAGTTATGATACCCCAGCTTCCTCTATCTAGTTATGGTTTTTTTTTTGTCTTGCCGTACTCTATGGTGATAGCAATTTTGCATAAAGTTTCCAATCTTAAGTGAGCTTAGTGTGCCCCACTTTTATGTGCGAAGCTCTTAAGGGGCTCGGACTGTCGGCGTCTCCTGTCGTCGTATTCTCACCTGGTCACGGTACTGAAACACCGGAACACTCGTTTTCCAACGCCTCGCGCTACAACGTAACGCGTACTAAAAGTGTGCGATGGATAAAACCGGTTCAAAATAAACTAGCACGATTCAAAGATTTGTGTAACGCTCACTAGCTGCCCGCTTCAGCAACTGTCAATCACAAGCAGAAGCTATACCTTGTGTTACACTCGAGCACCCCCCGGCTCTTGACGCTAGGCCTGGTCGGGGGCGGTGGGTCGAAGCAAGAAAAGGCATACTCGCCTGGTGCCGGGGCCTCGTTGATCACCGAGGACGAGCCCCCAGGGCGAGTAGCGGGCGTTGCACTGCGCTCGCGTTGACTTTTGCAACTACTCCAAACTGGGGAAGATGGGGCAAGTTAATTGCTTAAATCCGGTCCAACGCAAGAGAGGGCGCCACCGCCTCGGCAAGCGCGATTGCTTCTCTCACTGTCGCTTCTCCGGCGCCCAATCAGCGTGCGCCGTGTGGCAAGAGAGCGAGACTTACAATCTTTGAATACACTGATACAGTGCATGCTTCGCCTCTCCTCAGCTGTCCCGTTAGTGGAGATGCCCGGGATTTTTCCCTTGCTACTAGCGGGTAACATTTTGTTTTTAACTTATTAAAAAGAAGTCCCGCTACTTAGCAAGTAGCCTTAAGCCTCGATTTTCGTGGTAATTGGAAGTATTGTAGTTTCTTGACAGTCTACCGCGGTATTTATATCGCAAAATGTTGCAAGACATAACCATTGCCAGACGCGATTTCAAGAGCAAGAGGCATCCTAATGTCAGGGGGTATGGCGCTTACCGATGTCAGAGTTCATGAAATTTTGGGGGGCGGGAGAAAACAGGTTTTTCTGATGTTATTTTTTTAGAAAAAAAATTGGAAAACGACGATTCCGCACAGATTTACAGAAACTCGCGACGCTTCTTAGGGCGGAGGCCTTAGATGTCTCATCAAAAGCGAAATAGACCATAGCTGCTGGGTACTGCACGAATGGATCCAAATTACGGCCATTGTGAAAAAAAAATACGGAAATAAAATATACCTAATATATATTTGCGTTCGAATAGGATTTGTTACATGCTGGCATATGCCAGCATGTAACAAGAATTATCCGGATGCGTGCCGCATGACACGTGAGCATGACGGCACCGCAAACACGAAACAGATACATCAAAGAAGCTTCGATGATCCCTGACTATTCCATGCAAATCACTTAAAATGCTGAGGTGCCCTATGATTTTTCCCTGTAACAGTGAATAGGTTTTTATTGTTACAAGCTGCATCACGAGAGTCCCAGCCGAGCTTCCGCTTTCAAAATCTGCGCTCGAATTCACGTCAAGGCATTGATTTGAGAAAGTGCTTCCCTCCCTGCAAATTGGTCGCATTAGAAGAAATTATTGCGGAGAAGGTCTGTCTTTTTGAAATGTTATCCTGATTTACAAAACGACGAAAAACCTGTCAATTTGAAAAAAACGCCTGCTTAGAGGCATGCAATGGGGCAAAATGCTGCACTTGCGAGGTAATCCTGAATGCGCACGAGAGCATTTCTCATCAACGATGTCTGCACTGTCGCGCGTTGTTTGCGGAAAAAGTACTTTGAAAAAGCGCTCTCACTGCGAACACCAAACAATTCATTTGGAAGCGGTATTTGTAATAGTGCCGTGTTTCGACCGCAGGTCAACCACGAAGCCCTGAGGTACTTTGAAAAAGCGCTCTCACTGCGAACACCAAACAATGCATTTGGAAGCGGTATTTGTAATAGTGCCGTGTTTCGACCGCAGGTCAATCACGAAGCCCTGAGGTACTTTGAAAAAGTGCTCTCACTGCGAACACCAAACAATTCATTTGGAAGCGGTATTTGTAATAGTGCCGTGTTTTGACCGCAGGTCAATCACGAAGCCCTGAGGTACTTTGAAAAAGCGCTCTCACTGCGAACACCAAACAATGCATTTGGAAGCGGTATTTGTAATAGTGCCGTGTTTCGACCGCAGGTCAATCACGAAGCCCTGAGGTACTTTGAAAAAGTGCTCTCACTGCGAACAGCAAACAATTCATTTGGAAGTGGTATTTGTAATAGTGCCGTGTTTCGACCGCAGGTCAATCACGAAGCCCTGAGGTACTTTGAAAAAGTGCTCTCACTGCGAGCAGCAAACAATTCATTTGGAAGCGGTATTTGTAATAGTGCTGTTTCGACCGCAGGTCAATCACGAAGCCCTGAGGTACTTTGAAAAAGTGCTCTCACTGCGAACAGCAAACAATTCATTTGGAAGTGGTATTTGTAATAGTGCCGTGTTTCGACCGCAGGTCAATCACGAAGCCCTGAGGTACTTTGAAAAAGTGCTCTCACTGCGAACACCAAACAATTCATTTGGAAGCGGTATTTGTAATAGTGCTGTGTTTCGACCGCAAGTCAATCACGAAGCCCTGAGGTACTTTGAAAAAGTGCTCTCACTGCGAACACCAAACAATTCATTTGGAAGCGGTATTTGTAATAGTGCCGTGCTTCGACCGCAGGTCAATCACGAAGCCCTGAGGTACTTTGAAAAAGTGCTCTCACTGCGAACACCAAACAATTCATTTGGAAGCGGTATTTGTAATAGTGCCGTGTTTCGACCGCAGGTCAATCACGAAGCCCTGAGATACTTTGAAAAAGCGCTCTCACTGCGAACACCAAACAATTCATTTGGAAGCGGTATTTGTAATAGTGCCCTGTTTCGACCGCAGGTCAATCACGAAGCCCTGAGGTACTTTGAAAAAGCGCTCTCACTGCGAACACCAAACAATTCATTAGGAAGCGGTATTTGTAATAGTGCCGTGTTTCGACCGCAGGTCAATCACGAAGCCCTGAGGTACTTTGAAAAAAGCGCTCTCACTGCGAACACCAAACAATTCATTTGGAAGCGGTATTTGTAATAGTGCTGTGTTTCGACCGCAGGTCAATCACGAAGCCCTGAGGTACTTTGAAAAAGCGCTCTCACTGCGAACACCAAACAATTCATTTGGAAGCGGTATTTGTAATAGTGCCGTGTTTCGACCGCAGGTCAATCACGAAGCCCTGAGGTACTTTGAAAAAGTGCTCTCACTGCGAACACCAAACAATTCATTTGGAAGCGGTATTTGTAATAGTGCCGTGTTTCGACCCCAGGTCAATCACGAAGCCCTGAGGTACTTTGAAAAAGTGCTCACACTGCGAACACCAAACAATTCATTTGGAAGCGGTATTTGTAATAGTGCCGTGTTTCGACCGCAGGTCAATCACGAAGCCCTGAGGTACTTTGAAAAAGTGCTCTCACTGCGAACACCAAACAATTCATTTGGAAGCGGTATTTGTAATAGTGCTGTGTTTCGACCGCAGGTCAATCACGAAGCCCTGAGGTACTTTGAAAAAGTGCTCTCACTGCGAACAGCAAACAATTCATTTGGAAGTGGTATTTGTAATAGTGCCGTGTTTCGACCGCAGGTCAATCACGAAGCCCTGAGGTACTTTGAAAAAGTGTTCTCACTGCGAACACCAAACAATTCATTTGGAAGCGGTATTTGTAATAGTGCTGTGTTTCGACCGCAGGTCAATCACGAAGCCCTGAGGTACTTTGAAAAAGTGCTCTCACTGCGAACACCAAACAATTCATTAGGAAGCGGTATTTGTAATAGTGCCGTGTTTCGACCGCAGGTCAATCACGAAGCCCTGAGGTACTTTGAAAAAGCGCTCTCACTGCGAACACCAAACAATTCATTTGGAAGCGGTATTTGTAATAGTGCCGTGTTTCGACCGCAGGTCAATCACGAAGCCCTGAGGTACTTTGAAAAAGTGCTCTCACTGCGAACACCAAACAATTCATTTGGAAGCGGTATTTGTAATAGTGCCGTGTTTCGACCGCAGGTCAATCACGAAGCCCTGAGGTACTTTGAAAAAGCGCTCTCACTGCGAACACCAAACAATTCATTTGGAAGCGGTATTTGTAATAGTGCCGTCTTTCGACCGCAGGTCAATCACGAAGCCCTGAGGTACTTTGAAAAAGTGCTCTCACTGCGAACAGCAAACAATTCATTTGGAAGTGGTATTTGTAATAGTGCCGTGTTTCGACCGCAGGTCAATCACGAAGCCCTGAGGTACTTTGAAAAAGTGCTCTCACTGCGAGCAGCAAACAATTCATTTGGAAGCGGTATTTGTAATAGTGCTGTTTCGACCGCAGGTCAATCACGAAGCCCTGAGGTACTTTGAAAAAGTGCTCTCACTGCGAACAGCAAACAATTCATTTGGAAGTGGTATTTGTAATAGTGCCGTGTTTCGACCGCAGGTCAATCACGAAGCCCTGAGGTACTTTGAAAAAGTGCTCTCACTGCGAACACCAAACAATTCATTTGGAAGCGGTATTTGTAATAGTGCCGTGTTTCGACCGCAGGTCAATCACGAAGCCCTGAGGTACTTTGAAAAAGCGCTCTCACTGCGAACACCAAACAATTCATTTGGAAGCGGTATTTGTAATAGTGCCGTGCTTCGACCGCAGGTCAATCACGAAGCCCTGAGGTACTTTGAAAAAGTGCTCTCACTGCGAACACCAAACAATTCATTTGGAAGCGGTATTTGTAATAGTGCCGTGTTTCGACCGCAGGTCAATCACGAAGCCCTGAGGTACTTTGAAAAAGCGCTCTCACTGCGAACACCAAACAATTCATTTGGAAGCGGTATTTGTAATAGTGCCCTGTTTCGACCGCAGGTCAATCACGAAGCCCTGAGGTACTTTGAAAAAGCGCTCTCACTGCGAACACCAAACAATTCATTAGGAAGCGGTATTTGTAATAGTGCCGTGTTTCGACCGCAGGTCAATCACGAAGCCCTGAGGTACTTTGAAAAAAGCGCTCTCACTGCGAACACCAAACAATTCATTTGGAAGCGGTATTTGTAATAGTGCTGTGTTTCGACCGCAGGTCAATCACGAAGCCCTGAGGTACTTTGAAAAAGCGCTCTCACTGCGAACACCAAACAATTCATTTGGAAGCGGTATTTGTAATAGTGCCGTGTTTCGACCGCAGGTCAATCACGAAGCCCTGAGGTACTTTGAAAAAGCGCTCTCACTGCGAACACCAAACAATTCATTTGGAAGCGGTATTTGTAATAGTGCCGTGTTTCGACCGCAGGTCAATCACGAAGCCCTGAGGTACTTTGAAAAAGTGCTCTCACTGCGAACTCCAAAAAATTCATTTGGAAGCGGTATTTGTAATAGTGCCGTGTTTCGACCGCAGGTCAATCACGAAGCCCTGAGGTACTTTGAAAAAGTGCTCTCACTGCGAACACCAAACAATTCATTTGGAAGCGGTATTTGTAATAGTGCCGTGTTTCGACCCCAGGTCAATCACGAAGCCCTGAGGTACTTTGAAAAAGTGCTCTCACTGCGAACACCAAACAATTCATTTGGAAGCGGTATTTGTAATAGTGCCGTGTTTCGACCGCAGGTCAGTCACGAAGCCCTGAGGTACTTTGAAAAAGTGCTCTCACTGCGAACACCAAACAATTCATTTGGAAGCGGTATTTGTAATAGTGCTGTGTTTCGACCGCAGGTCAATCACGAAGCCCTGAGGTACTTTGAAAAAGTGCTCTCACTGCGAACAGCAAACAATTCATTTGGAAGTGGTATTTGTAATAGTGCCGTGTTTCGACCGCAGGTCAATCACGAAGCCCTGAGGTACTTTGAAAAAGTGTTCTCACTGCGAACACCAAACAATTCATTTGGAAGCGGTATTTGTAATAGTGCTGTGTTTCGACCGCAGGTCAATCACGAAGCCCTGAGGTACTTTGAAAAAGCGCTCTCACTGCGAACACCAAACAATTCATTTGGAAGCGGTATTTGTAATAGTGCCGTGTTTCGACCGCAGGTCAATCACGAAGCCCTGACGTACTTTGAAAAAGTGCTCTCACTGCGAACACCAAACAATTCATTTGGAAGCGGTATTTGTAATAGTGCCGTGTTTCGACCGCAGGTCAATCACGAAGCCCTGAGGTACTTTGAAAAAGCGCTCTCACTGCGAACACCAAACAATTCATTTGGAAGCGGTATTTGTAATAGTGCCGTCTTTCGACCGCAGGTCAATCACGAAGCCCTGAGGTACTTTGAAAAAGTGCTCTCACTGCGAACAGCAAACAATTCATTTGGAAGTGGTATTTGTAATAGTGCCGTGTTTCGACCGCAGGTCAATCACGAAGCCCTGAGGTACTTTGAAAAAGTGCTCTCACTGCGAGCAGCAAACAATTCATTTGGAAGCGGTATTTGTAATAGTGCTGTTTCGACCGCAGGTCAATCACGAAGCCCTGAGGTACTTTGAAAAAGTGCTCTCACTGCGAACAGCAAACAATTCATTTGGAAGTGGTATTTGTAATAGTGCCGTGTTTCGACCGCAGGTCAATCACGAAGCCCTGAGGTACTTTGAAAAAGTGCTCTCACTGCGAGCAGCAAACAATTCATTTGGAAGCGGTATTTGTAATAGTGCTGTTTCGACCGCAGGTCAATCACGAAGCCCTGAGGTACTTTGAAAAAGTGCTCTCACTGCGAACAGCAAACAATTCATTTGGAAGTGGTATTTGTAATAGTGCCGTGTTTCGACCGCAGGTCAATCACGAAGCCCTGAGGTACTTTGAAAAAGTGCTCTCACTGCGAACACCAAACAATTCATTTGGAAGCGGTATTTGTAATAGTGCCGTGCTTCGACCGCAGGTCAATCACGAAGCCCTGAGGTACTTTGAAAAAGTGCTCTCACTGCGAACACCAAACAATTCATTTGGAAGCGGTATTTGTAATAGTGCCGTGTTTCGACCGCAGGTCAATCACGAAGCCCTGAGGTACTTTGAAAAAGCGCTCTCACTGCGAACACCAAACAATTCATTTGGAAGCGGTATTTGTAATAGTGCCCTGTTTCGACCGCAGGTCAATCACGAAGCCCTGAGGTACTTTGAAAAAGCGCTCTCACTGCGAACACCAAACAATTCATTAGGAAGCGGTATTTGTAATAGTGCCGTGTTTCGACCGCAGGTCAATCACGAAGCCCTGAGGTACTTTGAAAAAAGCGCTCTCACTGCGAACACCAAACAATTCATTTGGAAGCGGTATTTGTAATAGTGCTGTGTTTCGACCGCAGGTCAATCACGAAGCCCTGAGGTACTTTGAAAAAGCGCTCTCACTGCGAACACCAAACAATTCATTTGGAAGCGGTATTTGTAATAGTGCCGTGTTTCGACCGCAGGTCAATCACGAAGCCCTGAGGTACTTTGAAAAAGCGCTCTCACTGCGAACACCAAACAATTCATTTGGAAGCGGTATTTGTAATAGTGCCGTGTTTCGACCGCAGGTCAATCACGAAGCCCTGAGGTACTTTGAAAAAGTGCTCTCACTGCGAACACCAAACAATTCATTTGGAAGCGGTATTTGTAATAGTGCCGTGTTTCGACCGCAGGTCAATCACGAAGCCCTGAGGTACTTTGAAAAAGTGCTCTCACTGCGAACACCAAACAATTCATTTGGAAGCGGTATTTGTAATAGTGCCGTGTTTCGACCCCAGGTCAATCACGAAGCCCTGAGGTACTTTGAAAAAGTGCTCTCACTGCGAACACCAAACAATTCATTTGGAAGCGGTATTTGTAATAGTGCCGTGTTTCGACCGCAGGTCAATCACGAAGCCCTGAGGTACTTTGAAAAAGTGCTCTCACTGCGAACACCAAACAATTCATTTGGAAGCGGTATTTGTAATAGTGCTGTGTTTCGACCGCAGGTCAATCACGAAGCCCTGAGGTACTTTGAAAAAGTGCTCTCACTGCGAACAGCAAACAATTCATTTGGAAGTGGTATTTGTAATAGTGCCGTGTTTCGACCGCAGGTCAATCACGAAGCCCTGAGGTACTTTGAAAAAGTGCTCTCACTGCGAACACCAAACAATTCATTTGGAAGCGGTATTTGTAATAGTGCTGTGTTTCGACCGCAAGTCAATCACGAAGCCCTGAGGTACTTTGAAAAAGCGCTCTCACTGCGAACACCAAACAATTCATTAGGAAGCGGTATTTGTAATAGTGCCGTGTTTCGACCGCAGGTCAATCACGAAGCCCTGAGGTACTTTAAAAAAGCGCTCTCACTGCGAACACCAAACAATTCATTTGGAAGCGGTATTTGTAATAGTGCCGTGTTTCGACCGCAGGTCAATCACGAAGCCCTGAGGTACTTTGAAAAAGTGCTCTCACTGCGAACACCAAACAATTCATTTGGAAGCGGTATTTGTAATAGTGCCGTGCTTCGACCGCAGGTCAATCACGAAGCCCTGAGGTACTTTGAAAAAGTGCTCTCACTGCGAACACCAAACAATTCATTTGGAAGCGGTATTTGTAATAGTGCCGTGTTTCGACCGCAGGTCAATCACGAAGCCCTGAGGTACTTTGAAAAAGCGCTCTCACTGCGAACACCAAACAATTCATTTGGAAGCGGTATTTGTAATAGTGCCCTGTTTCGACCGCAGGTCAATCACGAAGCCCTGAGGTACTTTGAAAAAGCGCTCTCACTGCGAACACCAAACAATTCATTAGGAAGCGGTATTTGTAATAGTGCCGTGTTTCGACCGCAGGTCAATCACGAAGCCCTGAGGTACTTTGAAAAAAGCGCTCTCACTGCGAACACCAAACAATTCATTTGGAAGCGGTATTTGTAATAGTGCTGTGTTTCGACCGCAGGTCAATCACGAAGCCCTGAGGTACTTTGAAAAAGCGCTCTCACTGCGAACACCAAACAATTCATTTGGAAGCGGTATTTGTAATAGTGCCGTGTTTCGACCGCAGGTCAATCACGAAGCCCTGAGGTACTTTGAAAAAGCGCTCTCACTGCGAACACCAAACAATTCATTTGGAAGCGGTATTTGTAATAGTGCCGTGTTTCGACCGCAGGTCAATCACGAAGCCCTGAGGTACTTTGAAAAAGTGCTCTCACTGCGAACACCAAACAATTCATTTGGAAGCGGTATTTGTAATAGTGCCGTGTTTCGACCGCAGGTCAATCACGAAGCCCTGAGGTACTTTGAAAAAGTGCTCTCACTGCGAACACCAAACAATTCATTTGGAAGCGGTATTTGTAATAGTGCCGTGTTTCGACCCCAGGTCAATCACGAAGCCCTGAGGTACTTTGAAAAAGTGCTCTCACTGCGAACACCAAACAATTCATTTGGAAGCGGTATTTGTAATAGTGCCGTGTTTCGACCGCAGGTCAATCACGAAGCCCTGAGGTACTTTGAAAAAGTGCTCTCACTGCGAACACCAAACAATTCATTTGGAAGCGGTATTTGTAATAGTGCTGTGTTTCGACCGCAGGTCAATCACGAAGCCCTGAGGTACTTTGAAAAAGTGCTCTCACTGCGAACAGCAAACAATTCATTTGGAAGTGGTATTTGTAATAGTGCCGTGTTTCGACCGCAGGTCAATCACGAAGCCCTGAGGTACTTTGAAAAAGTGCTCTCACTGCGAACACCAAACAATTCATTTGGAAGCGGTATTTGTAATAGTGCTGTGTTTCGACCGCAAGTCAATCACGAAGCCCTGAGGTACTTTGAAAAAGCGCTCTCACTGCGAACACCAAACAATTCATTAGGAAGCGGTATTTGTAATAGTGCCGTGTTTCGACCGCAGGTCAATCACGAAGCCCTGAGGTACTTTAAAAAAGCGCTCTCACTGCGAACACCAAACAATTCATTTGGAAGCGGTATTTGTAATAGTGCCGTGTTTCGACCGCAGGTCAATCACGAAGCCCTGAGGTACTTTGAAACAGGGCTCTCACTGCGAACACCAAACAATTCATTTGGAAGCGGTATTTGTAATAGTGCCGTGTTTCGACCGCAGGTCAATCACGAAGCCCTGAGGTACTTTGAAAAAGTGCTCTCACTGCGAACACCAAACAATTCATTTGGAAGCGGTATTTGTAATAGTGCTGTGTTTCGACCGCAGGTCAATCACGAAGCCCTGAGGTACTTTGAAAAAGTGCTCTCACTGCGAACACCAAACAATTCATTTGGAAGCGGTATTTGTAATAGTGCCGTGTTTCGACCGCAGGTCAATCACGAAGCCCTGAGGTACTTTGAAAAAGCGCTCTCACTGCGAACACCAAACAATTCATTTGGAAGCGGTATTTGTAATAGTGCCGTGTTTCGACCGCAGGTCAATCAAGAAGCCCTGAGGTACTTTGAAAAAGTGCTCTCACTGCGAACACCAAACAATTCATTTGGAAGCGGTATTTGTAATAGTGCCGTGCTTCGACCGCAGGTCAATCACGAAGCCCTGAGGTACTTTGAAAAAGTGCTCTCACTGCGAACACCAAACAATTCATTTGGAAGCGGTATTTGTAATAGTGCCGTGTTTCGACCGCAGGTCAATCACGAAGCCCTGAGGTACTTTGAAAAAGCGCTCTCACTGCGAACACCAAACAATTCATTTGGAAGCGGTATTTGTAATAGTGCCCTGTTTCGACCGCAGGTCAATCACGAAGCCCTGAGGTACTTTGAAAAAGTGCTCTCACTGCGAACACCAAACAATTCATTTGGAAGCGGTATTTGTAATAGTGCTGTGTTTCGACCGCAGGTCAATCACGAAGCCCTGAGGTACTTTGAAAAAGTGCTCTCACTGCGAACACCAAACAATTCATTTGGAAGCGGTATTTGTAATAGTGCCGTGTTTCGACCGCAGGTCAATCACGAAGCCCTGAGGTACTTTGAAAAAGTGCTCTCACTGCGAACACCAAACAATTCATTTGGAAGCGGTATTTGTAATAGTGCCGTGTTTCGACCGCAGGTCAATCACGAAGCCCTGAGGTACTTTGAAAAAGTGCTCTCACTGCGAACACCAAACAATTCATTTGGAAGCGGTATTTGTAATAGTGCCGTGTTTCGACCGCAGGTCAATCACGAAGCCCTGAGGTACTTTGAAAAAGTGCTCTCACTGCGAACACCAAACAATTCATTTGGAAGCGGTATTTGTAATAGTGCCGTGTTTCTACCGCAGGTCAATCACGAAGCCCTGAGGTACTTTGAAAAAGCGCTCTCACTGCGAACACCAAACAATTCATTTGGAAGCGGTATTTGTAATAGTGCTGTGTTTCGACCGCAGGTCAATCACGAAGCCCTGAGGTACTTTGAAAAAGTGCTCTCACTGCGAACACCAAACAATTCATTTGGAAGCGGTATTTGTAATAGTGCCGTGTTTCGACCGCAGGTCAATCACGAAGCCCTGAGGTACTTTGAAAAAGTGCTCTCACTGCGAACAACAAAACAATTCATTTGGAAGCGGTATTTGTAATAGTGCCGTGTTTCGACCGCAGGTCAATCACGAAGCCCTGAGGTACTTTGAAAAAGCGCTCTCACTGCGAACAACAAAACAATTCATTTGGAAGCGGTATTTGTAATAGTGCCGTGTTTCGACCGCAGGTAAATCACGAAGCCCTGAGGTACTTTGAAAAAGCGCTCTCACTGCGAACACCAAACAATTCATTTGGAAGCGGTATTTGTAATAGTGCTGTGTTTCGACCGCAGGTCAATCACGAAGCCCTGAGGTACTTTGAAAAAGCGCTCTCACTGCGAACACCAAACAATTCATTAGGAAGCGGTATTTGTAATAGTGCCGTGTTTCGACCGCAGGTCAATCACGAAGCCCTGAGGTACTTTGAAAAAAGCGCTCTCACTGCGAACACCAAACAATTCATTTGGAAGCGGTATTTGTAATAGTGCTGTGTTTCGACCGCAGGTCAATCACGAAGCCCTGAGGTACTTTGAAAAAGCGCTCTCACTGCGAACACCAAACAATTCATTTGGAAGCGGTATTTGTAATAGTGCCGTGTTTCGACCGCAGGTCAATCACGAAGCCCTGAGGTACTTTGAAAAAGCACTCTCACTGCGAACACCAAACAATTCATTTGGAAGCGGTATTTGTAATAGTGCCGTGTTTCGACCGCAGGTCAATCACGAAGCCCTGAGGTACTTTGAAAAAGCGCTCTCACTGCGAACACCAAACAATTCATTAGGAAGCGGTATTCGTAATAGTGCCGTGTTTCGACCGCAGGTCAATCACGAAGCCCTGAGGTACTTTGAAAAAGCGCTCTCACTGCGAACACCAAACAATTCATTTGGAAGCGGTATTTGTAATAGTGCTGTGTTTCGACCGCAGGTCAATCACGAAGCCCTGAGGTACTTTGAAAAAGTGCTCTCTCTGCGAACACCAAACAATTCATTTGGAAGCGGTATTTGTAATAGTGCCGTGTTTCGACCGCAGGTCAATCACGAAGCCCTGAGGTACTTTGAAAAAGTGCTCTCACTGCGAACACCAAACAATTCATTTGGAAGCGGTATTTGTAATAGTGCCGTGTTTCGACCGCAGGTCAATCACGAAGCCCTGAGGTACTTTGAAAAAGTGCTCTCACTGCGAACACCAAACAATTCATTTGGAAGCGGTATTTGTAATAGTGCCGTGTTTCGACCGCAGGTCAATCACGAAGCTCTGAGGTACTTTGAAAAAGTGCTCTCACTGCGAACACCAAACAATTCATTTGGAAGCGGTATTTGTAATAGTGCCGTGTTTCGACCGCAGGTCAATCACGAAGCCCTGAGGTACTTTGAAAAAGTGCTCTCACTGCGAACACCAAACAATTCATTTGGAAGCGGTATTTGTAATAGTGCCGTGTTTCGACCGCAGGTCAATCACGAAGCTCTGAGGTACTTTGAAAAAGTGCTCTCACTGCGAACACCAAACAATTCATTTGGAAGCGGTATTTGTAATAGTGCCGTGTTTCGACCGCAGGTCAATCACGAAGCCCTGAGGTACTTTGAAAAAGTGCTCTCACTGCGAACACCAAACAATTCATTTGGAAGCGGTATTTGTAATAGTGCCGTGTTTCGACCGCAGGTCAATCACGAAGCCCTGAGGTACTTTGAAAAAGTGCTCTCACTGCGAACACCAAACAATTCATTTGGAAGCGGTATTTGTAATAGTGCCGTGTTTCGACCGCAGTTCAATCACGAAGCCCTGAGGTGCTTTGAAAAAGCGCTCTCACTGCGAACACCAAACAATTCATTTGGAAGCGGTATTTGTAATAGTGCCGTGTTTTGACCGCAGGTCAATCACGAAGCCCTGAGGTACTTTGAAAAAGCGCTCTCACTGCGAACACCAAACAATGCATTTGGAAGCGGTATTTGTAATAGTGCCGTGTTTCGACCGCAGTTCAATCACGAAGCCCTGAGGTGCTTTGAAAAAGCGCTCTCACTGCGAACACCAAACAATTCATTTGGAAGCGGTATTTGTAATAGTGCCGTGTTTCGACCGCAGTTCAATCACGAAGCTCTGAGGTACTTTGAAAAAGCGCTCTCACTGCGAACACCAAACAATTCATTTGGAAGCGGTATTTGTAATAGTGCCGTGTTTCGACCGCAGTTCAATCACGAAGCTCTGAGGTACTTTGAAAAAGTGCTCTCACTGCGAACACCAAACAATTCATTTGGAAGCGGTATTTGTAATAGTGCCGTGTTTCGACCGCAGTTCAATCACGAAGCCCTGAGGTGCTTTGAAAAAGCGCTCTCACTGCGAACACCAAACAATTCATTTGGAAGCGTATTTGTAATAGTGCCGTGTTTTGACCGCAGGTCAATCACGAAGCCCTGAGGTACTTTGAAAAAGTGCTCTCACTGCGAACAGCAAACAATTCATTTGGAAGTGGTATTTGTAATAGTGCCGTGTTTTGACCGCAGGTCAATCACGAAGCCCTGAGGTACTTTGAAAAAGTGCTCTCTCTGCGAACACCAAACAATTCATTTGGAAGCGGTATTTGTAATAGTGCCGTGTTTCGACCGCAGGTCAATCACGAAGCCCTGAGGTACTTTGAAAAAGTGCTCTCACTGCGAACACCAAACAATTCATTTGGAAGCGGTATTTGTAATAGTGCCGTGTTTCGACCGCAGGTCAATCACGAAGCCCTGAGGTACTTTGAAAAAGTGCTCTCACTGCGAACACCAAACAATTCATTTGGAAGCGGTATTTGTAATAGTGCCGTGTTTCGACCGCAGGTCAATCACGAAGCTCTGAGGTACTTTGAAAAAGTGCTCTCACTGCGAACACCAAACAATTCATTTGGAAGCGGTATTTGTAATAGTGCCGTGTTTCGACCGCAGGTCAATCACGAAGCCCTGAGGTACTTTGAAAAAGTGCTCTCACTGCGAACACCAAACAATTCATTTGGAAGCGGTATTTGTAATAGTGCCGTGTTTCGACCGCAGGTCAATCACGAAGCTCTGAGGTACTTTGAAAAAGTGCTCTCACTGCGAACACCAAACAATTCATTTGGAAGCGGTATTTGTAATAGTGCCGTGTTTCGACCGCAGGTCAATCACGAAGCCCTGAGGTACTTTGAAAAAGTGCTCTCACTGCGAACACCAAACAATTCATTTGGAAGCGGTATTTGTAATAGTGCCGTGTTTCGACCGCAGGTCAATCACGAAGCCCTGAGGTACTTTGAAAAAGTGCTCTCACTGCGAACACCAAACAATTCATTTGGAAGCGGTATTTGTAATAGTGCCGTGTTTCGACCGCAGGTCAATCACGAAGCCCTGAGGTGCTTTGAAAAAGCGCTCTCACTGCGAACACCAAACAATTCATTTGGAAGCGGTATTTGTAATAGTGCCGTGTTTCGACCGCAGGTCAATCACGAAGCCCTGAGGTACTTTGAAAAAGCGCTCTCACTGCGAACACCAAACAATTCATTTGGAAGCGGTATTTGTAATAGTGCCGTGTTTCGACCGCAGGTCAATCACGAAGCCCTGAGGTACTTTGAAAAAGTGCTCTCACTGCGATCACCAAACAATTCATTTGGAAGCGGTATTTGTAATAGTGCCGTGTTTCGACCGCAGGTCAATCACGAAGCCCTGAGGTACTTTGAAAAGGTGCTCTCACTGCGAACACCAAACAATTCATTTGGAAGCGGTATTTGTAATAGTGCCGTGTTTCGACCGCAGGTCAATCACGAAGCCCTGAGGTACTTTGAAAAAGTGCTCTCACTGCGAACACCAAACAATTCATTAGGAAGCGGTATTTGTAATAGTGCCGTGTTTTGACCGCAGGTCAATCACGAAGCCCTGAGGTACTTTGAAAAAGTGCTCTCACTGCGAACACCAAACAATTCATTTGGAAGCGGTATTTTTAATAGTGCCGTGTTTCGACCGCAGGTCAATCACGAAGCCCTGAGGTACTTTGAAAAAGTGCTCTCACTGCGAACACCAAACAATTCATTTGGAAGCGGTATTTGTAATAGTGCCGTGTTTCGACCGCAGGTCAATCACGAAGCCCTGAGGTACTTTGAAAAAGCGCTCTCACTGCGAACACCAAACAATTCATTAGGAAGCGGTATTCGTAATAGTGCCGTGTTTCGACCGCAGGTCAATCACGAAGCCCTGAGGTACTTTGAAAAAGCGCTCTCACTGCGAACACCAAACAATTCATTTGGAAGCGGTATTTGTAATAGTGCTGTGTTTCGACCGCAGGTCAATCACGAAGCCCTGAGGTACTTTGAAAAAGCGCTCTCACTGCGAACACCAAACAATTCATTTGGAAGCGGTATTTGTAATAGTGCTGTGTTTCGACCGCAGGTCAATCACGAAGCCCTGAGGTACTTTGAAAAAGTGCTCTCTCTGCGAACACCAAACAATTCATTTGGAAGCGGTATTTGTAATAGTGCCGTGTTTCGACCGCAGGTCAATCAAGAAGCCCTGAGGTACTTTGAAAAAGTGCTCTCACTTCGAACACCAAACAATTCATTTGGAAGCGGTATTTGTAATAGTGCCGTGCTTCGACCGCAGGTCAATCACGAAGCCCTGAGGTACTTTGAAAAAGTGCTCTCACTGCGAACACCAAACAATTCATTTGGAAGCAGTATTTGTAATAGTGCCGTGTTTCGACCGCAGGTCAATCACGAAGCCCTGAGGTACTTTGAAAAAGTGCTCTCACTGCGAACACCAAACAATTCATTTGGAAGCGGTATTTGTAATAGTGCCGTGTTTCGACCGCAGGTCAATCACGAAGCCCTGAGGTACTTTGAAAAAGTGCTCTCACTGCGATCACCAAACAATTCATTTGGAAGCGGTATTTGTAATAGTGCCGTGTTTCGACCGCAGGTCAATCACGAAGCCCTGAGGTACTTTGAAAAGGTGCTCTCACTGCGAACACCAAACAATTCATTTGGAAGCGGTATTTGTAATAGTGCCGTGTTTCGACCGCAGGTCAATCACGAAGCCCTGAGGTACTTTGAAAAAGTGCTCTCACTGCGAACACCAAACAATTCATTAGGAAGCGGTATTTGTAATAGTGCCGTGTTTTGACCGCAGGTCAATCACGAAGCCCTGAGGTACTTTGAAAAAGTGCTCTCACTGCGAACACCAAACAATTCATTTGGAAGCGGTATTTTTAATAGTGCCGTGTTTCGACCGCAGGTCAATCACGAAGCCCTGAGGTACTTTGAAAAAGTGCTCTCACTGCGAACACCAAACAATTCATTTGGAAGCGGTATTTGTAATAGTGCCGTGTTTCGACCGCAGGTCAATCACGAAGCCCTGAGGTACTTTGAAAAAGCGCTCTCACTGCGAACACCAAACAATTCATTAGGAAGCGGTATTCGTAATAGTGCCGTGTTTCGACCGCAGGTCAATCACGAAGCCCTGAGGTACTTTGAAAAAGCGCTCTCACTGCGAACACCAAACAATTCATTTGGAAGCGGTATTTGTAATAGTGCTGTGTTTCGACCGCAGGTCAATCACCAAGCCCTGAGGTACTTTGAAAAAGCGCTCTCACTGCGAACACCAAACAATTCATTTGGAAGCGGTATTTGTAATAGTGCTGTGTTTCGACCGCAGGTCAATCACGAAGCCCTGAGGTACTTTGAAAAAGTGCTCTCTCTGCGAACACCAAACAATTCATTTGGAAGCGGTATTTGTAATAGTGCCGTGTTTCGACCGCAGGTCAATCAAGAAGCCCTGAGGTACTTTGAAAAAGTGCTCTCACTTCGAACACCAAACAATTCATTTGGAAGCGGTATTTGTAATAGTGCCGTGCTTCGACCGCAGGTCAATCACGAAGCCCTGAGGTACTTTGAAAAAGTGCTCTCACTGCGAACACCAAACAATTCATTTGGAAGCAGTATTTGTAATAGTGCCGTGTTTCGACCGCAGGTCAATCACGAAGCCCTGAGGTACTTTGAAAAAGCGCTCTCACTGCGAACACCAAACAATTCATTTGGAAGCGGTATTTGTAATAGTGCCGTGTTTCGACCGCAGGTCAATCACGAAGCCCTGAGGTACTTTGAAAAAGTGCTCTCACTGCGAACACCAAACAATTCATTTGGAAGCGGTATTTGTAATAGTGCTGTGTTTCGACCGCAGGTCAATCACGAAGCCCTGAGGTACTTTGAAAAAGTGCTCTCACTGCGAACACCAAACAATTCATTTGGAAGCGGTATTTGTAATAGTGCCGTGTTTCGACCGCAGGTCAATCACGAAGCCCTGAGGTACTTTGAAAAAGTGCTCTCTCTGCGAACACCAAACAATTCATTTGGAAGCGGTATTTGTAATAGTGCCGTGTTTCGACCGCAGGTCAATCACGAAGCCCTGAGGTACTTTGAAAAAGTGCTCTCACTGCGAACACCAAACAATTCATTTGGAAGCGGTATTTGTAATAGTGCCGTGTTTCGACCGCAGGTCAATCACGAAGCCCTGAGGTACTTTGAAAAAGTGCTCTCACTGCGAACACCAAACAATTCATTTGGAAGCGGTATTTGTAATAGTGCCGTGTTTCGACCGCAGGTCAATCACGAAGCTCTGAGGTACTTTGAAAAAGTGCTCTCACTGCGAACACCAAACAATTCATTTGGAAGCGGTATTTGTAATAGTGCCGTGTTTCGACCGCAGGTCAATCACGAAGCCCTGAGGTACTTTGAAAAAGTGCTCTCACTGCGAACACCAAACAATTCATTTGGAAGCGGTATTTGTAATAGTGCCGTGTTTCGACCGCAGGTCAATCACGAAGCCCTGAGGTACTTTGAAAAAGCGCTCTCACTGCGAACACCAAACAATTCATTTGGAAGCGGTATTTGTAATAGTGCCGTGTTTCGACCGCAGGTCAATCACGAAGCCCTGAGGTACTTTGAAAAAGTGCTCTCACTGCGATCACCAAACAATTCATTTGGAAGCGGTATTTGTAATAGTGCCGTGTTTCGACCGCAGGTCAATCACGAAGCCCTGAGGTACTTTGAAAAGGTGCTCTCACTGCGAACACCAAACAATTCATTTGGAAGCGGTATTTGTAATAGTGCCGTGTTTCGACCGCAGGTCAATCACGAAGCCCTGAGGTACTTTGAAAAAGTGCTCTCACTGCGAACACCAAACAATTCATTAGGAAGCGGTATTTGTAATAGTGCCGTGTTTTGACCGCAGGTCAATCACGAAGCCCTGAGGTACTTTGAAAAAGTGCTCTCACTGCGAACACCAAACAATTCATTTGGAAGCGGTATTTGTAATAGTGCCGTGCTTCGACCGCAGGTCAATCACGAAGCCCTGAGGTACTTTGAAAAAGTGCTCTCACTGCGAACACCAAACAATTCATTTGGAAGCAGTATTTGTAATAGTGCCGTGTTTCGACCGCAGGTCAATCACGAAGCCCTGAGGTACTTTGAAAAAGCGCTCTCACTGCGAACACCAAACAATTCATTTGGAAGCGGTATTTGTAATAGTGCCGTGTTTCGACCGCAGGTCAATCACGAAGCCCTGAGGTACTTTGAAAAAGTGCTCTCACTGCGAACACCAAACAATTCATTTGGAAGCGGTATTTGTAATAGTGCTGTGTTTCGACCGCAGGTCAATCACGAAGCCCTGAGGTACTTTGAAAAAGTGCTCTCACTGCGAACACCAAACAATTCATTTGGAAGCGGTATTTGTAATAGTGCCGTGTTTCGACCGCAGGTCAATCACGAAGCCCTGAGGTACTTTGAAAAAGTGCTCTCTCTGCGAACACCAAACAATTCATTTGGAAGCGGTATTTGTAATAGTGCCGTGTTTCGACCGCAGGTCAATCACGAAGCCCTGAGGTACTTTGAAAAAGTGCTCTCACTGCGAACACCAAACAATTCATTTGGAAGCGGTATTTGTAATAGTGCCGTGTTTCGACCGCAGGTCAATCACGAAGCCCTGAGGTACTTTGAAAAAGTGCTCTCACTGCGAACACCAAACAATTCATTTGGAAGCGGTATTTGTAATAGTGCCGTGTTTCGACCGCAGGTCAATCACGAAGCTCTGAGGTACTTTGAAAAAGTGCTCTCACTGCGAACACCAAACAATTCATTTGGAAGCGGTATTTGTAATAGTGCCGTGTTTCGACCGCAGGTCAATCACGAAGCCCTGAGGTACTTTGAAAAAGTGCTCTCACTGCGAACACCAAACAATTCATTTGGAAGCGGTATTTGTAATAGTGCCGTGTTTCGACCGCAGGTCAATCACGAAGCCCTGAGGTACTTTGAAAAAGCGCTCTCACTGCGAACACCAAACAATTCATTTGGAAGCGGTATTTGTAATAGTGCCGTGTTTCGACCGCAGGTCAATCACGAAGCCCTGAGGTACTTTGAAAAAGTGCTCTCACTGCGATCACCAAACAATTCATTTGGAAGCGGTATTTGTAATAGTGCCGTGTTTCGACCGCAGGTCAATCACGAAGCCCTGAGGTACTTTGAAAAGGTGCTCTCACTGCGAACACCAAACAATTCATTTGGAAGCGGTATTTGTAATAGTGCCGTGTTTCGACCGCAGGTCAATCACGAAGCCCTGAGGTACTTTGAAAAAGTGCTCTCACTGCGAACACCAAACAATTCATTAGGAAGCGGTATTTGTAATAGTGCCGTGTTTTGACCGCAGGTCAATCACGAAGCCCTGAGGTACTTTGAAAAAGTGCTCTCACTGCGAACACCAAACAATTCATTTGGAAGCGGTATTTTTAATAGTGCCGTGTTTCGACCGCAGGTCAATCACGAAGCCCTGAGGTACTTTGAAAAAGTGCTCTCACTGCGAACACCAAACAATTCATTTGGAAGCGGTATTTGTAATAGTGCCGTGTTTCGACCGCAGGTCAATCACGAAGCCCTGAGGTACTTTGAAAAAGCGCTCTCACTGCGAACACCAAACAATTCATTAGGAAGCGGTATTCGTAATAGTGCCGTGTTTCGACCGCAGGTCAATCACGAAGCCCTGAGGTACTTTGAAAAAGCGCTCTCACTGCGAACACCAAACAATTCATTTGGAAGCGGTATTTGTAATAGTGCTGTGTTTCGACCGCAGGTCAATCACGAAGCCCTGAGGTACTTTGAAAAAGCGCTCTCACTGCGAACACCAAACAATTCATTTGGAAGCGGTATTTGTAATAGTGCTGTGTTTCGACCGCAGGTCAATCACGAAGCCCTGAGGTACTTTGAAAAAGTGCTCTCTCTGCGAACACCAAACAATTCATTTGGAAGCGGTATTTGTAATAGTGCCGTGTTTCGACCGCAGGTCAATCAAGAAGCCCTGAGGTACTTTGAAAAAGTGCTCTCACTTCGAACACCAAACAATTCATTTGGAAGCGGTATTTGTAATAGTGCCGTGCTTCGACCGCAGGTCAATCACGAAGCCCTGAGGTACTTTGAAAAAGTGCTCTCACTGCGAACACCAAACAATTCATTTGGAAGCAGTATTTGTAATAGTGCCGTGTTTCGACCGCAGGTCAATCACGAAGCCCTGAGGTACTTTGAAAAAGCGCTCTCACTGCGAACACCAAACAATTCATTTGGAAGCGGTATTTGTAATAGTGCCCTGTTTCGACCGCAGGTCAATCACGAAGCCCTGAGGTACTTTGAAAAAGTGCTCTCACTGCGAACACCAAACAATTCATTTGGAAGCGGTATTTTTAATAGTGCCGTGTTTCGACCGCAGGTCAATCACGAAGCCCTGAGGTACTTTGAAAAAGTGCTCTCACTGCGAACACCAAACAATTCATTTGGAAGCGGTATTTGTAATAGTGCCGTGTTTCGACCGCAGGTCAATCAAGAAGCCCTGAGGTACTTTGAAAAAGTGCTCTCACTTCGAACACCAAACAATTCATTTGGAAGCGGTATTTGTAATAGTGCCGTGCTTCGACCGCAGGTCAATCACGAAGCCCTGAGGTACTTTGAAAAAGTGCTCTCACTGCGAACACCAAACAATTCATTTGGAAGCAGTATTTGTAATAGTGCCGTGTTTCGACCGCAGGTCAATCACGAAGCCCTGAGGTACTTTGAAAAAGCGCTCTCACTGCGAACACCAAACAATTCATTAGGAAGCGGTATTCGTAATAGTGCCGTGTTTCGACCGCAGGTCAATCACGAAGCCCTGAGGTACTTTGAAAAAGCGCTCTCACTGCGAACACCAAACAATTCATTTGGAAGCAGTATTTGTAATAGTGCCGTGTTTCGACCGCAGGTCAATCACGAAGCCCTGAGGTACTTTGAAAAAGCGCTCTCACTGCGAACACCAAACAATTCATTTGGAAGCGGTATTTGTAATAGTGCCGTGTTTCGACCGCAGGTCAATCACGAAGCCCTGAGGTACTTTGAAAAAGCGCTCTCACTGCGAACACCAAACAATTCATTAGGAAGCGGTATTCGTAATAGTGCCGTGTTTCGACCGCAGGTCAATCACGAAGCCCTGAGGTACTTTGAAAAAGCGCTCTCACTGCGAACACCAAACAATTCATTTGGAAGCGGTATTTGTAATAGTGCTGTGTTTCGACCGCAGGTCAATCACGAAGCCCTGAGGTACTTTGAAAAAGCGCTCTCACTGCGAACACCAAACAATTCATTTGGAAGCGGTATTTGTAATAGTGCTGTGTTTCGACCGCAGGTCAATCACGAAGCCCTGAGGTACTTTGAAAAAGTGCTCTCTCTGCGAACACCAAACAATTCATTTGGAAGCGGTATTTGTAATAGTGCCGTGTTTCGACCGCAGGTCAATCAAGAAGCCCTGAGGTACTTTGAAAAAGTGCTCTCACTGCGAACACCAAACAATTCATTTGGAAGCGGTATTTGTAATAGTGCCGTGCTTCGACCGCAGGTCAATCACGAAGCCCTGAGGTACTTTGAAAAAGTGCTCTCACTGCGAACACCAAACAATTCATTTGGAAGCGGTATTTGTAATAGTGCTGTGTTTCGACCGCAGGTCAATCACGAAGCCCTGAGGTACTTTGAAAAAGCGCTCTCACTGCGAACACCAAACAATTCATTTGGAAGCGGTATTTGTAATAGTGCCCTGTTTCGACCGCAGGTCAATCACGAAGCCCTGAGGTACTTTGAAAAAGTGCTCTCACTGCGAACACCAAACAATTCATTTGGAAGCGGTATTTGTAATAGTGCTGTGTTTCGACCGCAGGTCAATCACGAAGCCCTGAGGTACTTTGAAAAAGTGCTCTCACTGCGAACACCAAACAATTCATTTGGAAGTGGTATTTGTAATAGTGCCGTGTTTCGACCGTAGGTCAATCACGAAGCCCTGAGGTACTTTGAAAAAGTGCTCTCTCTGCGAACACCAAACAATTCATTTGGAAGCGGTATTTGTAATAGTGCCGTGTTTCGACCGCAGGTCAATCACGAAGCTCTGAGGTACTTTGAAAAAGTGCTCTCACTGCGAACACCAAACAATTCATTTGGAAGCGGTATTTGTAATAGTGCCGTGTTTCGACCGCAGGTCAATCACGAAGCCCTGAGGTACTTTGAAAAAGTGCTCTCACTGCGAACACCAAACAATTCATTTGGAAGCGGTATTTGTAATAGTGCCGTGTTTCGACCGCAGGTCAATCACGAAGCTCTGAGGTACTTTGAAAAAGTGCTCTCACTGCGAACACCAAACAATTCATTTGGAAGCGGTATTTGTAATAGTGCCGTGTTTCGACCGCAGTTCAATCACGAAGCCCTGAGGTGCTTTGAAAAAGCGCTCTCACTGCGAACACCAAACAATTCATTTGGAAGCGGTATTTGTAATAGTGCCGTGTTTCGACCGCAGGTCAATCACGAAGCCCTGAGGTACTTTGAAAAAGCGCTCTCACTGCGAACACCAAACAATTCATTTGGAAGCGGTATTTGTAATAGTGCCGTGTTTCGACCGCAGGTCAATCACGAAGCCCTGAGGTACTTTGCAAAAGTGCTCTCACTGCGAACACCAAACAATTCATTTGGAAGCGGTATTTGTAATAGTGCCGTGTTTCGACCGCAGGTCAATCACGAAGCCCTGAGGTACTTTGAAAAAGTGCTCTCACTGCGAACACCAAACAATTCATTTGGAAGCGGTATTTGTAATAGTGCCGTGTTTCGACCGCAGGTCAATCACGAAGCCCTGAGGTACTTTGAAAAGGTGCTCTCACTGCGAACACCAAACAATTCATTTGGAAGCGGTATTTGTAATAGTGCCGTGTTTCGACCGCAGGTCAATCACGAAGCCCTGAGGTACTTTGAAAAAGTGCTCTCACTGCGAACACCAAACAATTCATTAGGAAGCGGTATTTGTAATAGTGCCGTGTTTTGACCGCAGGTCAATCACGAAGCCCTGAGGTACTTTGAAAAAGTGCTCTCACTGCGAACACCAAACAATTCATTTGGAAGCGGTATTTTTAATAGTGCCGTGTTTCGACCGCAGGTCAATCACGAAGCCCTGAGGTACTTTGAAAAAGTGCTCTCACTGCGAACACCAAACAATTCATTTGGAAGCGGTATTTGTAATAGTGCCGTGTTTCGACCGCAGGTCAATCACGAAGCCCTGAGGTACTTTGAAAAAGCGCTCTCACTGCGAACACCAAACAATTCATTAGGAAGCGGTATTCGTAATAGTGCCGTGTTTCGACCGCAGGTCAATCACGAAGCCCTGAGGTACTTTGAAAAAGCGCTCTCACTGCGAACACCAAACAATTCATTTGGAAGCGGTATTTGTAATAGTGCTGTGTTTCGACCGCAGGTCAATCACGAAGCCCTGAGGTACTTTGAAAAAGCGCTCTCACTGCGAACACCAAACAATTCATTTGGAAGCGGTATTTGTAATAGTGCTGTGTTTCGACCGCAGGTCAATCACGAAGCCCTGAGGTACTTTGAAAAAGTGCTCTCTCTGCGAACACCAAACAATTCATTTGGAAGCGGTATTTGTAATAGTGCCGTGTTTCGACCGCAGGTCAATCAAGAAGCCCTGAGGTACTTTGAAAAAGTGCTCTCACTTCGAACACCAAACAATTCATTTGGAAGCGGTATTTGTAATAGTGCCGTGCTTCGACCGCAGGTCAATCACGAAGCCCTGAGGTACTTTGAAAAAGTGCTCTCACTGCGAACACCAAACAATTCATTTGGAAGCAGTATTTGTAATAGTGCCGTGTTTCGACCGCAGGTCAATCACGAAGCCCTGAGGTACTTTGAAAAAGCGCTCTCACTGCGAACACCAAACAATTCATTTGGAAGCGGTATTTGTAATAGTGCCCTGTTTCGACCGCAGGTCAATCACGAAGCCCTGAGGTACTTTGAAAAAGTGCTCTCACTGCGAACACCAAACAATTCATTTGGAAGCGGTATTTGTAATAGTGCTGTGTTTCGACCGCAGGTCAATCACGAAGCCCTGAGGTACTTTGAAAAAGTGCTCTCACTGCGAACACCAAACAATTCATTTGGAAGCGGTATTTGTAATAGTGCTGTGTTTCGACCGCAGGTCAATCACGAAGCCCTGAGGTACTTTGAAAAAGCGCTCTCACTGCGAACACCAAACAATTCATTTGGAAGCGGTATTTGTAATAGTGCCGTGTTTCGACCGCAGGTCAATCACGAAGCCCTGAGGTACTTTGAAAAAGTGCTCTCTCTGCGAACACCAAACAATTCATTTGGAAGCGGTATTTGTAATAGTGCCGTGTTTCGACCGCAGGTCAATCACGAAGCCCTGAGGTACTTTGAAAAAGTGCTCTCACTGCGAACACCAAACAATTCATTTGGAAGCGGTATTTGTAATAGTGCCGTGTTTCGACCGCAGGTCAATCACGAAGCCCTGAGGTACTTTGAAAAAGTGCTCTCACTGCGAACACCAAACAATTCATTTGGAAGCGGTATTTGTAATAGTGCCGTGTTTCGACCGCAGGTCAATCACGAAGCTCTGAGGTACTTTGAAAAAGTGCTCTCACTGCGAACACCAAACAATTCATTTGGAAGCGGTATTTGTAATAGTGCCGTGTTTCGACCGCAGGTCAATCACGAAGCCCTGAGGTACTTTGAAAAAGTGCTCTCACTGCGAACACCAAACAATTCATTAGGAAGCGGTATTTGTAATAGTGCCGTGTTTTGACCGCAGGTCAATCACGAAGCCCTGAGGTACTTTGAAAAAGTGCTCTCACTGCGAACACCAAACAATTCATTTGGAAGCGGTATTTTTAATAGTGCCGTGTTTCGACCGCAGGTCAATCACGAAGCCCTGAGGTACTTTGAAAAAGTGCTCTCACTGCGAACACCAAACAATTCATTTGGAAGCGGTATTTGTAATAGTGCCGTGTTTCGACCGCAGGTCAATCACGAAGCCCTGAGGTACTTTGAAAAAGCGCTCTCACTGCGAACACCAAACAATTCATTAGGAAGCGGTATTCGTAATAGTGCCCTGTTTCGACCGCAGGTCAATCACGAAGCCCTGAGGTACTTTGAAAAAGCGCTCTCACTGCGAACACCAAACAATTCATTTGGAAGCGGTATTTGTAATAGTGCCGTGTTTCGACCGCAGGTCAATCACGAAGCCCTGAGGTACTTTGAAAAAGTGCTCTCACTGCGAACACCAAACAATTCATTTGGAAGCGGTATTTGTAATAGTGCTGTGTTTCGACCGCAGGTCAATCACGAAGCCCTGAGGTACTTTGAAAAAGTGCTCTCACTGCGAACACCAAACAATTCATTTGGAAGCGGTATTTGTAATAGTGCCGTGTTTCGACCGCAGGTCAATCACGAAGCCCTGAGGTACTTTGAAAAAGTGCTCTCTCTGCGAACACCAAACAATTCATTTGGAAGCGGTATTTGTAATAGTGCCGTGTTTCGACCGCAGGTCAATCACGAAGCCCTGAGGTACTTTGAAAAAGTGCTCTCACTGCGAACACCAAACAATTCATTTGGAAGCGGTATTTGTAATAGTGCCGTGTTTCGACCGCAGGTCAATCACGAAGCCCTGAGGTACTTTGAAAAAGCGCTCTCACTGCGAACACCAAACAATTCATTTGGAAGCGGTATTTGTAATAGTGCCCTGTTTCGACCGCAGGTCAATCACGAAGCCCTGAGGTACTTTGAAAAAGTGCTCTCACTGCGAACACCAAACAATTCATTTGGAAGCGGTATTTGTAATAGTGCTGTGTTTCGACCGCAGGTCAATCACGAAGCCCTGAGGTACTTTGAAAAAGTGCTCTCACTGCGAACACCAAACAATTCATTTGGAAGCGGTATTTGTAATAGTGCTGTGTTTCGACCGCAGGTCAATCACGAAGCCCTGAGGTACTTTGAAAAAGCGCTCTCACTGCGAACACCAAACAATTCATTTGGAAGCGGTATTTGTAATAGTGCCGTGTTTCGACCGCAGGTCAATCACGAAGCCCTGAGGTACTTTGAAAAAGCGCTCTCACTGCGAACACCAAACAATTCATTTGGAAGCGGTATTTGTAATAGTGCCGTGTTTAGACCGCAGGTCAATCACGAAGCCCTGAGGTTCTTTGAAAAAGTGCTCTCACTGCGAACACCAAACAATTCATTTGGAAGCGGTATTTGTAATAGTGCCGTGTTTCAACCGCAGGTCAATCACGAAGCCCTGAGGTACTTTGAAAAAGTGCTCTCACTGCGAACACCAAACAATTCATTAGGAAGCGGTATTTGTAATAGTGCCGTGTTTTGACCGCAGGTCAATCACGAAGCCCTGAGGTACTTTGAAAAAGTGCTCTCACTGCGAACACCAAACAATTCATTTGGAAGCGGTATTTGTAATAGTGCTGTGTTTCGACCGCAGGTCAATCACGAAGCCCTGAGGTACTTTGAAAAAGTGCTCTCACTGCGAACACCAAACAATTTATTTGGAAGCGGTATTTGTAATAGTGCCGTGTTTCGACCGCAGGTCAATCACGAAGCCCTGAGGTACTTTGAAAAAGCGCTCTCACTGCGAACACCAAACAATTCATTTGGAAGCGGTATTTGTAATAGTGCCGTGTTTCGACCGCAGGTCAATCACGAAGCCCTGAGGTACTTTGAAAAAGTGCTCTCACTGCGAACACCAAACAATTCATTTGGAAGCGGTATTTGTAATAGTGCCGTGTTTTGACCGCAGGTCAATCCCGACGTCATGCGGTACTTTGACCTGCTGTACGGAGATCTCAAAGAAGAGGACTTAAGTCTCCTCACAGCGTGGGAGCTGCTCCTTGTCATAGCGCCCCTGACTAGCGCAAAAGGGCCTCGGAGCTTTTACACTGTTCAACAGATCGGGGCAAAGTGCCTGTTGGCGTCCATGCAGGCCATGGAAGTTCCTCTGCTCTCATGGCACCTCTTCAGGGAGGTGCCCCGGACCACTGTGGGTGCTTCGCGTGCCATGACACAGCGCATCAAGGACACCATACTAAACGAAATCGAGGATTCCGACTGGCTGGACGGCGGCACGAAGTCGACAGCTATGGATAAGGTCAAAACCATTGGGCTGCACGTCGGCTTCCCCAAGTACTTCGAGTCCGACAGGGACATTGACGACGTGTACAGCTCCTACCCAGACGTCGGCAGCAGCTTCCTGACGCCGTGGCTCACCGCGATGGGAAAAACCATTGAGTGGCAGATCAACAACCACACCAGCTTCAGGTGATGACTTCTCGTCAGCGGGAATTTCTGGACGAGTATCCTTTTCGTTGCTGATAAATTGCCAAGAGCATAACAGTTTTACTGAATGTTGTGATCGATCGTCATAAAAGACTCTGGAAGAAACTTTGATGTGCCAGTAACGTTTGCAGGCATGTCAATTTAATTTCGCATCGGAAGATTAAATATAGTACATGGGAAATATTTTAAGTACCGGGCGCGCGAGGTATTTGAGAACACCTTTCCTTATCGCCATAGACACCAGCAGCCTCATCATGTATTATAGGCGTGCGGATTCTTGTTCGTCGACCCTTTGTCATTCATACTGCGGAGTTTCTTCAAAGACGGAAGAGTGCAAGTTGAAGCAGGAAATGAAACGTCAAGCAGTCCTTGTCGCCCTGGCCGCGCACAACAGCGACTTGGAAATTGCCACCTTTCTGCAAGCAGCGAAGTGTTTCGTTTACAAAGTGCAGACAGAACTTATGTGTTGTGGCGGTGACGTGGCATCTGTGGCGAAAAGGAAAAAGCACAGTCAGCGGTCAGACATTGTCAAACTCCTTAATTTCTGCGGCGGTGGTGTTATCCGTTGTCCGCAATGAGGGTGACGTCATGCCGCAACATTTTTTTGCTGGACTCCGCATTAATACTGCCGCTTACGTGGATGTGCTTGCCACCGTTGTGAAGCCATGGATAGAGAGCGTTTCAAAATAAAGACCAGATGTCATTAAGAAAGAATCAACTCCTGCCCGCATCACCTCTGTCACCGAATAGTGGCTGGCTGACAACTTCTGTGACCCTGTCACTCCCAACTTGCGGCCTCCTAGCTCTCGAGATTTAAATCCGCTCGACTACTTTGTCTGCGGCGTCTGCGAGAGAGAGGCCAACAAAGGGCCGCATAATACAAAAGACTCGCTGAAGGCCGCCATTTCTCATTAAAGGGACACTGAAGTGAATTTGTCAAGCTCCCGTTTTTGCTTGCACTGCGTAGACTGGCTCAAATTAGCACACTTTTCATCGTTTTTACGATTGACAAATCGGTAATTATTTTACAAAGCGCGAAAGAAGAAAAACTACCATTCGCGGTTTGCGGCGGCCGCACCAACTAAAGCTGTGACGTTAGGAGGAGCGGGCACCGTGATTGGACGATGCCCAAGGTGAGCAACCAAACAAGTTTCGGTTTCGGTTTCGGTTCTGTAAAACACAACCGTTGGCGTTGTTGGATGGGCATTCTCAATAACTCAGTAATCATCGTACCGCGCTTCTGCCATGGTGTCAGATGTAAAAATGCATAAAGATAAGCCTCCTAGGACGGCTTGGAATCGTAGCATTCACTAGCCGAAACCTACGCAGTGCATGAACGCCCTCCGCGTACCCGCAGACGCCCAAATGTCATGCGCTTTTCCCCCATATTTGGAGCTTGCCTCCCTCATGCCTGTATCGTAAAAAGCGTGTTCGCTCCAGGCCAAGGGTCTGTTCATTCTGGCCTGTGCCCCCTGCCCGCAAGCAGTCGGTGCTTATGGCAACAGCACGCCAACGAGAACTCGCTAGCGCGCCAGTGCCAGCCTGCGCGCGTTTTGTGAACTAGTTCGTGGAGCCATGAACGTTGCGGCCCAAAAAAAGGTGAACTCAATATAGAAAACATCGGCGGAAAAACGCCAGCCTGCGCGCGTTTTGTGAACTAGTTCGTGGAGCCATGAACGTTGCGGCCCAAAAAAAGGTGAACTCAATATAGAAAACATCGGCGGAAAACGAAAAAGTTAACTTACAGAAAAAAAAAAGCACGTACCCGCGGGGATTCGAACTCCTGACTTGCAAAACACTCGCGGAGGCATATCCAGCGCCCCAAACCACTCGGCCAGGGAGCGGGCTCCGCTTCTATATATTGTACAGGGTTATATATTGTGTAGGGAATATAGGGTATATATTGTACAACCAGTTTACACTTTTATTTAGTTTTGGCATTTCAAGCAGCTTAGGTGACTATTTGTTGTATTGCGCTCATGCAGTAAGCGCCGCCCGAGTTTCCACAATAGCTCACGCCTAGCAATTGCATTTCGTAGACGGAAAAGCGTTCGCAGATGCGTAGTCGTGCTGCTGACCGCTGTGCTTGTTCGCCCAGCGCAAAAAAGTGCTTCCCGCACCCTAGTTTTACGCTGTACGGTAAAAATATCAGTTGATTTTATTTCCTTAGTACCTATATTGACTTCGCTGACTCTTCTCCCGCCTTCAAGAGGCCTTATATTTTCCTACTGGCGTACCAGTCAGCGAAACGTCGCATGTGCGCTTGTGGAGCGCTTGTGTGAAGCGACCTTGACTTGGAGCTAGATACAGTGTACAAACTAACCAAGTAAAGAAAGGCAGATTCTACCATTCACAAACGTGTCCTGGCTTCGTTTCAACTGAGCGAACGAATTGCGACGACCCGTCGGCGGCCGGCGGACGAAACGCTGGGCCGACTGACTGTCTGAAGGCAGGGGAGCATTGCGAGCTCGGCTCCTCTCGACGTCACACGAAAACGCCGCAGAAAATGGGCGAGCGTAAAAAGAGGAGGACAGCATTTTCGAATTAATTTTTCTACCAAATAAAATCGCGTAAACGCGCCCAGGGTGGTCGAAACATGGCCTGGGGACTCCGGACTACAATTTGCGCAAGTAATCCCGCAATGTTTACATATCACTTCAGTGTCCCTTTAAATGGCCAACATCTCTAAGGAGCACTTGATTCGTGCATGCAGCCATTTGCGGAGCCGAATCGAATCGCTTATTGCTGCCGATGGCGGTTTCATTGAGTAGTTATTGAAATAAAGCATAATAGAAGCACAGTCTTTGTAAAAATTTTGTGGGCCACGGCGACCGTGGCCGGAGCAGGCGCGCGGCCGAGTAGGGGCGCTGCGCTTGCCGCTGTCGTAGGGTGCCTCGATGCGCGCCCGACCCTACGCTGTCGGCTGGTTGCGCGGCTAAAGAGAGCGAGGGGAACTTTTGCTCTTGCTTTTGTAGTGTGTCCGGCGCGACAAGAGCTGCGCAAAGTGCCTGCGCTGAAGCGAAGTGCGCCTGCTCTGAGAAACCTGCCTCACTGCACTTATCGCGCTACGAAAAGAAGCGAGAAAGTTCCCCTCATTCTCTTTAGCCGCGTAACCAGCCAGCAGTGGCAAGCGCAGCGCCCCCTGGCGCCCCTGCTCGGCTGCGCGCCTGCTCCGGCCACGGTCGCCGTGGCCAACAAAATTTTGACAAAGACTGTACTTCATAAGGTTTGGTGAACATATGTCGGATTTTGCTAGAGACATTCTGTTGCACCTGACGCCAATGTTCTGTTCTCAAATACCTCGCGCACCCGGTATATGTTTTAGGCACACGTTTTGGGGAAAGATTATGCCCACTTATTAGTTGTGGCATTCCTTATGCGTGTCGGCACTGTGACATTTCGCTACAAGTCGGGTGGGCCAGACATGCGGGGATAAGGCTTTCGGCCATCTCCAGGGAGACGCGCAGGCGGTAGTTGTTTTTGTCCATCAAAAGTTTCATAGCTTTTCTTCCGTTCGCTTTACAGCGGGCTGATAGCGCCTTTATACTTGTCGCTTGGTTCCTTCACGTACCTTCACTCACATAGAAACGCTGCTATGTGAGTCGTGGGTACATTTCGCTTGGTGTTGCATTGCGTCTAGAGGTTATTCCCTGAGGCATGTACTGTTTGGTATCATCTATGTCGTATATACCTGCTGCTTCGGGGTCGTGTTCAAATATGCGTGACCCGGGTCACGGTTTCGGAACGCTTACGCGAGCTCGCTCGAACAATGTCTTCAAAGATACTATTAATTAGTATTTACGCTTAGAGACATCAGAACTGGTTGCGCGCTAAGATATGCATGCCATTTAATCTGTGTATTGCTTTGGAGAAATTTAAAGCGGTGGAGAAATCGAAAGTGAGCATTGAGACACCACAAGTTTCACGTGTGAAGTCAAATAACCATGATTGCTTAAAACATCTTAATAGAAATTAGGTCATAATGGTAAGTGCAGTGACCTGTGGAACTACTTGGGAAATTTGGACTGCAGAGTCCTTGCGCTATTTTTGGTCCACAATGGGCGCATTTACTGCTATTTTATTCAGTATAAATACCAACTGAATCGAAACCAAAACTGGTATGAATTCCAATCTTGGACATCGTCCAATCGCGTCGTAACTACGACACGCGTCACTGCTGCTAGTTCTTGCGGCCGCCGCAAATGTCGCAGAGTATTTCTTCTTCTTTCAGCACTTATAAATTGAATACTGCTTCATCGACCGGATAAACAATAAAAAGTGTTTATTTATGCAAACAAGAACAGAATCTCGACAAATTCACTTCCGTGTCCCTTCAAATCTTTTTCACTGCAGCATTCAAGTGCACTGACGTGGCGTTGGTCTTCGCAGGTTCTCGGTGGTTGTGGTTAATGCCTATTACCACCTGAACTTGAACAAGGTCGTGATTCCCGCGATGGTTCTTCTGCCGCCCTTGTTCGTGTCCGAGCACTTGACGGCCCTGAGCTACGGTGGTCTGGGCGCCATCGTGGGTCACGAAATGACTCACGCCTTCGACGTGGACGGCAGCCATTGGGACGGACAGGGAAATCTGCGTGACTGGTGGACGCCGCAAGCACGTGTGGAGTACACGCAGCGGATGGCATGCCTGCGCCAGTCGCATGGGCTGGAAACGGTATGGAGCTCCTTTGCTGTTTTGGCTTGGTGGTTGCACACGAAACGAGTGTAAAGATTAAGGCGCAGTGATGTATAATGGGAAGTTCCAAAACCCACTGATCTCCACTAGAGTTGCTGGATGGCGCTTCGAGCTCTCCGGCGCGCGGCCGCCGGAAGTTCGAGCGCTCGTCCCGGAAGTCGGGCAAATGGCCGCCGTTCCAGCATAGCGCATGCTACGTATGGGCTGGTTTCGCGCGCATTCCGCCACAAATGCCTGCTTGTTGCGCCGTCAACTGCACAAGCACGCCAGAGAAGTCGTCTGGGAAGACGTTCCACTTGGAAGTATTACAATATTCTGTACGACGTGCGTGATACGCAGCGAAACGCAAATGTCAAATCAGTGTCGTTAAGCTGTGGCTCTTGTTACGCAGATTCCCTCGCTCTAAGCCGGATTTATACCGGCGTTCGGTGGCAAACTTATACCCTAGTTGCACGGCGAAAGTAACCGCAGTTAAGTGGGTTACTAAATTTGAACCGCGGTTATCGCAAACTGTGGTTTTGGCTGTTACACGCGAAATTGCAAGTCTGGTGACCGCGGTCACTTGATTGTGATCGTAACAAAAATAAATTACCACACTTTTAACTTCACGATAAAAAACAAAAGAGAAGCAGTGTACACACACACACAAAAATATCCTCAAAGCAGTCACTTCTGACCCAAACGCAACGTACTCGCGCGGGGCGATGAGAGGGGCCGGCTTCCCCAACAGCTCGCAACCGGCTTGGTTTGCTTAGGTCTGTTCGGTGTTGGGAACTTTCGGCTTAGCATCGCGGTAGATATTTCACCGCCGCTATCTCTACAACTGCGAATTACAATCCATAGCACAATTTTCACCGCACTAACATCAATTTTCTCGCATGCGGAAGTTCTTTTCCGCGATCAGATTGATTTTGAAGAGCGGCGATGCGATAAGCTTTTGCTGCCGTGGTCTGGGCCGGTTCGGGCCGCTAGCAGTGCCGTCGGGCAGGCGCGCCGGCGTGTATGCAGGCACGGCCGACACGGCGCCGATCATTTCCGAGTGCTGAAAACGCTTCAGGATTGCCTGCTATATCCATTTTTGGCGGACGACGCCCGGAATTTGCAAATTTAGCACGGCTTTTGTCGTAGTTGATCGGGCGGATCGGGAAACGAGCCGCTGCTGACGGGCAGTCGCGCAGATTGCGAGAGCCATGCAAAGAACGCAAGCGCGTCTTGGGGACAGCTTGGGGCGCCCGCTATTTGAGAACCTTCGTCTCTTCCGAACGCCAGGTGATTTTTTTTTCGCCTCCGCAGGTGCGCCGCCACTTGCGTCCGAACTGACTTGTGCGATTTTGAGCACTGCGGCGGCGGAAACTGCGGTTAGCGTGACCGAACGGAGGTGGCCAAGCTGCAGTTTGCGTTAACCATGGTTAGCGACGTAGCCGCAGTTTCGTCTGTCGTGTAACGCAGAAAACTGCGATTTTGTCTAACCGCGGTTCGCTTAAGCGTGGTTAACTGTGCCCGTGTAACCAGGGTATTAGGAAGGGACAAATGGACTCTATACCCAGGCAGCAGGCTCTGCAGTGACCACTTTACTGACAACTGTTTTGACAGAACGGGCGCATGAACTCGGCTACAGCCTGACGCCGTGCCCACGTGGTTTTCTTTCTAGCATAAATCCCTAGTGTAAATTTCTAGCACAAATCCCGTTCTAGCCGCGTCGTCTGCTCTCAAACCAAGACCCAAGTGACATTTTCGTTCTCCTTCGCAATTAAATTCTGCTTCATATTAACGTCGCATGTTTCGGTATAGCATAAGTTGCGATCTGAACGCGATGTGTATAGCCAAAATGCAATAAAGTGAGAAAAAATGCCAAAATGCGCCGATGGGGACGCTTATCAGCAGTTGAAAAGCGTAGCAGACGCCCGACTTCCGGGACGAGCCGTTGAATTTCCGGTGGCCGTGCGCGCGCCCGGCCGCGACAGCGGCGAAGCGCCATCCAACAACTAAGTGGAGATCAGTGTCCAAATCCGGTGTGCTGCAACGTTATTGGTGCCACTCATTCCAACGATACCGATCACTCTGAAGAAATGCTAATGAGAACTGCTCCGTTTAGGCGAGGTGTAGACATCCCGACCGCGTAAACCATGATTTGCTCCTCCGCAAACTGTCTGCTTATGGCTTGGCTCCTGCTTTCTGCGAGTGGTTTGCAACCTACCTCAAACAGAGAACAAACTTTGTTCAGTACGCTGGTGCTAAGTCTCGCAGTTTCACTGTACCGTCCGGGGTTCCCCAGGGCTCTATTCTCGGTCCTTTATTGTTCAACTTATTTGTGAATGATGTGCAGTTAATTATAAAGCATTCATCTCTATTGAAGTTTGCAGACGACATGAAACTCTATCGCGCAGTGGGATCACAGGCGGACTGCGCCCAGCTTCAACGCGACGTACAAGCAATCTCCCTCTGGTGCAAAACTAACTACTTAGATTTGAATCCATTGAAGACCGTTACAATTACATACACTCGAAAAACCTCCCCTTTAACCTTCCCATACCACCTCGACTCTCTGACGATAAGAAGAGTAAGCGAAACACGTGATTTGGGCGTTCTGATGGATTCGAAACTACGATTCACACCGCATGTTAACTACCTCGCACGCTCATCTCTTCGGACTTTGGGCGCTATCTCTCGTGCAACAAGGGACTTCTCAGGAGGTTCGTGTTTCCTTGCTCTGTACAAAGCCCTTGTACTCCCAAAGCTGGAGTTTGCATCGGCAGTCTGGAACTGCATGAGTGCGTCGTCGTCTTTGCGCTTGGAAAGGGTTCAGAAAAGGTTGCGCATCTTCTCTCGCCGCTACACCCTACACGAGAAATACGCTTACAAGAATGTCATCAAGCGACTGAAGCTCTAAGAACTGCAATCTAGACGCACAAACCGCGATTTAGTGTTTTTGTTCAAGTGTATCCACTCCAGATTCGACAGCCCGAAATTAGTGAGCTCTGTTCGCCTAAGGGCACCAAATTCGAGCTCTCCGCCCCCACCTTTGCTTTGATGTGACCACCTCAGAGATGCTGTCTCCAGTGTGCCGTGTGCAACGTGTGTATAATGATGACTTTCGTGCATCTTTGGACGTCTTTTCCGGCAATGTTAACTCTTTTAAACGCGCCCTGAAAAATGCATGCATTTGAAGCCGCTGTTGCCCATTCAGTATGGTATAGAAGTTATCTCGTGTTCGTGTTTTCCGTTCCCTTCCCATTTTCTACACTTGCACCGTTTGCCGTACACATACTCCCGTGTACCTATGTATGTGTGTCCGCACGTGTGTGTGCATGCATGCACGTGCGCATTTGCCTGCACTTGTTCACCTTCACATGCACCCGCGTGGGCATGCGTGTATGTATGTTTTGTTTGCACTCACGAGCGTATGTGCCGTGCATACATATAAATTTTGCTTTATATGTACTTATTTCCAGTATCCATGTTCCCCAGTAAGTTACGACGGTGGATTGTACTGAACTTGCGTGTATGTCAATGTACTTTGTAGAATACCTTGTCACAAGCCCTGTCTCAGCGCGTGCTAATGTACCTGACTGTAATCTTAATTCCTTAAATGTATAAATTGAGTGTGTGTGTGTGTGTGTGTGTGTGTGTGTGTGTGTGTGTGTGTGTGTGTGTGTGTGTGTGTGTGTGTGTGTGTGTGTGTGTGTGTGTGTGTGTGTGTGTGTGTGTGTGTGGGCGTGCGTGCGTGCGTGCGCGCATGCGTGCGTGCTTACGTGTGTGTGAGTGCGTGTGCGTGCCTGCGAGCACGCGCGTGTGCGGTGGTACTATGTACTTTGTGACCCCTGCACTTCATAACCAGTCTCCATGTTTTACCCTTTGTTTATCTGTGTGTCGCCCTGTCCTTTTTGTGTGCACCACCCAAGAAGGTCTAGTGCTGTTGGTGGGCACCACCCAATAAACAATAAACTCTTTCTCGGTGGCGTTCGATGACAAGAAATATTCCATTCGGTGACAGGTATATAAATATTTACAGACTGGGAAGACATAGGTATGTGTGTAAATGGGTAGACAGGCTGGCAGAAAGGGAAGCAGGTAGATGGGTAGATAGGGGTGTGGGTGGGTATAGCGGGTGGGTAGCTAGGTAGGGGTAGTTCGGTGGGTGTTCAGTCAGGCGTGTGGGCGAGTACGGAGCAGGAGCCTGCTCAGATGCCACAAAACTGACACATTTTGGTATGAAGTGCCAATTGCCCTTTCTTGGCCATTAAAACGCTTGATGAGTTTGGATTAAGGGATTTGAAATTTCATCAGGATCATCATCAGAGGCCTATCTACGCCAACTGCAGGGCAAAGGCCTCTCCCGCAGATCTCCAATTATCCCGGTCCTGTGCTAACCGCGACAAATTTATCCCCGCAAACTTCTTGATCTCATCTCCCATCTAACTTTCTGTCGCCCCTGTTGCGACCGGGTGGGGGCACCCGATCCGACCTCCGTGGCCTCCGATATGCGAGTGATAGCGTGTATGATGCGAGCGGCCAGCCGCTGTTGCAGCCGTGAAGAAGTCCAGAAGCAGTAGGCTAACGTAACTGTTTACTTCATAGCGAGAGGTGAGCCGAAGCCAAAAAAACATACAGTGCCCCGACGGGCGAGGTTACAATACAGGACTCGAGCAGAGCGACCGCATGGATTCGCTGCTCAGACAGGAATGAATTTCAGCGTTTGGGCAGCTTCTATTTATACCCAAAAGCAGTAACCGTAAACGCCAAGTAGCAACACGCCACGAACGTCACAGACACACACAACGCTCTTTCCACAGTTCGTGAGTCATCGATGGCTTCGGCGCACGTGGAGTCCGAGAGAGGGGAGAGAGTGTCCTTAAAACATGCTGATACATGCCTCGCCGGGCCGGCAACCGTCGAAGTTTGAAGCGCGTTGAAAGCGAGGCGACTGGGCCAGACTGGGCTGGGCATGTCGAGGCGTGACTCACCGACGTGCTGGCACCTGACGGCTGTGGGGCGCACGTCCGTGAAGAATGCCTGGCCGTGCCGCCGAATGTTGATCGCGCCGATAGCGAAGCGTCTGAGCCGGGCATGTCGAGACACGAAAGTATGATTCACCGACACGCGGGCGCCTGACGGCTGTGGCGCACGTGGTGGCTTCGCACGTGGCGGCTGATGCGGGAAAATACGGCGGCGTTGGCCGATTCGTAACACCCCCTGCCGTGCTTGCCTTCCCTAGGGATCCACTCTGTTACCATTAATGACCAACGGTTATCTTGTCTTCGCATTAAATGCCCTGCCCACACCAGTTTCTTCTTCTTAATTTTTACTCATATGTCCTTAACACGTGTTTGTTCGCTGACCCACTCCGCTCTATTCTTGTCCCTTAATGTTACTCCTATCATCTTCCGTTCCATTGCTCGCTGAGTCGTCCTCAATTTAAGTAGAACCCTCCTAGTGAGCCTCCAAGTTTCTGCCGCGTGGGTGAGGAGCGGCAAGATGCATCCTCTTTCCTCTTCAGGGACAATGGTAGGCTGCCATTTATTATCTGAGAATGCCTGCCGAATGCCTCCACCCCATTCTTATCATTTTAATTATCTCTGCCTCATGGTTGGGATCCGGGGTCACAACTTGGCCTAAGTAGACATATTCGCTAACCACTTCCACTGCCTCGCCACCGATCTCAAACCGTTGTGCTCTCCCGAGGTTATTGAGCTTTACTTTAGTTTTCTGCATATATAATTCTCAAGCCCGTGGTTATACTCTGCTTCTCCAATGCGGTAAGCATGTTTTGCAATTTGTCCCCCTGAATTACTTAGCAAGGAAACGTCATCAGCAAATCTGGGGTTACTTAGTTTTTCTCCATTAATCCTTACACCCACCTGTTCTCAGTCCAATGTTCTTGTACCTCTTGTAAACATGCTGTGAATAACATTGTTGAGATTATCTCCTTGTCTGACGCCCTTCCTTATAGGTAATTTACTGCTATCCTTATATATAGATACCCTCTAGTATTCTAACGTAATGCTCGTCTACACCCTGATTCCGCAACGCCTGAGTGACCGTTTTGATTTGTAATTTATCGGCTATTTACTTCTCACTAAAAAAATCTGTCGGGAGCATCAAATTCGCCCGCGGGTTTTCTCAACGAGGAAAACGAATTGATCTAGTAAGCCCGCGTCCCCATTTCGAGCTTGTGTCATACATTGGTATAAGGGAGAATGAATCCGGAAACATTTTCTTGTTTTTTCTTATTTGATGAACTCCGGTCGTGTCTCCACAAACGTGCAGGAGGACCAGGATGGTGAGAACACGGCTGACTTCGCCGGCCTCGTGTCCGCCTACAATGCCTACTCAAGCCTCGCAAAGCAGGAGAAGGTGGAAGGTTTGGAGTTCAACGCGGAGCAGCTCTTCTTCATCGCCTCGTGCATCAAGTGGTGCGCCACGAGCAAGGTGGAGATAGTCAGTCGGTACGCGCCTTACCGGGAGCGCTGCAACGTTCCCCTGAAGAACATGGAGGCCTTCGCCCGAGCCTTCAGCTGTACCGCGGGATCTCCCATGAATCCGACTTCTCGCTGCACTTTTTGGTGAAGGACTTGACGAGCGCCTTGGGAGATATTTGCTTCCAAAACGGGATAGAAGACCTTTCTCCTAAACGTGCGCGCTAGGAGACAAGGCGTTGTCCTGATTTGACACTGCGCCTGGGATTGCGTTGAAAAAAAAAATATGTTCAATTTCGCGTCTCCGCAATAGTAGTTCTCCTCGAAATCGTTTTACCCTCTGAGTCTATCCTGCAAACCCAAGAAAATACGACATGAACTGCCAATGAAATCAGCGTCAATTTTTCCGCGCCTGTGGTAAATGTATAACACTTTATTTGTCATAATTGTCACGTTGAGGGTGGCGCCCAAAAATCGTTTTCGAGGGTTTGTGCGATAGCGTATGCGTCCTATGCTATAATGTTTCGTAATAAAAATACTTCTTTTTACTAAAAGTCATTGTGGGGAGTGTATTCATCTCATGCTTATATCTAGTGGGTGTTCTTGAATGCTTATTGCTTCTCTGAGCATGCCCAAGACTCATCGGCGCGACTTTTGGCTGTTTACTACATTGCTAGCCTGACTAATCCTCACAGACAAGCGTTACAAATACATACAAATGTCAGCTATTGAGGTCGCAATTGTCAGTAACATCATGCAATGGTGGACGTCAGTATACGCACGCTCTTACGGGCGGGTATACAAAAAGCGGTTTAACTTGGGGCGGGGAAAAACAAGTCACGTGAAATCTCACCTGTTGTTGCATATCAGCGCGCCGCTACCCTGTTCGTGCGTGGCAGAAGTTGGTGCAGTACTTCTACGCTTTGCGGAAAGCCCGCCTTCCTCGAACGTGCTGGGAAAAGCACCCGCCGTGCAGACGCCGCCAGATTGCAAAATACAAAACTGTTTGGCATCTAGAGACTTGAGCCTGCCAGCGGACGCCGAGATCTCCTCTCCCTGCTCTCTCAGACCGCCGGCTCTCACGAACCCGCGAAAGACTGTACTCTTTTTCGTGCAGTGTGGAAAGCACTAGGAAAACTGTTTGACCATTAGTGCTTCGGGCAATTAATAACGCGAATCCTCCGAGCGCACAATTATTCGATTGGCAGCATCGGATGCCGCCGTCGCTCTTTCCAAGTCATGCTGCGCGCTCGGCCGGAAGGGTATATATACTGTTCCTGTATCGACGTCGTCCATCTCTCGCCATGGAGTAAACCAGTGAAGTTTTGCTTTCGGCGTTTTGTCATTAACACCAAGGCAGCAACTTCTGCTGGCCGTTCGTCCACCACACTACCGCTGCATGACAGAGGCGACGGAGCCCGGTTCGGGGACGCCTTCACCAATGTAACAGGCGATCGTAGTTAACGTCCCCTTTTGTAGGTCCTGTTTGGGATAACCTCCGCTCGTGTACAAGCGTCTCTGGCCTCATTCAATACAACAGAGTTCTTCCTGGAAGGCCACCAAAGTAATCACAGGTTTGCCGTTAAGGTCGTCATCATCATCATCATCAACAACAGCCTACTTAGGTCCGAAGGCCCCTCCTTTGCACCTCCAGCGGACCTCGCCTCCGAATTTTCTCATTCCTCCTCTCCCTCCAGTTAGTGGTCTTCCTCTTCTGGCGCAATCCCTCAGTGTCCATGTCACCCTCGTGGGCCGCCTGTCGCCGGTTCGTCTCACTTGATAGCCAGCCCAATCGGTCCATATCTTTTTCTCAATTGGAGCCATGATATCTTCTGCTCGAGTTTGCCCCTAAGTGATACCCCTATCATTATTCGCTCCATGGCCCGCCGGGCCGACGTTCGCTTTCCAGTCGTTTGGTAAGGCACCAAGTACCGCTTCGCACGTCATCACAGGCAGCACGCATTGACAGTATATACCGTTATTGTTGGGGATGGAGGAAGTTTACTCTTGATTATTTGTGAGTGCTTGCGGAATGCTGTCTCAATAAATTTAATGGCCGTCGTTTTATGTACGTTGCGCGGTTCCTCTAGTTTGCCTAATATCGCTCCCTCTAAATGAATGCACACATGAAAGGACTGGTGTGACCGGAGTGAGTCTTATGCGCCACTTTCGCGACTCCCTGCTAGTCCTTTTGACGGGAGCCGCACGCTTGTGAGGTAAACTGTGTGCAAGCCTTCCTTTCGAAGCCCCCTTCGGTTCGCTGCCTGCAGAGCGGTAAAGCAGCCCAAGTTTCAACTGGGTTGTAATTTCACTGCGTCACTTTCGTAGCGTGTTCACTGAGGTGGAATGATAATGGCAAACAAATTATCTAAGTTCTAGCACAAAGCAAGAGCGAGGGCTTTTCGGTTCAGGAGGAGGTATTTCGCCATTTAGTCGCCATTAACATGATTTGTTTGTGTAATAATATTCTTCAAAATTTGCCTCAAACCCAAGTCCCATAGCCGCTATTCAATGGCGCGGAATGCATGCAGGCAACCAAGTGTGCGCCGCCATATCTGTGGCCAAGCGGCTGTTGCTAGGCGATGTTGTGCGCACGGCCCGCAGATCAGGCACCCCTCTTCTCCTCCATGCAACCGTGTGAGTGCGCCCACGGCCGGGCTAGAGCAGCGGCGTGCGCGCGTTGGTGGCGGAACTTTACGTCGAGACTGGGCTGCATTCTTGCCGCCGCCGCTGCGAAGGCCGTAACAACACAGCGGGCGCCGCCGCTCTAGCCCAGCCGTGGTGCGCTGTCACTCGTTACGTCGGGCTCCAAGGGATGGCGGTACTTGTCCATGCTAAGCACGACTGTGAAACACATCACGTTTCACGTTACAAACTCTACCTCACCGAACGCAAAGTGTTCTCTTGAGTTCAAGGTGAGTGCGATTAATAACATCTCTGTTGACGCCACCGTTTAGAATCGGATTGGAACGGAGCAGATGACGCACGCCGGTGTTTTTTTTTTCTTCGGCGTGCGGGCGCAGTGGCCCAAGCCGCGCCGTGTCCTTGGCGCATCGGCCACGGATAGATAAATGAAACAGATATACTGTTGCCGTTCCCTTTTAAACGGGTGGTCGACGGGAAATCCGGATCTGGCGTTAGCTTTCTTACAACACATCTATTACTGTCCTCCACTTCCTCTGAAACCTTCCGTTATGCTCTTTCGCCACCAGTGCTACAGTCTTCTTTTTGTTGTTTCGACGGCTTCCTAGTGAGGCTGTTGTTTCGGTCCGTGGAAGCCCAGCGCCATCGCGAGCGGGTCCGGTAGCGCCACCTGCACATCTGCACCGGCACTAAGAAAGGCGGAAACATCCGGGTCTTGGGTCACTGCCATTGCAGCTGGAGGTTTCAGTTCTGTGGCCGTTTCCAGTGTTGCCAGGCGAAAAAATTGACCGCTAAACTTTTCAACGAATAGCACCTATATGGGCGCTAGAAGGGCCTTGTCCTTTACAGTATACAGTTCGATATTTTGTGCACACGCGCCTGCAATGGTGCGTTCATAACAATTCAAACGGGGAAAACTCTGAGGGCCACGTGATTAATTATATGCAGCAGAAGCATTTAACCCGGTTTGCATACCGTTCTTCCATTTAGCTCCTATTCTATGTCCAGTGAAACTTGTTGGGGGGGGGGGGGGGGGGCAGATCTACGTATCCACTACGTTGCCGTGGCCATTGCCTGACCTGCACAGGGCATTACTGCGAATACTCATGTCAGCTGTATTAATGACGATAGTATTTCCTGGGATTCTCGAACGCAGAAATTGTAGGCTGTCTGTCTGTCCCTCGATTCGGCCTCCCGGTCAAACTTAAAGCAGATATTGAACAAGATGTTTATACAGCCACAACCATTTCTAAGCATCTAAATCTGGTGGCAATGTTCATACTTGTCGACATTTTCTAACGAAAACAAAACATCCCGCATATCTGTGGGAAAACTTCAATACGTCAGTAATATTTACTGTCTTCCTTAATAAGCGCGTTACATGGATGCGACAGTAGCGTATCGCATTTGATTTGTTGCATTACTATACCGCATCGCATCTCATGTAAGCAGGACAATTCTCTTGGGGGGCGCGTCGTATCCGATGCGCTAAACCAGGGTAGATCGCGAACGCAAATGCGACTTCCCGAACGCATGTAGCGGCAGTCGCATCGCATTTCTCGGCTCGGAGCGGGGGTTGGGAACTTTAGGCTTAGCATCGTGGCGGATATTCAATCGCCGATGTCTGTACAACTGCGGATGACACTCCTTAACACAACTTTTCACCACACTATCATCCCCCTTCTCTTATGCAAAACCTTATTTTCGTGATAATTGCCGTTTGAGCGATCGCTGACGAAGTCATCTGCCGTGGCCTGTTTTGATTCTTCCGCACAGGTAGCACCATCTTTCGGCAGCTCGTCCCACCGAAATAGAAGACGTAACAACGTACGAACTCGAAGAACGTTGCCTGAAGGTAGCCGAACAGGCGATCGGCAAAACAGAACAACGAACGAAAACAAGATCAACACCATGGTTTGACAAAACAGTAAAAGCTGCAATAGCTGAGCGCCGTACCTTGTCCAGACTACACCGGCATACAAAGGAGGACACTGCAGCAAAAGAAATTGTTTGGAAACAGTACCTATAAAAAAAGAACAAGACCGTAAACTTGTGGCAGAAAAATAGCTACAACAACAGGCAAGAAGAAGAATACCTAACAAAGGAAAGGAAGCACTACAGTGAAAGGTTCTGGAGATACGTGCACTACCTTGAACCCAACCAACCTGTAAGAACAACCTTCACCCTCCAGACACAGTCCGGCCTTAGACTATAGTCTAAGGCCGGACTGTAGTCTAAGGCCATCTCCTCTTTTGTGCTTATATATAAGCACAAAAGAGGAGATGGAAGCGCACATGACGACCCACTTCAGGGCCCTGCAAGTCGTACACCCGCAGGCAACGACCACCCTGGGGCCAGAAACCAAACAACCGAAGACTTCCTGGTAGGCCCCATCACACCTACAGGACTCAAGCGACCCATACAGGACTTAAAGAACCAAAAGGAACCAGGCATCGACGACGTCCCCAACGAGTTCATAAAGGCAATTAAACCGAATTCAAGAGAAAATCTGCGCTACTGCTTCAACACAATCCTGGATACGCAGAAAATACCACCCAAGTGGAAAGCAGGCAGGGTTAAACTAATATTCAAAGGCAAAGGAAACGACGAAGATGACCTTAACGCCTACCGGCCAATACCAGTGCTAAGCAACGTGTCAAAACTGCTCAGCGCAGTGCGCAACCGCAGACTACAAAGGTACTGTGAAACCAATGGCATCGTAACAGAATCCCAAAACGGCTTTCGACCGCACCGCCGCACACGTACGTGACCACATCTTCACACCCACCCAAGCAATGGAAGTGAAGCAAGCAGACGAATCCCAGCTCTATTTGGCCTTCCTGGACATGGAAAAAGCGTACGACTCAATCCCACACCAAAAGCTATGGGGCAGGTTGAGTGAGACATACGTATAAAAGGACTGTACACCGACTGCACAGCCGTGTACGACCTCCACAACCTGAATTCGGAGGAAATCAAGCTGACTGTAGGCCTCAAACAGGGACGCCCACTGTCACCAACCCTGTTCAACATCTACATAAATAAATTGCTGAAAACACTGGACGAAGAGGGCCCGGGACTGAGACTATGCATGTCTCCAGCCTTGCGGCGGACGCGTGTGAATGTTGATTGAGTGTGGGGTTTATCGCACCGGCGCAACGCAGGCAATGAGGCGCGCCGTAGTGGAGGGCTCCGGATTAATTTTGACCACCTGCAGGGGATCTTTAACGTGTGCCGAAATCTCGTACACACGGGCGTTTTGCTTTTCGTCTCTGTCAGAAAAGCGGCCGCCGCGGCCGGGAATCGAACCCGCGACCTGCTCGTGAATGTAGGCACCCTAGGAAAGTAGCGCAGCGACAATGCCGGCGGTGCCGCCACGCAACGCCGCTTTGAAAGACTGATAAGCACAGAGCAGACAGAGGGGGAGAAAGCGTGGTGAAAGGAAGAACCTTGGATCGAGAGGGCGAGGAAATCGCCCTGGCGTTGCCTCGTAGTCGTAGTAGTGTTTTTGCATTCGTCGGCGGTTCGATGGGAGCTTCAAATTCGCGGTCCGCCAGACACCTGAACCGTGAAACATGGCTTCTCACTGCTGCCGCGCAGGGCCGATGGAGGTTAACTCCCGCTCACGAGTACCCGCCTGCTTGCTTGCGTTTGTTCAGCAAGTGGCCTTGCCTTCGTGCGGACCTTTGCACATCAAGCAGCATCAAACGGGGGTTAAGAATGAAGGTCGCGACAAGACAAAATGGCGAAGTAGTGTAAAATATGGGAAAAACGCCGGTTTATATGCGCCAGGAACCGTCGTATGAAGCGGACCGCGTACACCCGAGCGTCATATCATCGGGGTTTTTAATGCATTGTTTCTATGGGAAGTTTGCCGGGACCACGGTGATCTGTCGTAAGAAGCGGGTCGTCGCAAGTCCGGGGGACGTACCAGCGGGGTTCCAACCAATGCGTCCCGCCGGTGATGATATATGGAGCAGAAACTTGGCGCTTTACTGAAAAATTGGCGAAGCTTGCACTAAGTCGCGCAAAGGTTGAACCATAGCGACGCAGGAGGATTTCTTTCTATGTAAGCACTGAACAACACTGCCACGCATTGCATTAGGTTTGAAATTGTTTATTTACATTTTCTGTCGTGGCTTATTTTCACTGTATTAGTGGTAGTCGTCGTCATATCCATCTATATGGTCATCTTCCTCATGCACGACTGGCGGGCCCGGATCGTTTTGTCCACAGGCTTTCACATTTCTCCCAAGGTGGAACGCGTCAGCACGCGCTAAAACCGGCGGCAACCGTCTTCGCGACCAGCAACAGCAGCTGCTGTTGCTCGCCGTAATGTGTTTTATGGCCCGGCCGTTCCATGGAACGGGTCATGGCCTGTTGAGATTGGCTCAACGGGCCATGGAACGAATAATGATCGGTGTAACACTTAGAGACAGCAAATGAGCCACCGGTATCACAGAACAAAATATAGAGTAGAAGATGTCATAACGTTCGAATAGAGAAAAGAAATGGACTTGGGCCGGCCACGTAGTTAGGCGAAATGACAATCGGTGGACGACTAGGGTAACATAGTGAACACCGAGGACGGGTCTAGAAAAAAGGAAGGCCGATTACTCGATGGAAGGACGAAGTAACAAATGTCGGAGGCAAAGAGCGGACTCGAGTGGCGCGGGACAGCAACGGTTGGGGGTCGATGGGAGAGGCATTCGTCCTGCAGTGAGGCTGTTGATGATGATGGCGAGGAGGTAATGGCAATGCTTCCACTAAACGTTTCCGTTTTAAAACTTCAATGGTAAATACATGGTAGCAGCCTAACAAGTACATATCTGAATAGTGACTTCATTTTAGACTATTTTGACCCCGCAACACCAAGTAGAGCAATTCACGACTGTAACAATTCTAACACAGTCAAAATTTACTGCGCAGAGGCTGCTTTAATGGGATTTGTGTTTGCACAGTTGCTAGCATTTGTGATTTTTGTGGGAAACGACCTAGCCTTAGGCCTAGAAAGTAAGGACCTCGCTTTGTGTGTGCTCGTTTGCCGGAACCGCATACAGCTACTGCAGGCCTGAACAGCCGAAACTTATTTTCTGCCACCGGCCGAATAACCGTGGTTCCACCTGCCAACTTCCTCTGTAAGCACACTTCGGCACTAACCACTAAAATTAAACGGCAGTATTTAGCGACGTGACTGCACGAACGGACACCTTTGCTCGCAATGTGCTTGGCTTCGTTGATACTTTAAAACATGAGCATGGCTACATCCCCACGATGCTTGCGATTTCCACGCGGTGGCAGTGTGGGCGCAAGCCACTTCACGCATTTGGACTGTGCGCTTGTGCGAGATTTTTGACAATACGAACGATATTACATTCGTGAACACTGCACGCAAATATTCTTAAGCCAATTTCACTTTCTTGCTTCGTTAGGCAAAATCACGAGACTATTTTATTCCCAAGCACACTATTTGTTTTTATCAAAGTGCCTGGAGTGAGCAGTAGTCAACTATAGAGCCCTGCATCATAGGTGAAGAAACTTTGGACAGGGTCGCTGTGGGCGCTGTGTAGGCATAGAAACATTTCAAGGCGGCTTAAAATACCGTGGTAATGCCTTCTTCGGCATTACCACCGTATTTGATCTCAAGTAGACACTGGCACCACTCTCCCCTTTGGTTCACACCTTAATAGTAGAGTATTTAGAAGCATTTGTAGAGGGGGCCGGCTGTCGCATAACGAGGCTGGCCGCCCGCCCGGAAAGGTTGCACGGCGCCGGTGGCTGATGCGCCGGGGCGCCGGGAAAAAGGGACGCAGGCACCTGCTGGCGTCCGAGAGCCAACTTCGTCCTTCTCTTCAGATCAGACAGCACCACCGATGACGATGGTGATTAGTGCACCACCTATCAGCCTCCCCTCATGCAAAGGTGTCATACAACAGAAAGGGGGAGGTAACTGTGCGAGTTGAGGACAGGCAAAACGGAGTTGACAGGACGGGCTTACATGTGAGCTGTTTTTTATAATAGAAAACAGTAGTAAATAACTCGCGAGCTTTCCACTCAAAGTCATAAGCATGCCATCACCGAAAGAACGGTGAGGAATTCAGCCACACTGCTGTTGTGTGAAGCGTAGAGACAAACAGGTGCGAGCCAGCATGTTTTGTGTCGGCGGGGGGAACTTTGGAAACCGTTCTCGGCTGGCATCGTTTTTTTTTTTTTATTTTCAGGTACTCGTATACTTGGAGTTTCACGGCTCTTCAGCATGTAAATCTTGATGCGCGCTTCAGGAATGATTGTATAGCGCAATGGACGTCGTAAGTGCGTAAATTACACCTTAGTTTTGTATTCTGTGCGTCATAGAGTTTTTTACTGTATGAATCAGGGGACAAGGTTGCTCATACCCATTAAAGGCTTAAAGATGGATGCCCCTATCCTTACACTTGTGTTGCTTTGTGAAAGCACTTTCAAGACGATGAGCAAAACAAATCAGTTATCGCATTGTGGTTCTATCATATACGCATAACGCAACACTTCTGAAAAGAACAAAAATGCACTGCCATTGCTTCATTCTGTGTGAAGGCTTTCAGTACACGCGTACAAAAGTATTTACTCTGGCTGTTAAACAGCTACTGTTTTCTGAAGGCAAACGAAGTGGATTTCTTGAGGTGTCTGTTGTCAGTAACATGCGAGTACAGTCCGCCCCGCCCTACCACGAACTTCTTGTGGAACCATATTGGGGTGTCCACTTCCCGCACCTGGAGCTATGCTGAAGGAGTGAGAAAGAAACAAGATTTTTTTCCATCCTGCCATTACGTCAACACACACTACCCAACCCCTGTCCACGTCCACCCTTTCTTGCAGATTGTCCTATAGTTTTGAGCCCCGAGAAATGCCTCACCATAGCCACACAGTAGAAAATTGTACGGCTGGAACTGTAACACTACCTGCCACATGGTGCGGGCCTGTAAAAACACCCATCGCTCACCCCCAACCCCAACCCTTCCCCCGAGCAGTGGGAGGGCCTGCTGACCGGCTCCCGTCACGCTGACCAGATCTTTCTGGTCACCCGTACCAGGGCTACAGCCGAGGAGGCGAACCCAGCCCACTGAGTGACGGCTCAACTAACACCGTTTCCTCTATTATTAAACGTTCGTTCTCTCGCTCTCTCTCTGGACATTTGATCAAATCTACAGAGAAAAATCTGAGAAGCGGCGACATTCAAGCAGGCAATGTTGTAGGGACACTTGTATCGGACAACAAGTGTCTGTTGATGCCAGTGCAGCCCAGCGCAAACACAGGTTTCATTGCAGAGAGAGAGAGAGAGAATAAACATGTTTAATTTAGAGCTCAATGGTGCAGGATGGTGAGGGCACCGGGCCGCTAGTCCGGGATGCCCGGGTCCTTGCTGGCAGCCCTCTTTATTAGCATGTGCTGAGTCGAGAGGTCCAAGCTGGACAGTCGGTCCACCCACTGCTCGTATGTGGGACGAGGATTGGGTGTGCGGGACGGGGATTGCTGGCATTCCAGATGGTACATGCAGGGTGCCTGGATGAGGGCAGGAGTTGCAGGTACTGTAATATTGGGTGGGGGTTCGATTCCCGGCCGCGGCGGCCGCTTTTCTGATGGAGGCGAAAAGCAAAAACGCCCGTGTGTACGAGATTTCGGCGCACGATAAAGATCCCCAGGTGGTCAAAATTAATCCGGAGCCCTCCACTACGGCGCGCCTCATCGCCTGCGTTGCGTCGGCGCGTTAAACCCCACAATCAAACAATCAATATTGGGTGGGGTAGATATGGTGGAGGAGGGCGGAGTGGAGTAGGAGTTACAAAAGCCTGACCAGGGCTAGTTGGTTGAACATACTGAATAATTTGAGGCACTAAACAACGGGGACCAGAAGTCTGTGTCTACGTGTTTCTTCTGGTCCTTAGCACCTCAAATTATTCAGAGTATGTTGGTCTGGAGCCGGCGCGGCGTGGTCGCTTCGGATCGGGAAAGGTGGGAGCTGGGTGGAGGAAGCGTTGACGCTCGTGTCTCAAGTGGGAGAGGATGTCCGCATAACCACTGAGTGCACGTGGGGGGTCTTCTCCGTGTCTTGTCTCTCTTCGGAAGTGGCCCGGAGGGTGTGTGCTCGGGAAGCGGCGTGTGCCGCCTCATTTCTGTCGAGAGACTCGTGTGAAGGGGTACAAATGATATAGATGTCGGGAAGCTCCGGAGCGGTCTTGAGGATCTTGAGGGCAAAGGGTGATATGCGACCGAGCTGGTAGTTGCGCCATGCTATTTGCGAAGGTATATACTGGCTGTTCCATACCTCCCTAATGTATGCAAGCCTACGACTGAGAAGTGAAGTGCTTTTCGAAAAACGTCGATGAGTCTCAAAAACTGCAAGAGTGGCAATGCCGGACTACATGGCATCGTCATCACTAGAGAAACATAGATTTTGATTCCCTTCATAACGAGGCGAGGAGGAATAGAGAGCAGCTTAATGGCTGTCACTGCCCCTTGCGATTGTCTTGTTGATTCATTGTGGGACGAAACCATGGTCTCTGCAAGAGATCAGTGGGCAGTATTATTTTATGACCCATTAATCGCCTAGCGAAGCAGAAAATCTCCATCTAACTCAATTTATCCTTTCCTTACCTTTCGTCACTCCCTTATCACTATTTACCGCTGGAATGCTCATGGCATACAAACTTCCACAAGTTGTTGCTAACGTAATTATCCACATTGTTCATGGCAGTCCTGTTGGATGTGTGCATCCTCAGTGTTGCTGCGGTTAATCCGAGGTCGCAAGGACCTTGTCCTTTACTTTGTGGGATTCTACATTTCACACACTAGTTGTTTCCCACCCCGCAGCCATCCGCGCTCAGCAAACATGCCTTGCGAGCGCCGGCTACGGACGGGTTCGTTGCTTGCGGAGACAAAGGCAGGGGGCGGAGAGGGCAAAACACCAATGACAGCATTTATTGCAAAGTGCAAATCAAATATACTGCATACAGACTACTCGTAGGCCACTGGGAGCGAGGCATTAAACAACGCTAGAGATCGAGATGGTTCGACTCACCGATGGATACCGGAGCAGCGGGGCGCCGCGCGTGCGAGCGCGGGTGCAGTCCCCCAGCTCGCCCGGACGCGTCCCATTGTGGCGCGTTCCCCAGGTCCGGACCAGTGCGCCGAAACGTCCGCGCGCTACCGCATCCCCAAGACAAGAGAGCGTCCTCTCGTCATGCGACAACCCACCAGACCTCGCCGAACCATGGCACTAGTGCAGAGGAAGAACTAGTTCTCGGGTAAGGCAGAGGGGAAAAGAATCAACACCTCCACCCTGGCGACAACGAACCCTCCGGTCGCTGGCGCCCTCCCGTATGGCTCCCGTCGCGCGATCGAGGCGCATTGTGCAACGCCGGCCGCGATGGGAAGCTAGCCAGAAAGGGGTTCGCATGAAAGTCGCGATCCCCACAACTTTCAGAGTAGCGCCACAAACGGAACGCTCTACGCACTTTTCCTGATTTCCTCACATCACTGACTGTCAGGAAAAGACAAGGCAGATGGGCGGGATGCAGAACCATCACAGTCATAAACTAGAGCTTGAAGAGGTGTCACTGAGAGCATTCTCAGCACAGCAATAGTCCCTGGCCATGTTCATCGACTTCTAGTGGTGAAACTCCGGAGGAACGGCAAGGCGGGCTTGACACGATGGCGTAGCACGAACGACTTCGAGGCACACACAAAAAAAATGTTGTTGCAGAACTACGGAAAGCAGAGAAAAATGAGAAGGAAACGTGTCTTCGAATAGCCATTTAAAGTGATTCTGGTATCACCGGCTTGATGAAATTGACATGCACTAGCCGCCAAGAGTGATGCAATTTGTAACAAGCTAAGTTGCGTATAGAAACACAGTTACAGCCTCCCCGCACGGGGCACCTTGAGCAATCTTGGTGACGGCGTTGGCGACACCGCGGACCCCGAGCCCCCAAACATAAGCTGGATCCAACCGTAGCGATGTGTTGTATGGTGAAGGGTAGAAACCACAAACGGTGGCCGTCGGAGCCAAGGTCAAGATCCGGCGGATGGGCTCTCTGTCTGTTTACCAGGCAGGGAGCTCCGGGACCTCTTCAGCTATCGGGGTAAGGCTGACGAAGAAAGTACCCCCGTTCCCTGCTTTTTTCTATATCATATGGCATTTTTTAAACCACCCCCCAAACGTGATCGGTCCCTGAAAAGGGGCTGCACCGAAGTATCCTTTCCTTCTTTGCCTTCCATCTTGCTCCCAAAGCCAGATAACTACCCCCCGTTTTTTGATCATTGAATCTGTGGACAAATCGAAGCCGGTTTCCTCTCAATCTGTACTTCTTGTTTCGAAATACCTTGAAGGTATCATCGGCAAAACATACGACGCCAAAAAGCTCAGAACTGGTGAAGTGCTAGATGAAGTAAAAACTCAGCAGCAATCCACAATCCTCTTGAAACAAACTCGCATGGCAGATCTGGAGATCAGGGTCACACCCCACCGCAGCCTCAAAAGTTGTCAGGGTGTGATCTCTGAGGCGGATCTCATATCCGAGACCGAGGCCGACCTTTTGGAAGGCTTAAAGGAGTACTGACACCAAATTTTTATACCTAAAAATGATATAATTGGCTTCAGTAGTTTGTACAGATGCCTCAGAGAAATTTTTGCAGCGATCCGAGGCCGGAATCACATCTAAAATCGATTTTGATTGTCCAGGCCGCGAGCTTCCACAAATCGGCAGCACTAGCGCAATCGCTTTCGGCGTGACGAAACATTGGCCTGCGTGTCTGGCCGGTTCAGGGTGACGTCATATAGTCGTTTTCAGAACCGGAAACGATATCCTGCGCTGCTGTTGTCGGTGGTATTGGTTTGGGCAGGAGACGTGGGCGTAGCTGTGTGAGCAATGCTTGTAAACGTTGCGTGTTCGACGTCTTTGTTCTTCAGTTCGTTGCCGGCGCATGGTGTTCGGCACTGGTGCCGAAAACTGCGCAATGTCGACGGGCACCGCGGCGACGCGGCGGTGCGCGTCGCCGAGCTCGCCCAAGTTGTGCTATGGCAAGCTCGCGGTATGCGAAGTACTGCTCGTGGAAGCCTGTCCGAGCAAATCGACGACGACGCCAAGATGCATTATTTTCCACGCGACGACATGCAGCGCTAAGCGTGGACTGAGTTCATGCGCGCCGGCGGCCGCAAGAACTGTCGCCCAAGCCAGCGGGCTCGGGGTTGCACGGGTCACCTTGGGTGTTGGGAACTTAGTATCGTGGCGACTATTTGATCACTGGTATCTGTACAACTGCGAATGACCATCCCTTACACAACTTTTCACCACATTGTCATCCCCTTTTTCGCATATGAAGCTTTATTTTGGCAATAATTTCGGTTTCAGCGATCGGTGACCAAGACATCTGCCGCGGCCTATTTTGATTCTAGCGCGCAGGTGGCGCCATCTTTCGGCCGCTCGCCGCACCGTGGAGCCGGCAGTGCTGGGTCGCACCTCCGTTGCCGGTCAGCGTAGGCTTACCATCGCGGCAAATATCTGAACGCCACTTTTAAATTCAGCTCTGATAACAACTCCTAGCACAATTTTCAACACACTAACATCTACTTTCTCGAATGTGGAGCTTCTTTTTCGTGACCAGATTGATTAGAAGAGTGGCGACAAGCTGTTGCTATCACGGTCTTCGCCGGTTCCTGACGTCCCTGACGTCACGGGTGAGACCGTGACGTAAGGCTGGCCCGCTTGCAGGCTGGCCTTCGAACGGCCTTTTTCCCGCGCGGCGACCAAATTTGAAATTGGTTGCAATAAACGTGCTATAATTAATTCTGTGTTGGCGGCTGACGGCTTTCGGTTCGATTTTCGTAACTACTGGGCCAATAGTTATTCTTTACAGCATAAAAACTGAAAGCGAAAAATTTCGTGTCAGTACTCCTTTAAGGGATCAGGGCGTCACGGCTGCAAAGTGCATATCAACACGCCGCGGTGACAAACAGGTAGCAACTAGACACATTATCTTGACCTTCGATCGATCGACCCTTCCAGAATCCATAAATACCGGTTACATACATTGTTCTGTCCGCCCATACATCCCGAACTCACGGCGCTGCTTCAAGTGCCAACGGTTCGGGCATGGCACAAACTCTTGCAGTGGCCGGCTTACTTGTGCTAAGTGCGGCCAGCATGACCATCGTTCAGACAACTGTGAACCCGAAACCTTCACCTGTGCCAACTGCCAGGGACCCCATGCAGCGTACTCGCGAAAATGTGAAAAGTTCAAACAGGAGAAGCAGATAATCAATGTTAAGATCACCGACAACATCGTATACCCAGAGGCGCGGAAGAGGTTCGCCTCTTTCCCCCTGGGGAGGTATGCCGACACTGCTCGCCGGGGGGCGGAGCGGCGACTTGTTTCAGCGGGGACCCAGTACCGCGAGTCGGACTTGACCCCGCCTCCGACCCCCCCCCCCCCCCCCCTGGGTTGCCTAGGGCAGCCCAATTCGCCTCCGCACCACTCGCTGAGCCAGCAGCGGTTGTGGATACAACCACGTCTGGTGGGAGTGATGCTGTATCCTCCACTTCCGCTCCACCGTCCCAAACCACATGCTAGGGCATGGAGATGGAGATGGGGGAGCCAGCGGCAGCTCCCATCCCCACCGCACCACCTGCGCCATCCGAGGCGTTTTTGAAACCCTCGGCGGTTGCGGTCAAGGAAAAGCGCGCCCCAAAGGGTCCGCGGTCCAAAGAGCCTGATCCCTCAGGCGCTCCGAGGACATCCGAGGATGAAATGGACGTCGGACCGTTCTTGTCTGCGGTGCACCGCAAGGAACGCGTCCCGACGACAAAGCCTCCCGACAAGACAAAAAAGACGAGAATAACAGCCCCGAAAGATGACACATAAACAACACAGTCCAGTAGCTCCGAACACTTCTTAATGGGAAGAGAAAAGATAGTCCGATGGAACTGCAGAGGCCTCCTTAAAAATCTTGACGATGTATACGAAATACTGCATGCTAATCAGCCAAGTATAATGTGTGTTCGGGAAACACATTTGAATTCCAAGCAAACAAATTTCTTGAATAGTTACATGGTCTTCAGAAAGGACAGGGATGGCTGCACACATCCTTCTGGCGGTGTGGCCGTAACTGCCCGGAAATTTTTAGCCTGCCACCCTGTCACTCTGAACACTGTCCTTGAGGCTGTAGCAATTCGAGCAATAATATTTAATAGGTTGATAACGGTATGCTCCATATATATTCCCCCTGATCTTGCACTTTCGAGCTCTGACTTCGAGGCGCTGGTTGACCAGCTGCCCGAACCATACATCTTAACAGGCGACCTAAATGCTCACAATTCACTTTGGGGCTCTTCTCGTACGGATGCCGGGGTCGCCTGATAGAGAGGTTTCTAGCATCCTCTGGAGCATGCCTTTACAACAATAAACAGCCTACATACCATAACATAGGAAACAAGACATACTCATATCTTGACTTGGCTATTGGCTCCGCAGTTCTCTTTCCTCTTCTCGAGTGGGGTGTGGGCACTGACCGATATGGCAGTGACCACTTCCCCACCTTACTAACATATATAGGTAAAGTCCCAAGCAGTTCATCTTCCCATAATATGTTCAATGAAGCACGAGCTAACTGGAATACATGTGACATCGAAACTACACTACACAACCGTAAGACACCTACATGTAGATGAAGCCGCTCAACTCCTTACGGCGCACATCCTCGATGCCGCCGAAAAGTCCATTCCCCACGCCTCTGGTGCCCCGCGCAACCGGCGGAGGCAGTGGTGGAATGAGGACTGTATGCGAGCGCGAGAGGCCCAGAACAGGCGTGGGAATTCGTCGGTACCCCACGTCGGGAAACCTCCTCTTGTTCAAACGGGCCAAGGCATTCGGAAAACGTGTGCGCCGTGAGGCAAAAAGAAATAGTTGGCGCTTCGATCGGTGAACTTCGGTTTCGGTTCGGTGGGAGAGGCGTGCGGAGGGGGTTTGGGTCGACGCACACATGGGGGGGTTACAACCCCTAATCCCCTCGCGGGTGCGCCACTGAATGGGCGGTTTGGCGCACGCGGGCAGAAGCAGTGCCGGCTCCAGGGGCAGTGCCGGCTCCAGATAAAAAGTATCGACGTTCATTTTCAAGTTACCTTTCGCTGTAAAGGTCGCGTTACGGGGGAAAAAAACCTTGCAGATTTCACGCGCACATCCCGAAAGGCACGCATTGGTTCTGTGCGAGCGAAGGGGAAAATGCCGGTAATGATCCACTTTTTGAAGCGCAAGTCCTAGCACTTAAAGTCTGCTTTCGTTGGCTTTGTCGGGAAGCATTGCATATATGCTCGTACAGTTGATGACGACAGAAGTGCAGAAAAAGCTTTCGCTGGGAACGAGTCACTCGGCCTACCTTATTGGTCCCACGCAGACGAGGAACCGCCGCACAAAACAAAAGCGACGTAGTACCCGTCTGACATCGACGTGCCCTTACCGTATCGCGTCAGCGCCGACCGTCAAGCCCGGGCAAGTGACCGACTCAAAACGCGGCCGTGAAAGCGATGGGTTGGCTTTGATACAGACTACCACTGTAATATAATCAAGAACGGTCACGGGGGAGCGCGCTGAATAGGCAACGGGCGCTACTCGGGTCGTGCGATAAAGTTGATAAAGTCCATTCAGGTCGAGCCACGCAGGTCAACGTAGCCATGCATTCAAGCTTTATCGTTCGAGCAGTCGATGTTATAGACTTATGAGCTGCGCTTGCAAGCGGGCAACTCGATGTTATGTCAAGCATGCAGATGATGGATGTCACTACAGAACTTTGAATGAGCGACAGAGCGGGCTAGTGCTATTCGCTTGTAAGTCAAACGGGAGGGCGCGGCACGCCGCTCGTCGATGCGCGCCGATGCGCGCCTACAGGTTCAGGCATAGAAGAGGTTCGTACACAGCGATGACGACGACGGAAATGGGAGAATCTAGCCGCGAAGTTGACCAGTGACAGCCGATCGGGCAGCCATGGCTTATGTGACGTCCCTTAGGCCATGCCTTGGGTTGCATAATGAGGACAAGTGAAGAGAGAGCGGTTGGCTTTTCCGCGTCTTTCACATCGATTTGCGCGCTCACCGCTTCACGTGCACGTGTAATATTTGGCTCAGGTATTCCTGGCAGTGTAATCTAAAAACGTCGCGCAGGTTTACTTGCACTGCTCAAAGAGTGTTGCAGGGTCCCTTTAATCTGAAAAGTTCCCTCCTTTGTTCCAGATGTTTTGCCTGTCCTGTTTTTGTTTGATGAATGTATTGTTTCTGGGACACGTGTAATCCCTCTCATAGAGTTACTAGGGGACACAATGTACGCTCTCATTCTGTTCTGGTACACTCTGTTCTGGTTTGGCAATTTCGTGTCAGGAGCAGTTTTCTATTTTTATATGTTTTACTGTGTACCCCATACGTGTATATTCAACAAAGCTGGTGTTAATTGTCACATGTAATAAATATGCCCTGTGCTTTGTATTTCTTTTTTAAATAAATGAATGCTTCATGGATCCTGTGCTATAACCAGTCTTCCTTTGTCATTGAAGCATGGCATAATCCATCTCAGACGATCAGGGCCCGAGCAAAAAAAAAAATGCTTAAGACGCCTTGCCGTCTTCTACGCAATGACGGCACGTGTATTATATTTTTATTATTGCGTAATTTTTGGCAACTTTAAATTCACCAAGTAAACCCGCCTGTGCGGTGCATGAACGCATCTGCTGAGAGCGTTCGCGTTACTTGCTGCCGAATTCTGCTTTGTGGGGTCTATGAAAGAGCCGAAAAACAACCACGGGAAGAAGCGTCTTTCATTACGTGGTTCATCTTTCCCGGCCTAAAAAAAAACACTGCGTGGGCGACGAGAAGCGCGCGGAAGGCTTTCAACCCTGCCGTTGCGCGCCTTGCCCTTTTCATTTGGGTTATTAAGAAATAGTTAGTAATAAAATATTATTTATTTGTTTGTTTATTCGTTTGTTTGTTTGTTTGTTTGTTTGTTGTTTTGTTTGTTTGTTTGTTTGTTTGTTTGTTTGTTTTGTTTGTTTGTTTGTTTGTTTGTTTGTTTGTTTGTTTGTACAGCAGGCCTCAATTTAGGCCCAGCACAGGAGGGTCAACAAAACAACTACGACAACAACAAAAAATTCCCCCGCATTTCCCCGAGGGGGAGAATGTGAAAGTGCGAATGCACGGTTGTCGGCCCGCTTGCGGCGCTTGCGCTCGGCCCCCGCAGCCCACCGCCTCGCCGCCTTCTCTTCCATCTCTTCCATCGGGTTTGTAGTATCACGTGTACACCACGCAGTTATCAAGCCGCTATAACGCCGCTGAGTCGCCAACGCACGCCGCTGACGACGTAGTTTGAATGCGTTAAAGATATAAGGCGCGTTACTCACAATATCAGCGTCGCGTCCGTGGCTTATTCGGTAGAGCGTCGGGCTGCGGCCCGCAAAGTCCTCGGATCGAAACCTGGCGCCAGATGCCGTTTCTTCTTTAAATATAGAGGAGCACTGCGGACGCCGACGCCGCCGACGCCGGCGGTGGATGGTTTGGGGTCGATTCGCACTTAAAACTCCCACCTCCACTCGCGGGAACCCCTGTGTAGATGCGACGCACAGGGGTTCACGTTGCAGCGTTGGACAGCGGAGGAACGGCGCTGGAACGATGGAGCGAGCGGCGCAGGCACCGCGTTTTATAGCGCGCATAACGGTGAGGGGACGCGCCGGCGCCAGCGCGGCAGCCGCGGCTATGACGCAACACAATCCACTTTAATCCAATCCAATCCAATGCCCCTCGCGAGAGAGTGTCCTCCATGGAGTGTTCGCTATCGGAGAGGAGAGGGGGTGAGCGGCGGAGAGCGCAGCTGGCGCGGCGAGGAGAATGGGGGAGGGGCGGACAACGCCGACAACGCCGGATGGATGCTGGGACAAGGCGAGTGAATGAGATGCGTTCGCATCTAAAAGACTGAGCTACACGAGACCAGCATCGTCCCCGACAAAGCAGAAAGCACATCAAATACACAGCTCACAAAAGTTGATTGATTATTTGCGTAAACAGTTCTGAAACAGGCGCTACAAGGATGGGATGCACAACCAAGGGCGCCGATTGTATCAAGTGACCATCGCAATGAAAGCCCATGCTAGCGCCGATTAGCTTAGTCACAACCACCGCATTTCGAAATACGACACGAATCGTGAGATCACCTGTTCATCGCAAGGCTGAGCAAAACGTGCCCAAAGCCTCCATCTCCGCGTTCGAATCTTCTTCTTTTCTCTTTATTTTATTATTTTTTTGTTTCCATCGCGATCACATACGCGGCTACACGCTTCCCGTTGCCGACGGCGCGCATCGACGAGCGGCGTGCCGCGCCCTCCCGTTTGACTTTGGCGCCGCGGCTGCCGCGGCGGAGAGGAAGCAGAGGACGCAGACGATGCGATGCGCCTCCGCTGCCACAGCAACGCGGCGCATGCGCAGAGAGCAAAGAGGGCTGGCAACTCTGTGAGGCGCCACTGAGCAGTGGAGCAATCACGTTCGGTAGCGGTGCGCGCACCAAGTCTGCGATGCCGTACCTGTTGATATCAACGCAGATCCGACTGGTAAGTAGCGCGCCAAGCTGCAGCGCGCCCCGCAGACGGGCGTCTGAATCTGGGCCGCTTTCGCTGCAGGAGAACGGGCCAACCATCGTGGGGGACCGAAACAGCGATCCCGTTCTCATGGAGCATCTGGGAGCCCGCAAGGTGACTCAGCCCGGAAACGACTTGTGAGTCCAGCTGCTGATCGGCCCCTCTTCGCGCGCACAAGACTCGTGTTGTTTTCTGGACCGTCCAGTGCAGGTGCCGAGCGAGTGCTTTGAAATGTTCAGGTTAATGCATGCGCCTTATTTTGCGGGCCATGCTGTACGGGGGCGCTTCGAATATCAGTTTCGGGCTCACCGCGGACTCCCCGAGAAGCGATCCGGCATTTGTTTTTCACATATATTTCTACGGCGTAGGGAATCCTCGGACTATCCGCGGTGAATCTGAGACTGAGCCCCACTGATTGTTATCGACGAAGCCGCAGCCTTGAAACTTTAGATGGCCACATATCCAACTTAATTCGGGGGGCTTTCAAATCTCGTTTCGAAGGAAAGATCCAAGAAGCGATTGTCATCGACGAAGCCGCAGCTTCAAAGTGCAGCTGCTCCGAGATTCAGAGTGACTCGTATACACCCACGAACTTCCGACTCGTATTTGGATGAAAATTTCCCGGCAGAGGCAATGCCCTGCAACATTATCACTCAATAAGCGTATGCCCCTAATTGAAGTCAAGCTAACAAGGAGTGGCCTTCGATAAGCGGCCTCGTCAAGTACTTTTTACATTAGCCAAGTGACGTGCAGTGCAGGGGTTGAGTGAAAGAAAATTACTTCTGAAAGACGGCAAAGAACCACTGACCCTCGTTAGTGCCTGATGGTCCTCAACGGTCAGAGTTATCAGCTGGGGTAGCGGCCTTTGTGGCAAACTGGCACGATTGTATTTTACTCGTCCGTTTGGATTTGCTTGCTCCGTGTTGGATCGAGATCTTTGGGGGACCTGATTGCCACTTCAGAGCAACTCGTGGATCCATGGTGAGAGATAAGTCGTGAAATATCAGTTATGAACATGGCCAAAATGGCTTCCTTTAAGTTCAGAACAGCACTTGGAGAAGAATACTAATAAAGAGACAGACAAGTGCAGGGTAAAAAAACTGGAACATTGCTCGTAAGTCCCGAAAATGTAGCAGAAAGCAACACACAAAAGAGGTCGTTGTTTGAGTTTGAAGGAATGTCACTGCCCTTAGCAGAGGGGAAATTTTCGCGTGCACTACTGTTAAACCCTTCTTTCTTTCGTTAAATCAAGAACTTCTTTCTTTCGTTAAATCAAGAACTTCATAAGATCAGTACTGTCATATTGCGAGCAGTTGGTTCCACGAATTCCAGTTGGTTCCAGGCGCATCCCTGGAGCTGCCGGGACATCCACAGCACTCGCCTGCTGGTAGTTGAGCAATGCTCCAAAAGTCCGTGGTGGAAATAATAAGCCAGCCGGGGCTTGCCCTGAAGTCGTTGCACTCCAGCGGACATGCGAAACACGGCTTTTTGTTGTACCACTTCCCCACTGAGCAGAACGTTCTTGGCTCTCATATCCTTGAACCACATAACACAGAATTCCTCCAACTTCTCGTGTCAGGTGGTCTTGAGGTTCTTTTTTTTTAACGTAATTAGAGACGAAGTGGTGTGGATGAGGCCGCCTTTTCCCTTCGAGAAGTTGAGAAGTGTGCTGGCCGGGATGCTGTGGTCTGTATAAGCAGCACAGCACAGCTTGTTGTTGGGCTAGTTGGGGCTGCATTTTTAAAGTAGAAAAACTGCTCGTAAAAGACGGGGCGAAGATGAAGGAGACAAAATTGGCACAGACTCACAACTCAGCTCGCAGATGTTGTGAGTCTGTGCCTTTCCTGCCTCCTTCGTCTTATACCCCTGCTACACGAGCGTTTGAAAGGACATTTCAGTCGAATGGCCTTCGAAATTTCAAATGTCATTCGAACTGGAAAGAGTTCTGGCGATCTACACGGCCATTCTCAAAGGCAGTTGAAAGTTTCCGCGTTCGCCTGCCATGTTTTGGTGTCGCCGCTGCTGCCATGTTTTGTTCTTGGCGAAAATTTAATTTTACAGTTAAAATGGGCAAAAAAGCAATTATTGTGATCAAAGTGATAATGATCTACAAGCGCGCACAAAACATGCACAAGGCAGCCAGTTTCTTTTTGTCTTTTTTTGCACCGCCAGTGTTGAGAGTACCAAGTTACCTCGTAATCGTAGAGCGAGTGACTGAGAACGAAAACAAGTGAAAAATTATGAAGACCTTGCACTTCAAACACCAAGTTTTACTCGTAAATAATTGTTTTTGTTATAACAGCTTGCAGAAACTGAGCCCGAGGGTACGACCGTTCGTGTTTCAAAGGCCTTTGAGACTCTCAAAGGTCAGTTGTCGTGCTCCTTTGACTGAAATGCCATTTTAACCAAATGCCTTCGAAAACCGTCGTGTAGCAGCTCAAAGGTGTCATTTGAGTCAAATGACATTCGACTCGAAGGCCTTCGAAACGCTCGTGTAGCACGCATATTGGTCCTGTCCTTTATGCGCAGTTTTTCTACTTTAAATATTAAAAAATATAAGCAGCACTGTTCCAGCCGGGCCTGCTTGATGTGATCAGAAACATTGCAGCCAGTCCATGACAGAGGACCGCTCGCCTAAGCTCTGTTACCTAGCTAGTGTCGACCTTTTGTTTTAGTATGGTAGTGCCGTACCACTGGTACTGCTGTCACTGTACTGGGGCCTTCTCTTGAGCTGAACGAGCAGCTGGGAGCTGCACACGCCTGCGGAGACAGGTTTGGTGCTCGGTTTATTCACTCGGAGCCTGATGCAGCCCCGAGTACCGGACGGAGGACCCTCCCCGGACGGTGCTGAACAAGCTGGAGCTCATGGGGTACCGCGTGGTGGCCATGTCCGGCATCGGCCAGACCTGCATCTGGACTCTGCACAGGCCGTGACAGCCGACTCCTCTCGCACCGGCCTGTGCAGCCGGGAGAGACAAGACGTGCATTCTCATTTTCCCCTCGAGGGAGCATCGAAACAACCTGGGCAACCTTTTATGCAAACCACTTGCACGGGTGCAGCCTTTTTGCACCCCACAAGTTGCACTGGCTTCATCTTTGGTCGTTGCGCACCTGTGACCATATTTTTAAGTGAGAATTCTCTACAGATTGAATCCTGTTATGCGTCGGGGTTTTTCAAGTTGGCATTGACTTACTTTTTCTTTTCCCCCATTTATTGGTTCTAAAACAATCCATTGGCTCCCTGAAACGGCCTGTTGATCTCGCCGTGTTAGTGAACGCGGCAGACTTATCTCATAAAGCTGAAGGCATGTGCGTTCAAGTGGTTTCAAGGGGCAACCGTGACAATGCGTCAATTTTCGTCTCTACTAATGCATTTACATATGTCCCGTGACTGCATTCTTTTTTTTTGTTTCGGTCCAGTTTATTAGGCAAGCACAGAAAGCCAGCCGTCATAGCTTCCCTGTCTTGTAGGTCAACAATAACGTGATGGCTGCATTTCAAATATGTACGTGCTGCCCTGCACCAACTGAGGGCTACTCATGTAAAACACTTGTCACTGAATGTAGGTCAGGGTTGGTTGGGACATTCTCCGCATAGGTGCAGAGATGTCTTGTTTCTTTTTCCTTTTCCACGTGTTCTTTTTCAAGCAAAGATTTAGTGTCGGTATTGATGCCAGTACGCCAATACACCCTGCTGGGAAGCCAGCTTTCCCTGACGATGGAAATGAATGATCGTGGGTGAAGGGAAAGAAAAAAACACTTCCCGTGGCCAGAATCGAACCTGGGTCGCTCGCGCTATGAAGTCGCCGCCTGTCCGATTGCTCCAAGCGAATGCAAAGCAGCAGGTACCAGTTTGTGCTCTGCACACCCCAGACCCGGACGCTAGGCCTGCGGAGTGCACACCTGAGAGTTGCTGTGGGTATTGCTGGAAAAGCGGTGCGTATACCACCAGAGCAGCGCATTCCCGCAGCCTGGGATTGGCCAACCAAAAAGAATCCATCCCGAGAAAGCTTCGCGTTCAACCGTTGTCATCGTTAGGCAGATGGATGCATGATTTTTTCCAAGGGGGCTTATACCTTCTGTTGGCTAAACTCTTCTCTATGCGGAGGGGGGTGCCATTAAAGTTTCGGGTGCTGTTTTTGGACACCCGATCACCCGACTCCTACAAGCTCAGTTTGGTGTACTGCAAGTTACCTTACCATATCAAGAGCACCTTGCAGTCCATTACACAAAATCAGGTCAGTTTTATGTAAGTGTAGCTGTACAGTCGTACTGATGAATTGGCATTGGACTATGGAGAGGTCTTGCCATAGCAGGGCGTATTAATGACCCCGTTTAAAGGGATGTTTTGTGGAGCATGACAAAAAAATCTTCAGTTGTTGAATCAATCACCAAACAAAACCACCCCGCTTAAAATATGGCCCATGGTTGCCCAACTACTGAAGTAAGTCATAATGCTGCTTAAAAAAAAACTGTTAGTGCTTTGAGTAGGATTCGCCACCCTTTTTTATCGCTGCTGTCTTTCATGCTTGCGTAGGCGACTTTACAATTTCTGTTCCCTGTTACATATTCCTGTAATAAATTTATGCACAGTTAGAGCCTATCGAAGTGTGCCACCTAAGTGTCGTCGCACTGCTGCTATGGAAGGTTCACAGGTGCTTCCTAAGACGATGCAAAATGCCGCCCATTCCTGGGACCCTGCTTACAGCTGGACAGCATGTTGTAATGTGTAGCAGCACAGCAGAGCCTCCCATTTTCAGCTGGACCATTAATAAACAGAAGTGAATAATTTCTTCCTTTTTTTTCTTCTTCAGTAACTAATCAGACCATGCTTGAAGTGACCATGTGCCAGAAAACATCACGAAAAGCTATTCCCTTCAAGGAGGGGTAGTCTAGATGTGACCCAGTGAGATAATCCAAAAATAAATTGGCGAGCCTGTTTTTCTTTCCACCACCGGTGAGGAGCTTTGTGTGGAGGGCTGAGGTGCAAAACCAAGCTTAGAACAGGAAAGGCACTACGTTTTGAAAGAAGCCGTTATTAACAAGAAAAGCATGGTGACACGGAGTTGCTGTTACTTAAATTCCACGAATAGAGTGGCTTTACAGCTCGCAACAAAGCAGAAGCTTTTGTTCGTGCTGCGTGTGCTTTAACGAAGTTGCCTTTTTCTTCGTTTGTACCATGTCAGCTTCAGCTGTAGTGATGTTTGTGCGTACTGTGAAACTGGTGCTGTTTTTGCGAAGTAAACAGGAACGCGTGTTATGCTGGCTGCCCGAGACGTGTTCGGTCAGGAAACGAAAAAATGTCCGCTGTGCTTGCTGACTGTGCCCGAAGCTATGCCAATGAAATGCAAAGTGCAATCTCTGCCTCACTCATGTTTTGTATGTTTTACTTGTTGATATAAAAGTTTATATTTTGACTCCATCGTACTTGGCCTTTTTGATATATCCTACCGCTTATTAGTGTGGCAGGAACTGCTTCTCTTTTGTCTCAAGGCAGATCCAGGTCAGATTGCAAAATGTGCAACACGTGGTCCTGTCCTGGGGCGGTATTCTCGAGTTTTGTCCCTTTTGCATCCCTTTCAAAAGTGTCCCTTTTGGCGAGCCCTGATTGGCTAAAAACAAAAGACTGGAAGTGACGTAACGCAAGCGCAACAAACCTGCTGTCAACGCCCACTGCTTAACCGGAAGTACGTCATGATGAAAGGGACGTTTTAAAAAGGGACAGTTACGAGAATACCGCCCCTGGAGTCATTATTAGAGCGCCAGAAAGAAAACGCCAACACAGGAAGTAGCGACTGTTTGCAAATTTTTTTCATGTCCCTACTGAACGCATGGCCAGGCACGCACGTACAAGGGATCCATTCCTGATTGCTGCCCAGCATAATTGGGAAAGCTCGTGCTCTGAACAATGATCGGAATAGTCACTAATACGATCACTGCCACACCTTTTGATACGATTGGCTTATTACAATTTACATGACATTTCATTACTGCTACTGCCCGGAATTTGTACCTGGTTGAGTTGCATTTCACATGGAAAGGTCATTGCACTAGTTCATAATTTAAATTTAGTTTCTGTGGCCTTAAACTCCAAAAAACAATATGCCCAGGTTTCTTTTCTTTTTTTTTTTTTTCCTTTGTTGGGCTCTTCTGCTGAGCTCTGGGACTGTGTGGGAAAGCCAGCTTACTGCGCGGGTTAGAACAGAAATGCGTGCACGCTGTGTGGCAAAACCAACGTACAGCATGACCGCCAAGAAACTGCAAATGCTCCATTCGAGCACATCAAAGGTCCCCTGCAGGTGGTCAAAAGTAATCCAGAGCCCTCCACTACGGTGTGCCTCATCGCCTGTGTTGCATCGGCGTGTTAAACCCTCCAATCAATCAAATCAATTTGAGTGTCACCCTAACTGGGATTTGCCAGAATGACAAGCACGAGTTCAGTACGCCTACTGTTACTGTTCAAGGAGGGCTTTGGATATTTCCTAAATGCATATGAGGACCTCTACTTGAGGATGCTGGTAATGGTTTAAAGCAACAGCTGCACCCTTTAATGACAGTGGTAATTAAACAGCAACACGCTCACTTCTGCAATGGGTCGGTACATATTTCGCAATGCAGTCCCTGTGTTTACAACCACGTGCTGGAACCAAGGCTTGAAATCGCACGGCTGTTACAGCTGCATTTTTGACAGCGGTTCGGCAGAACGTACAAGTGCACGTAGAGGTGTCTCTCTGAATTAACTAGCCTGCACGTCATTGTGGCACTTCCGATCGCTTGCCGTGGTGGTGTCTTTATTCGAAGAGATCAAAATACATTGTCTGCTACAGGGACAGAGACTACAGGCTAAATTGCCTGACAAGGACTCTGCAGTTCAACAGTGAACTGATGTGAATTGCCAGAGTAGCTTCTATTTTGCAGCTCATCAAAGTGCCTGACAGCCTAACTTTAGGGAAGTGGACTTTACAGATGTGGACTTCACGACCTGCACAACAGCAGCTGCTCCTGCATCCACGCAAAGACAACTAGAGGCACACAGTTCACTGGACAGCAACAGAGCAGTGCGTGTCATTCTTTGCTTATAGCACACTTGGCTCCCCTTCGCAAACAAATGCTGCCTTGGGTCTTTTTCTGAAAGGACGCAGACCTACCGGGAAGCTAAATCCGCCACTAGTCTAGCGTTTTGCCTCGAGCCTACTATGATGCGTAGGTGGTGCCTTCAGCCACACTGTTCTGTGCTTCTGGCCTGGCGCGGTTGTCAAGACAGGGTTGCAAGCTTTGGTTCCATGCAGACCCTGCACGTGGCAAAAATGTGGATCCTTGCTGACCGCACTCCAAACTGCTCGTGTCAGTGTGAATACATTTTGGTTTAGTAGGGGCGCAGTTGAGTCACCCTTCCACCAGTTTTCAGCACTTGAAAAGGTACGGTGTAGACCTTCCATGACACACTTATGATGTCCAGTGTAGGCACGTTAGATGCACTTGTTAGTTGAACAGTGCAAGTGCTGTTTCTTTTTTTATAGGAATTATGCTTTAGCTTAGGTGAGATAGGACTTGTACAAGGGGATCTCGCTAGGTCATCCCTGTTATTAAGGAAATACAAATGCAACACACGAAACAGTAGACATGGCTTTAAGGCTACAACTGGAGAAGGCTCATTTGGGAGATCAACATGCTGAATTGTATAACCACAATATATGCATCTTGAATTTTGTAACAAAAAGATATTCTCTAGAGTGCCGATGGTTGTCTGGCAAGAAGTGATTGATGATTGATTGATTGTAGGGTTCAACGCGCCGACGCAACGCAGGCGATGAGGCGCACCGTAGTGGAGGGCTCCGGATTAATTTTGACCACCTGGGGATCTTTAACGTGCGCCGAAATCTCGTACACACGGGCGTTTTTGCTTTTCGCCTCCATCAGAAAAGCGGCCGCCGCGGCCGGGAATCGAACCCGCGACCTCGTGCTCAGCAGCGCAACGCCTTAGCCACTGAGCCACCGCGGCGGGTAACTGGCAAGAAGTGCAGACAGAATCACCAGTTCTGTAGCAGCGCTGATCCAGCTTTTGCAGGTATACCACCGTCTTTTGTTTATTGCCAATTTCAGAGTGACTGCTGTTCCATATGCGATTCATGTGGCAAAATTTAGTGCTGCAGTAAAAATACAAGGTAACGGAGTATGTTTGCCAAAGCAGCAGTTTGGGGACTTGTGAAGGAGGGGGGGTGTTCTTGCACTATTGACTATCCTTCCACACCTAAAGCACGTTAGGGTTGATGGTTGTTGGGGGATTGTAACTGTGGTAGCAGGACAGGCCGCAGGTTCGTATGGACAGACCCCATGGATGGAAACGCATACACAGCGACCTTTGAAGGACAACTGCAGGTGGTCAACTGCGACCAGATATGTAGAATACTGCAGAAGCTATCAGCCAACCCACTTTGCCAACGGCAAGTTGTGGTGACAGATCTACTGAGCTCCTTTCCAGATGTATGACTGCTGCAACATATCAAAATATACAGTACTATAATAAGGGTAGCGTCCTGGGCACGTTGGTACTCCATTGTTAAATAAAATGATTGCGCTAAAAAGGGACACGGACAGAGTAAGGACACCGCCGTGTGTGTCTGTTCTTACTCCATCCGTGTCCCTTTTTAGTGCAATCATTTTATTTAACAGTACTACAAAGTGGGGCTGCAACCATGCTTACGACGTAGACGGCCACGCTTCACTCTGCAAGAGACATTGTGGGGAAGCCAGCTTGCGAAGACCAAGCTTACCTGCACCAATCCCCTTCAACTTTAAGCACAAATGCATTGCTGGAAAGACATTTCTGTAGGGGCAATGTAAACCGTCTTATATCACAATATGCAGGCACTGAGACCTTTCTGTATCTTATTCTGAATTCTTTGAAGTGAAAGCTTTTTTAGCAGGACCGGTGGCATCCTGTCAAAAAATTACATCATCTTCCCGGAGGGGAACCCTGAGTAGTATGTGAAGCGGCCATGGGGTCGACTGAAGTTCCCATTAGTTTTCAGTTTGTCATTTCCGTTGACGGTCAGCTTCGCGTGCCTTCATCATATCGGTAGCTTCTTGACGTAGTTTGAAAGAGTGAAGGACATAAGGCGCGTTCGCAGCACATGCTCCCATCTCGATTCGTAGCGCAGTGGGAAGAGCGCCACGTACCTCCCGTTGCGGCCAGAGAGTCGTGGGATCGAAACCGGGTGCCGCCTAACTATTTCTTTTTATAGTGGACTGCGCTGACGTCAGCCCAAACGCTGACGGGGCTGAAGAGACGCGCATGCGCAGTGGAGTGCGGACGGCGGACAACGAGGGAGGGACACAGCCCGAGCATGAGATGCTTCACATCTAAAAAACTAATGCAGTTCCCCATAGACCGGTTGGTCCACAAAACGGCTTTGATAAGATCTCTGGAGACACGGCACGTGTGCAAAACCGGGCTTCCAATGAGTCGGAACGTTTACTTGAAAATTGAGAAAAGGAAACAGTTCCAGATCAGACAACACATGCATTGATCACGAAGAAGAGGTACAATAGTATATACCTTTGTCGCATAAACCACATATGGGCATACGTTTGGATCATTCGTAGATGCGTTTACTTAGTGCATAAAAAATGGTCGTGTGGGTTCGTTCCTGGTTTGCGATTTGGGTCTTTGGAGGTTGGACGGTTGATTGGACGCACTTTCAGCAAAGCGTGGATGCAGTTCGGATGTTAGAAAGCTTTTGCACTCCTCTCAACTTTCTGCAGGAAAAGATGGTAATAGTTTTTTCCCCATCCTGGGAGAGGTCTTTTTTCAACGGTGGACATAAACAGGTCAATGATGATGATGACACGGAGTGGAGAGGGCACTCCAAACACTCTCGAGCATGGACCGTGTTGTGAAAATAGCTGTCACGATGCAACAGCAGCCATTTGCTCAACAAGCCCCTCACAGATCACGCACGTGATCTGCACATGGAAGACCGACGAGAACCCAAAGCCACCTGCTGGCCAGCCACAACGCGACTGCCTGACTGGTGCAGACAGGTGCTTGCCTCCTTGGCGCTTGCTGCCTGACAACTTCATCTTCACTGCGCAAGAATGGACAGGACAAATTTTCTGTGTGTTAGTACCAGTGCGGGTGCCAACAATACCCAGCATCCCACCCACACCTATCCATGACCAAAGCTACAATATTCCAACGACTACAAACGAACTCTTACCCCCAAATACCCTACTCCATGCAATGCACCCCACCCTCTACCCCGCATCTTGCAATACTGCCCCCACCCTGGCACCCTATACCACCTGGTACGGACGGGGGTGTCAACAAACCCCGTCCCTTGCTCCCAATCCTTAACCTACTTACGAGCAGTGGGTGGCACAACTGACCAGCTCCGACCTGGTGGAGAGGGCCCGGGTGGCCAGCGCAGGCCAGGGTATCCCCCGACTAGAGGAAACCCCCCACCAGGCGGGTGCCCAGACAGCAGCACCTAGGGCTCACATAAATAAAGTTTATTCCTCCTCCTCCTCCTTCAAGAAACGTTTAGTTGAAGGTGAGCACCTTTACTGTGTTTTTTTCCCCTCTGTGTGCCGCTGTCCATTTCTGCACTGTGCAGATGAATCTTTCCCAACTAGCCCGGTTTTCTATGCTGCTACGGCACCCTTCAACGCGGCACTGCTGCACAGGCACTGGCTTGTGTAGCAGTGCAGTGCATCCTTTGAAGATGATGAGAGTCTGCTGCACAGCTCCAATGAGGGAATTGTGTGAGCTGCCTTTCCAGTCAATAACAACTCGGCTTTTGCACATTTCGGCAATTTTTGTTTCGTCTGCCGAAAAGTAAGCACTTGGCTTTACCCCAATTCGACCTCATATGATACAAGGCACTTTTTATTAATTATAGTCTAAATGGGCATTAATTTCTGAGGTTTTACAACACTGGGTTAATGACAGCCCCGTTAGAGCCAATTTTCTTTCTCTTCCAGTAGGCTTAACTGGTGGAGAAGCAAAAAGAGGTGACAATACAAGTGCCGCCCATCTTTTACTTCTCAAGCTGCACAAACTTCGCTAGGTTGAGCATTCAAGTCAAAATACCCTTCAAGATGACAGGGACACTTTGACATGGCAATGCCGTTTCACACTGTTGGCAACCAAAGGCTGCGTCCATTGGCCCAAGTGAAGACAAGTCTGGTTGATGCCTTTGAATTGCATTTATGCTGCAGGGCCCGGTTTCACAGCTTCCCCGCCCATGCCTGCAGCCCCTCCTCCAATCCGTTCAACTTAAAAATAGGAGGGAAAGTTGGGTGGGTCGTGCATGCGTGTTTTCCAAGTTGCACGATGGTTCTCGGATGGTCGTTCGTGACACGACTGGAGTGAGTGTTGGATGCTGGTGGATGCCCTGTTCACTGGTTAGATCAGTATGGCTTGGTTTCCGACTGGGACTACGAATGTAAATGACCATGGTGAGGCAAGGGCTCGGCGGCGATGGAGCCGGGGAGCCCTGATGAACTTCTGAAACTGGACCGTTTTGTCTCACTTGATGGAACATCTTTCTGTGCTCTGTGTTCCCCCTCTGTCCATGTTGCAAAAAAGGAGTCGACCATCGAAAATGGCACTTTTATCTCGCAACATCACGTCACGTCATGTGACATGGTGAATAAATTCGCCGAGAGCGTGGTAATTATTCGTGGAGCAAAATGCATCGTATTCATGATTTCCTTACAAATGGGCTTGTTTGTGTTATGCTACCAGCATGCCTTCGTAATGAGAGGGTTGGGATGAGATTTTCCATAACACTTTTCTTCCATTCTCTTCTTCACTCCTACCGGTGGAAAGATTGTGCGTGGAGCCGTGTCTTGCATTTGAGTTGCCAGTGTGGGTCCAGCTAAGTTGCAACCAACACGCGCACGCATAAATAGTGGGACATAAACGGAGCAGAGGACCCTCGAGTAACGAGTTGGCTTCCTTCTGTACAACCGCTGCCTCTGCTCACCACTGATTTCCTTGCCTTGCAAGGCAGCACTGGTCATGTGCACTGGACTACACTAGACGGACACACGCACTCTTCCAAAGTGAACACGGAACCATAATGCCACAAAAACACTCAAGCACGAGGCCAGAAGCATCCAGCTGAAACGAGACGCCGTCAAGTGTTACCGGGCGTGCACATGTCAAGGCCCAACCCACTGGCGTAGAACGTCCTCGGCCCATTCACCGCACGTCCAACACAACGCAACGTAGTCCAAAGCACCGCAGCTGTATCTGCAGAGACGCTAGGAAGAGGACGCCGCCTGCTGCAGCTTTCGCAAGACTAGACTCTCGTAGTCGTCGTCGTCGGCGACCGTTCTGGATGGCGGTGGCGGTGGCGGTGGCTGCGTCGGCTCAGTGTCCCCCAACAGGCGAACGGTGAGGGGGCCCTCGTCAGGGCTGCCTTGCTCCAGCTGGGATGCCAGGCGCTGCGCAGGGTAGGGAAGGCAACAAGACACATTCGTCTACGTCACGAGGGCAATGCGCTCCGCTTAGAAACACTTCGCTTAGAAATACAGGGCAAACTTTTTGTTTAATAATAGTGTATTTAGTAAGGCATTCAGGGGTCGTTAAAAAGTAATTAGAGAATGTTCATAACCCTTTTCAGTGTCCTAATAACCCATTTTTTTTTTAATGTAACAGCATTCTCTGGCCCTTAACCCAGTTGTTTTTTTGGTGCGTTTATATTTGACCTTCAAAAGGAAAGAAATGGGAGAGAGGGTGCAGTTTGTCAACAGAAATATTAGATACTACCAAAAGAACTCCGACAGAATTGCACAGGAAGTTATCAGACATAGCTCCTGCCTAAATGTGTTTTTTTGTTCTTTCTTTTGACAAAACTTCATTCAAACTTGGCCGGCGGCCAGAAAGAGTTCTTAGCTCTGCAATGGGGTTTTCTTTGGGCAGCTGAAGCTCATTATCCTTTTATTTTGCCATACCGTTAGCCCTATTGGCCTGGTACAGGGTTGAAAGTAATGCATACTGTTAACCTAGTGTAAAGCATGTCGTGAAAAGTGCACTTCAGCCCCTCAAATGATTGGGTTCCTTCTCTGCCAGCGGAAATTTTCAATGCTGAGCTTATCCTAGTCTCCTACTGTTTTGCAAGAATTAGAGATTTTGAACTTCAAGGGCCATATTCTGGGTCCCCCCTCCACTCCACTTGCTCCCTCCACTCGGCTGAGGGGAGGACTCCGCAATGCTTACGCACGGGGAAATCGCTTTCAAGGATCTCCTTCACTGGGGGCTTGAGTGGAGGAGGGACTCAGAATAGTCTTTGAGACACAATGTGCTGTTGGTGCGAGATGAAACTGCCGGGAGGGGGCAAATGCCACGTCGGTCTATAATTGACGTAAAACCTTTGGTATGACGAAGTTGATGCTGAGTGCCCTGTGTGTGGGACAAGTGTGTTTCAGAGTTCCACGGCAAAGCAGATACGCGCCCTCAGCACGATCAAGTGGCCCAGCCGTTAGCAGAGCTGATGTGGCAATCTGTGCACACCCCGCAGGCAGTGTCTCTAATAGAGACTCGCTTTCCCTAGTACCAGCCACGACATAGTGCTTCGTAGTGTCTGATTTTCTTCTCCTTGAGGTTTTTTTCTGCCATGACAGCCACACTGTCAGGCCACAGTGCGCAACCATCCTCCGAATGAGGGCAAACATTCAATTCCAGCAACGTTGTCATCATCGTCATCATCATGCTTGTGTTGGCCTCTTTCGTGTTCTTCCAGCCATCCCAGCACTGTGATGCCCTGGTCCTTTATTTGGCCCCTGAACTTCCTCATCTCGTCTCTCAATCGAGTTGGCAGTGTTCCTCCCCTTTCCACTTCTGCTCCCGCCTCAAGGTAGCCACTCCGTGACCTGCCCAGCCCATGTCCACGTCTTGATGTCTTCCACCCGAGTCTATTCTCCGAAGTGCACAAGATGTGCTCGTTCCCTGCCCCTAACTATTGCTGCTGCCACCATCCTTTGTCCCACAGCTCAGTGGGCTGACTGAAGTTTCCCACAGAGGCGCTCAATAAGGTGCCAGTTCCTGCCCCACAAGTCACCACCGGCAGTGGGCACCGGTGGTAGTGCACCTTTCTCTTCAGTGATAGAGGGAACCCACTGCTCACCCACAAATACATTTACAGCACCGGACCCTCCCTATTACCCACTCTACAAGGCCTGCTTCCGCATCACGCATATCTTACAATCAACGTAGCTTTGCCCGCATCTACGGCAACACAACATCTCCCCCACTTGCTATCCGCTCGTGGAATCACCTTCCTGACATCGCGTCGCTCACAAACCCAGAAACATTCCGCCCTCATCTACGCAAGCATTTTTCATTTTAGGACCAGAAAACAGCAGTGCTTGCATTCCTTTGCGTGGGCACCACTTATTCTCCTTTTTTACAGTTACAGTAGACTCTCGATAAACGGAACGTCAAGGACCGAAAAAATTAGTTCCGCAGGAGTTCCGTTTACTGAGAGAGATGTGTGAAAGTGTATATTTTTGTGCATACACACTCTTAATATCATTTCACGGAACTCTAAGCCCTAGAAGGTGAATGTAGCTGGTAGTTTTTCAGAAAGCAAGAAAACTACAAGAGGTTTAGACACAGCATAAGTTGATTTGGCAACAATGAGTCGCTGTGCACTACAAAATGCATCAATTCTTTTTTCTTTGAGTCCTTGAAACTGCATCTTCACGGAGGCTAGAGGCCTCAACTTCACGGGTGCTTACGAGCCACTGAATTTAGAAGACGGCAACGTGGTAATGAAGCAAGAATAGCACCACAATGGCACGAATGAGGCGACAGGAGCTGAGCCCTGTAACCTCGCCGTATTGAATCGAGACCAAACGACTGGAACAAGAACTGCGATGTTGCATTCGTTGCGCTAACCTGGCTGACCACTAACGAGACGACACTTACGAGGCCAATGAGGCTAAAAAAAACACAGAGAAGAAAAAAACAAAAGGAACAGCCGGAACCATAAAAAGCTGATTCTCATGCCAATGGGTTTGACAAGAAGTTCCATTTCTGGTTCTGTTTACACGGTGATGCAAAAATTTTAGTTCCGATTACCGAGTTTTTTTACATTATCTGAATACAAAACCAACCAACTTACAGGCTACTGTTCCATTGAAGCGGCAATCCTGTTTAAGAGATTTCCGTTTATCGAGATTCTACTGTACTACTAGCATGATTCCCCCCAGCCCGATTTTTTTTTCAAGCCTTCCCACAGTGCTTTACTTAATGTTTGCATCTATTGTACAAGTCCTCTTGCTATGCTCGTGATGATGACACTCTGTTTATTTTTGCAGTGCACGACTTACTTGACTTGAAGATGCACCTACATTTGTGATATGCTCACCCACTTTTATGCTCACTAAACATTTTCCAATCCAATCCAATCAGCTATTGTATAACTTCCGCTGTTATTTTGTTGCGATTTTTTCTGCAAGTCCCCTTTACCCAATCCCTGCTGGGCCTGCCAGGCACTTTGAATAAATAAGCAAATAACTATTCGAGTGTGCCTGCCGAATGCCACCCATTGCACCCTAATTCAATGCCTAATTTATTTTTTGTGGTTCACTGGGCCCCAACACGGCACACCAGTGGAGCACTTGCGTCCTGGTCGCACTGGTCGCACCCTGTATGTTCGCAGAGTAAGATAAACTGGGAGGAACTTGGACCGGTCAAGGGAGCACAATGCTGTGACGCTAATGTGTGCATTGGCTCACAGCGGCAGAGGGTTCCTCGAACTCGACGAGCGCCGATCCGTTGCGGACCACCAGGCAGCTGATGGTCCCGTACTGGGACAGGCGCTGCCGCAAGCTGTCCTCGGTATAGCCCCTCGCCCCAGGCTGCTGCTTCCAGCGGACCTGCACGGGGGGAGAGAGGGGCCGGTGAGACCACGAGTGGCCTACGAGAAGGACTGCCACTGTTCCAAGAAGTTGCACAGCACAGCTCCCAGCACCTGACCAAGCAATCAGCCGGTCCACACAGGATGAAGAACTACGAGCAAAGAGAGGCACGCGGGCAGGCACTAAGAGGAGACCCTCGTCAATGTCTTCCTTTTTTCTCCCTACGCATCTTCCTCACTTACTGCACACAGTGTGCTACTAGCTACAAAAATCGTGACCCAATAAACTTGCTCTGGAATACTGTTTCCCAAAGCAATGCAGCACAGCTTGACTAAAGCACACATAATCCTGCCTCACGATGATGGCACATACACTGCCATGTGGTTTTTATTTGGATGCATGCACTAGCATGACCTCATCATGACATTGGAGCCGTTTGCGTGCCTAATGTGCTGGGCCTGTTTGACAGTTGTGCGCCCGAATCTGCCTCCTGTGCCACCTGTCTCATAAATGGTCGACAGTTGCGATACTTGCAGTATAAAGGGGGGGGGAAACTGGACCCCCTGCCTCCAGTAACAGCTCACCATGCTGATGCAACCCTAGGCAAAATAAAAGGAAGCCATTGGAGCACAATCTGCGGCTAGCTGGCCCTTTTCTCCCGACTCTGCCACCATACTCTTTCGTGTATGACCCAAGTACCAACACACCTCAATCATCCAATGAACACACACGACATAGCAAAGTGCCCCAAGATCAGATTTCAAGTTACATAATGGGAGCCAAGCATGGTGTTTCTCGACATTTTTATGCTCTGTCAGGAATGCTTCCTGCCCTCCGCAAGGGCAGGAAGCATTGCCAACAAAAGCACCTAATGGCTACCCTCTGCTGCTATGCTGCAAAAGCTGGGAGTTATTGCAAAGTTTCACAGCTGTACAGTGTTTTGACCCCCCACAGTGGATCAATGGCTAAGGTGTGGTGCTGCTGAGCCCGAGGACGTGGGTTCGATCCCGGCCACTGTGGCTGCTTTTCTGATGGAGGCGAACAGCGAAATGGCCCGTGTGTCAACATTTTGACGCACGTTAAAGATCCCTTGCAGGTGGTGAAAATTAATCCAGAGCCCTCCACTACAGCACACCTTGGAGATCAAGTGTAGCCTTCGCGCACTGAGCCCCGAAAATATTTACAGCTCTCGACAGCTGCCTTTCCCTTAGGGATGGCTAGTCACTTTTCCAGCTCTGACCTCCTCTCGTCTCCACAGCCTTGCTCAAAGAGGGCACGACAAGCGTTCTGTTTCACCTCAAAACCGGTAGTACAATTGCTGAGTGCACCTCGAGCTCCAAAGCTTTAGCACTTTGGAAATTTGGAAGTAGCTCCCAGTGTGACAGCACTACTGACTGGCACTGTGGAGTGCTCGAGGACAACTTCGTGCCATCCTTCGCCACTCGCCCTCCTCACAGCTGATTGAACACTGTGCAGTAGCAGCCATTGCGAGAGACGCCTGCGGTGCATAATAGGTTGCGATCCTGAAACAGTACTCTCGCATTTCACATTGTTATGGCTACAAAGGATGTCCCAAAAATATCAGGTGCAATGGGCAGGCATCGGGAAATTAGCTAGGTAAATAACAATAGTGTCTTAGCATAGCGGGTGGTGCACACTACACTACCATTAGTGAGTACGGTGACAGAATTAGCGTGCAAGTTAGCGCGATGGGTTAGCGTTTGGAATGAGCTCGCATGCGTGAGCTCATTCCATGTGCTAACCCAGCGGTTTGCTCACAAGCTAGCACAGTACTGTGATGTTGTCATGGCCACCAGCTGGGTCTGTCTGCTCCACTCACAGCTTTGACTCAAATAAGGACATCACTTATGGGCGGACAGAAAGGCAAGTAGGCGCACTGTGTGGTAGAAAAAAGAGAGCAATGATCAGCGAAAAGAAAGAAAGAGAAGAAAAAACAATCTGCCCCCAGGGAGATCGGCAGACGACGATGGCAGGAGACGATAGTCTTCGGCCATGCATTCCTCTCTCCACTCTTGCTCCTCTCACATACACTGCAACGAAGGTTTGCTCAATTCAATTCAGTTTTCTTGCATTTGCGCCCCTTGTGCACCATCTATTTCAACCCTTTCCTTATTTTTCTGGTAAAAATAAATACCACGTGTAGTTCTCTTGACTACAGGAATGCTGTTACTCTCAGTGAAAGATTAATGTTGTGCCCCACCCTCCAAGTGCGCCTAATGTATTGTTCCCTCTGTGGCGAATAATGCTGACATGTTTCAGCACCGGTTTCCACCAGCGTCAGTAGTTTGGACAGGTCCCGCCTGCATATAAGCACTTTTTGTTCAAGCATTCTTCCAAGTCTTGCCAGGGCTGTTGCATCAAGCGACAGACATGCGGACACCAAAATTTTCGCACCTACCGTAATTACCCGATTCTAACGCGCCCCCGATTCTAACGCGCACCCGATTTTCCAGGCAAAAAACCTAAAAAACTTCCACCTCCGTTTGTAACACGCAAGGAACTTTGCGAGCAAGAAAAACGAATGCGAGAGAAACGGGCGATTTATTCCCCGAAGTAATCTCACTCCTCTCACTCCTCGTCGCTCTCCCAGAGCTCCTTGTCGCCTTCCGCTGACCGCAACATCTCGTCATTGGTGCCGCCAAGCGCGTTCGCGATGCCACACTTCTGAACTAACGTTCAACCATGGTCGATGGGATCGTGGCCCACGCTTCGCATGCCCATCCCGCGAGCTTCTCGAGGCATACGCTTCAGCCAACCGCTCGTTGTGAACGCGTGCATGGGAGCCGCTCGTAATCCGCGGAAGCGGCGCACCTTCGTTGCCGCTGCTGCCATTGCTGTTATCAAGCACGCAAGTGGAATAATTTGTCGATTTGTGTGAACGCCGAAAGAAAAGCCAAGGCGCCTAGATCCGAAAAATTGTTGCTAAAAGCTTTGGCACCATCTTGAGATGGCGATGGCGATGAGTGGAACGAAATTTCAGCTGTTTCGGCAGTTTCGGTTTCGTATCCGATTCTAACGCGCATGCGATTTTTCGGCCTATTTTTGCGGAAAAAAGGTGCGCGTTAGAATCGGGTAAGTACGGTAGGTAGCCAATGAAAGACTGAGGAGACTCTTTGATTTACAGTCTCAACCTCACTGTGGATAGTTTGTTGGTAGTGTGATGATTCACTGCACCAAAAATGTGTGAAAAACGAATATGGGATTGCTTCTTGGGGAGTCAGAGGCTGACAATCGAAGAGCCCCACTGTCGTCCTCAAAACATGGCACACGCACAGGTAGGACACAGCGAAGGAACAACACAACACAAGCTTCCCTTGAGCAAGATACACAGGCAAAGCACATGCCACACCGACGGGTGCGTGCTGCGCGCATCTTGTCCGACCCGACCACCCCACCTTGAGGCGCGTGAGGCCGGCCTGCTGCCTGAGGCGGTCCTCGTGCTGCGCCCGCTGCTGCTGCATCTGCCGCTGCAGCAGCTCCCGCTGCTCGGCCAGCTGCCGGGAGCCCTCGCGACGGAGCCGCTCCACCTCCTGCTTTAGTCGCTGCTGCGCCGTGCCGGCCTCCTGGTTGGGGCCAGCCTCGCGCGCCTCCAGTTCCTCCCGCAGCTTGCGCCGCTTGGCGTCCAGCCCCTGGTGGCGGATCTTGGCCGCCTGGCGGGCCTTGAGCACCGCATCGTAGGCGCTCTGCGCACAGTCAGTTGCACTCTGTACGGCCACTTCCTTCACAGCACAAGGGCAAGGAAATGCAGCAGCAAGGAGGGCCAAAAAGCTCGTCACGGCCAGCTCGACAGGGACCAAGCTTCCTTTCTCTGCGCCCTTAAAAGCGGTGCCAAGGAAAGAGATGCATAACAGTATGAATTTTCTTTTTTCCACTCTCAAACCGTTCAGGGAAAAGGTGATGGCACAGGACACTCGCAGTGCAACACAAACGAAAAAGAAATAATCTTGTACTATATCTTTACAACTTTGTAGCATTTGTTGTTTGGGAAACAGCCCAGAACGCATGTTAACTTTCAATCAAGAAACCCTAGCATCTGGACACGCATACCATAGCTGGTTTGACCAATGTCAACTTGGGTCGGCTAGACCACAGATACAGAGCGCCACCTGGTCGCCTGTGACAATGGACACGCACCGTTTTTACGCACTGCTAAAGCCAACCAGATCAACGGATCTGTGCTGTGGCAGTGCTGCATCAAGCTAGCACGCTAGTGAGCCATCTTGACATTTCTACAACTTTAGCTTCTTTGGCTTTTCCTATTATTGGTCCTCACGACATTTTTTTGCATAGATTGTATTTACCCTGCTTACCCTATTACACATTTGCTGACTACACCTGGGAATGGGGCTAGCTTCGACTCTGTTAGGTCAGCTTCAGTATTACAATCGAAAATTGGCTCTGCTTCGGTTGCACATGAGGGTGCCATAGGAAACTCAGCCAAGAGCTGGACAAATGTTCAAATGCATCCCAGTGATGCTCCCAGCACTGGGCAGCTGTCGTGCTGAGGTAAGCCAGCTGTTTCACTTTCACACTCTGCCTCGCCAATAATTAGACAAATATAAAGGCATCCGTGAAATCCCGCACTAGTTAAGGTACAAGACCTGCACCCAGAGCCCTTTTACACGTTCTCTTCTCGCTCCCGTTCCACAAGAGACTCTCGGTGAAAACCACTAACTGAATAGCTTGAATGGAAAGCGCTTAAACTTTGACTAGTAAACAAGGACGAGAAAGACTACAACACAGGACGTGTTGCGTCCTGTGTTGTAGTCTTTCTCGTCCTTGTTTAATAGTCAAAGTTTAAGCGCTTTCCATTCAAGCTATGCATAACCAACTAGCCCCTACAGATGCCCTGTTAACTAACTGAAACGCATCACTTCTTTCTGCTTCCCATACAAGCTGAACTAACGGCATGCAGCACGAAGCGTCCAACAACAAAGCTGTCAAACCAAAGGAGAGCACCAAAACAGCTGCTGAGTGGACTGAGTCTGCAGTGTCAAAGCAACTGAAGCCTCAGCCTCCATTTCACAGCGAGGTCCAATCTCATGGAACTTTAGTTAGGGCGTAACAATGTACGTTATCAGTGCCAGGCTGAAATGTCACCAGGTTGAATCCATACAATGGTGGCAGCCTCAACAATACCACGAGATTAAAAAAAAAATCCTCAATGGCACACTTCATTCAATGGAACGGCCAAACAATGTCTACCGGTGTGGATGCCACCAGCCCACTTATCGTCAGGCAATTGCGGTGGTAGTTGTTTACATGCACTGCCTATATTTACATGCGTTCCCGCGTAATTTCTTTCTCTTTTTAAAAAATTGTATTTACTAGTGGCTTTTAGCTCAATCCCTTCACATGTAATGCCCACTTGATCCCTTAGGGTACTTCAATAAATAATTCTGCACCGTAGCAGGAGTAACCTACAGAATAAGTGAAGCAGCAAAGTTTCTTCAGCCGCACCAGTTGCTAAACTCCACCTCAGAATGAGGCACCCTGTACAACCTCAACCCTGCCTTTCAGTAATGGTTAGCAAATGCATATATGACGTCTGCCAATTAAGAAACATAAAGGTAACAGCTAAATAAAATTCCCCTGGAATTTTCAAAACATAAAAAAAGGTTTAACAATAAAAAGGGAGCTGTTTTAATTATTTGAAGAATTTTGGCTGGTTTGATTAATGTGAGAAACCTTGTGGTGGTGAGAAACAGTGCTGCGCTGTTCCCATCATCACAGGAGGGCTAAGTCAAGGGTCACTGAAGAACCCCGTATATACCACCACACTTCTCGCAAGGCAGTTGGACATGAAGAGAAATAGCTCCTTTGTAAAGACCGCGCTGTTTGAAAGTTACAGGGCCTGTTCTAATCGCTGCCGCTTACCCTTGCTGCTGGGTCGGTAAGCACCTCCAAGGCACGAGACAGCTGCTGGAAGAGCTCCGCTGGAAAAGACAGGAATGGGGAGAGATTGCACACTGCTCGACAGGCCAAAACAGAACAAAGGCTCATGAGGAGCACCATAGCAGAAAGATACAGACTACCTGACCTTCTAAAACTTTTACCAGTCAAGCAAGGCTCCCTCTATTACTGCTGTTCTGGCCGATATTGTTTTTTGCACACTATCAGCTCTACACTTTTGCTTACAGGCATTCATTTATAAGACTCTATAGCTCTACACTTTTGCTTACAGGCATTCATTTATAAGTCTCTAAGTTCATCTTGTTCCCAGCAGAGCATTTCTCAAAGTGAACGCAGTGAGAGGTTCAACGACATGTACAGTATTGCACTAAAAAACAATCTCCCTTACATAGGCGTTCTTGCTTCTGCTTATTGCCTTACACGGTAGGGTCCTTCCTGATGAAGCCTTCTAATCTACTACGCTTAAGTTGGCATTGCATTTCATAAAACCATCTGTTAACGAAGTGTAAAATGTGACAAGTGGAATTGCAGCTGATTAAGGCGGATTTCTGGGCAAGTTGGTATTCCATTGCAAGACCGTTCAAAGCGCAAGACGTAAAACGAGGGACGACGAGAGGCACAGGGACACGCGCGTGTCCCTGTGCCTCTCGTCGTCCCTCGTTTTACGTTTTGCGCTTTGAACGGTCTTGCAATGGAATTGTAGCAATTAGAGCACATTTTTGCACTCTGTACGGTGCTTCCTCCCAATGAGTGAACTGTTAAACGTTGGGTGCTACCGCTTTCTAAAATGCAATGATTGAAGGGAAATTTCTCGTTGCCACTGTCTGCCGGCCGACTACGAGCACTGTATTTTGCTACCAGGCCATGTTTGACACGTGACAGGAAACAGTCAATGTGCAGGGAACGTCATCTACCCAATCTTCCCTTCTCGTATTTCCCGTCCATTGGAAATACAGTTCCCACATCCACATACCGACCCCATGATGGTGATGGCAGAGTCCGGAAAAGCATTGACGGACTCTGGTGATGGTGATGTGCCCTTTGTAGCGGGTCGCCGCTGCGTTGGATCGCGCGGCGTAGCCAAAGAAAGACGAAACTGTCCCTAACACACAAGAATTGATGAGCCACTACTACTCAGTCCTCAATGTCGCATCATGCTCCCCAGGAAGAAGCACAGGGCGGCCAGAAGCTGCTTCAGGAGAAATGTTTCGCCGTACCTGCTCGGGGATTGTCGGGGTTCTTGTCCGGGTGGCATGTCAACGCTTTCTTCCGATAGGCACTCTTGATCTGGAGGAGGGGAAACAAGGTTCGAGCAACGAAACCACACGAGTGCTGGGAATCCCTGGACAGGGAACAAGACTAGAGGGAGAGAAGAAATACACACAGACATTTCGCAAATGTAGGCACGAGGAGTTGGATACTTTTGCAGTATTAGCCGTAACAGCCAGACCTCCATGGATGGATGAACGCAGGTTGCTTTCAACAAATATGAAGCCATCAACAAGACTTGTGCATCTACAGCCACCAGTTTGGAGCTCTTGCGGCTCACTGAAAGTGTGGTCGCATTCTGAACACATTGTAGTAGCGCTAAGGACGGAGCACAGAAGGAAAAAAAAAACACAGGACGAACGCTAGTCCCTTCTGCGTTCCGTCCTTAGTGCTACTACAATGCGTCCAGCCATCCGTAAACAAACCAGCCCAACTTTCCGTCCTCAAGGTCGCATTTCGTTTGTTACAGAAACTGGGGATAAAAAGTTTATTTCAGTGCGATCATGAGTTGCAGATATTGTAGGGAGTGGTTGAGTTCGCATCCGTCAATTCAGGTCCATGCTTCTGGTAACCATGCAATTAAATGACAGTAGCAATAGCTGCAAACGAGAGGTGCATCCATGTGAGTTGGCACGAGCTGGGTTAGCAGGCAACAGAATGCTTCGACGGCCCCTTAACCGCGCTGTAAATCATAAATACACCCTCGACATCACGAGGTTCTTAAGCTGTCCGGCACCTGATCGATGTCTTTATGGCCCCACGCGAGCCAACGTCATATGAAACAGTTTGAAACCAGGCGGTCGACTCATTTCATGGGGCGTTCCGCCGCTACTCTGCTGTACTGGGACATTTTCTGCCTTCATCGTCAATGTTTCCTCGCTCGACAATATTGATAGGTGAAATACAGTGGGCTGGAACGGTTATGGCTGGTGGCATGAAGAAAATTCTTCTCAACATCAATAGAAGCGAACATCGTCTTGGAATTCCAGCACCAAAACCGTGGCGAATTTATCGGGTTGCGCGGCCTCGAGGCCGGAAAAATGTCGAAAATGTAGTCGCCCTGTACCTAAATCGCGATGCCCGATTACTTTAGGTGCAAATGAACCAACCGGCGAACCGCGCGGACATGGACGTACTGTCAGGCAGACAGGCATTTTAAAATTTGTAAGAGGTCGCCAACACAAAACTAAAGCGTCTGGAATTCGGGCTTCAAGACACGGTCCTCTAGTTGAGCTTGAACTGTATACACATCTGACTGTGCCTCGATCGAGACACGTCGGTGTTCCCGCCGAGATGTGCGCGCTCAGCGATTACCGCGGGAGAAACTCGCGGTTACCTCTTTCTCGTCAGCGCCGATCTCCACTTGCAGCAGCTCGTAAAGGTCCGTTTGCATCAACGAATCCATGGGGATGACCTGGCTGTAGCAGCAGTAGCAGTGCTATTCGTTGCAGAAACGTTTATGGGTACCGTCCTCCGGTTTTCGAAACCGTGCCGCCGGTTACCAGCCAATATATTTGTCTAGAGTCAAATCTGTACACTTTTTTAATTTGTTCGAACTCAGCATGTTCGCAGAAGAGAAATTGAGCAGCTAAAGTTGCTACCGTGACAAATTGCTAGTTCTCCTGGCAATCAGCAGTCAGAAACCTCCACAAGTCTTCGACTTGTCTCCGGCTTGGTGTGGCTCGTGTGCGGCTTGTTTTAGTGCCGCCTAAATTATTGAGGCATTTACAAAATATTTTGCTTGTCACCATAGAATTGACATAATATTATATCAGCATAGTTTTTCAAACAAGCCATATGATGATTAAAGCCTTTTACAGGCACAAACTGTCAGCCAAAGTACTCTGTCAGTGCTTTCGTTTTTGTGCACAATACCGAAAGCGAAACCGCACCTTATAAGGCATTTCTGCGGGTGCTTCAACTTCTGCGCGAGCTACAGGCTACAGTCGATCCCGGATATATCGAACGCTAAGAGGATCGCGAAATAGTTCGATATATCGATAATTCGAAATATAAAATACACCCATCTGGAGCTTGTATGAAAACTCCGCACATCACTGAGAGCTTTGAGAGACGGCGACAAGCGGTAGCTTCCGGATTTGCTCTTCAAAGGACAAAAAATATGAAACAGAGCGACGACCACCGCACTTTATTCAGCACGGAAAAAGTCCGTGAGCAATGCTTGCTTTATCTTCTCGTCATGAAGTTCACCAAGCTATCTTCAAGCTTACCAACGCCATTTAAATTAGAAAGACCGTCGCCGTCTACTGCGCTTCCACGACCACGAATTACGCTGAATGCAGACGCAAGCTCGGCTGCCGTAGGCGGTTGGGGACGTCGCCGGCGTCGCTAATAAGGTCCGCTTTTTCGGTAACGGCGATCCGCATCGTGATCACCTAATCACCGCGATCCACCACACCTTGCACGTAGTCGTCAGCAGTTACGAACTTACATGCTGTTGCGGCCCCCGGGATTTCGCATGGGAATGATGACAGCTTTCTGTATTTCACTCTCGAGGCACTCAACGCCGTTGCCTTTTGTATCCGAACGCCTCTCATCTGGAGCCGCAACGAAGCTGCTTTGCTGAACCACTGCAGGAACACGTACACGAGACAGACGGCCGTGCTGCGCTGCCTTCACCTTACGTCAGAGAGAGAGAGAGAGAGAGAGAGAGAGAGAGAGAGAGAGAACAATCTTTAATGAGTCTGGCGATGTCAGCCGAGCTAAACCGCCTAGCTTGCTGCGCAGTTTCGTGTCCAAACGGGCAGCGAGGAATTTCGAATTTCGAATGCCTTGGCAACCGACGACTACTTTTCACTGGCCTCTGCAGCCTGTCTAATGATGTCCGACTTCATCGCTAAATCCAAATTCTTGTGTTCTTTTCACGATCATGTCTCCGGAAACACGCCGCCGAGAAAGAAAAAAGAAAAGAAAAGAAAAGAAACACGCAACACGTCGCGCCAGTCTTGATGCCAGCAGAGCCGCCACTGGGCCACAACACAGAGTTTGTATGCGTCACAGGCTTCCGGTCGGTAGCCCCTTCCCCTTCCGCATCCAATCACACCCTGCGTCTCGTCATGAGGGTGTCTCATGCTAGTGTGTCGAGCAGGTGGAGCAGGTGTTGAAACAAGAGTTACTTTGCAAGTACTGAAGGCCCCCACAGGGCCGCGAAGCGCAATTAGTCATCGTCATTGCCCAGAACTCCATCAGGAGAACCACAGTTGCAGGGGAACTCACGGCGCGGCGTTCGATATGTGGAATGTGATGGTGAACGAGAGTTCAATACACACATACGAAAGTGCTATACTTTTGCATAGCATTTCCAGGGGGATGTTTAGACTGTTCGATATATGCAACAATTCGACATATCCGGGTTAGCGTATTCCGACTTGCCCAAATTTCCGCCTTGATTCGCGCCATGATCAGAGAAAAATTATCACGCGGTGAATGACCGCACTACAGTGCACTAATTCGGCGCATCCGCGGTCTTTTTTGTTCCAGTAGAATGCTTCAACCATGTTATTCGGTTGACCGGTCAATTTAAAGCCAATTTTTGCGAGAAAAAAGTTTTAATGTTCTGTTTAACGCGCACGATTCCCGCCGATTTGCTGACGTTGGAGGCGAGTCCCTAAGGATAACAGGATTGCTGCCATGCTTTAACCCGCACACTGTGCACATAAACAAACAAAACACGTGTAGTACTAGCGAAAACATTTAACTGGGAATCAAACTAGCCTCAACTAGCATAATAGTATGGTGCGCTGTCCGAATATGCCAAATGGGACCTATTCCAGTGCAAAGTCCTTGGTCCCCCAAGTATTGCCAGCCCCCTATCCACAACGCAAAGTACGTACTTACTGCACTTACCTCCTCGACGAGTTGGTCATCTTTCAAACTTGAAGGATAAACAGCTAAAAAAGGGAGGATTTTGACAACTGACAAACAGCGTACACTGCAGAATTAATGTTTATTAAATAAACTTGTGTTGAGGTGAGGGCATATGCCTTTTAATTCCAAACCTTGATGAAGCAGGCTTGAGTCTTTTGAATTGATTGATCGTGGGGTTTAATTACACGCCGCGACGCTACACAGGTGATGAGGCACGCCCTATTGTGGAGGGCTCCGGATTATTTTTGACCACCTGGGGATCTTTAACGTGCGCCGAAATCTCGAACACATGGGCATTTTTGCTTTTCGCCTCCATCAGAAAAGTGAGCCTCTTGGGGCAGCTCAGGAAGCATAAATAACGGTGTTTTGGAACAGCTTTGGACCAATAAAAGAGGAGTTTTGGAGAAGTTTTGGAGCAGTGCAAGTCTGCTTGGGAACAGATTTTTAGGGTCAAACATCATTTCTTCCCATTTTTTAAATTTCTCATACACACACACACACACACACACACAAAATCACATGGCTCTTACCCAACATTTAGCTCTGAACCGACTAAGTTTTCCGCACATTAGAAATTTACCCTATAATTAAAGCATCACAGCTGATGCGCGCATCAACTTAAATAAAACTATAAATAACCAAATGCTTTGGATAGCGACACCTGAAACGACTTCAGATGAATAAAAAATAAACGTTCGTGTTATTGCAACAGCGCTGCTGACATGAGAAAGAATCAAAAGAAGAGTAGATAAGCAAAATTTTGTCTTTTCCACGCAATAAGTTTGCCATCATTCTGCACCTTACAAGACCCAAGGCAAATGAAAACAAAAAAAAAAGGCCTATGCTCAAGTCAATATGTCAGTGGCATGGGAAATGAAGAGGAAAGTAAATATAAATGATGCATTGTCTACTATACCTGAAAACACCAGAAAAAATTAAAATAAATATTCATCTTTACAGGCCACAGCAAGATAAAAAATGCTTTAGCATATTACCCACACTAAACTCTTGACCACGCAATATGACATCTACCTTCGAGAAAGAAATGCCCAACAATGTTTGGATTTATTCAGCTATTGAATATAACAGTTTATCATACTTTCTTTTCATCGCGCATAAACAGCGGAGCAGGAAAGAGGGGGTGAGCACAGCCAGAAAAAGAAAGAACTGCTGTGTGGTAAGCACAATCTTTAATCTCATCCTGTTCCACAAGGCACGGTGCGGCGGAATCTGACATCTGGAGCAATGCTGCCTGCATAACACTGCCTGTTGCGTCAGCCGCTTTCCACAACAGAAGCCAGCAGCAGGCGCGAAGGGCAACAGGAAAGTGTTGGTTCCGCGATTCTCGGCTCATGCAGCTCAGGCAGTGTTATACTGGCGGCGTTGTTTGGAGCGACAAGTGCACTTGCGACGAGATAGAACGAGCCGTGAGTTTGACTGAACAGTAATATACTACTTTTACTTCTACTCTATGGCAATATTTTACTTTTCGCTTTTGACAACGAGCGCAAAGATTGCAAAGATGGCTGGTGACAATTTGCGCGCCACGACGCAGCATGCACCGGGGCGAAGGTGCATTTCGGGGTGAAATTCCCGCACTGTTACCCACAACCAACTTCACTCCTAAGCCCCGCGGAAAGAGAGAGAGAGAGAGGAGGTTATGTGGAGTGGCAGAGCGGGCCTTAGCTCACCTGAGCTTGCCACATCACAAATGACACCGTGACAAATGCGTCTGTGCTGCTCCCTGTGCAAAATGACTGGCATTAAATCGCCCTATATACCATCGGGGAACATCGAGGCATTGCTTGGGAGCAGTTTCGGTGCGACAATGAACTTTCGAGCAGGATTGCGCAGGAAAATGGAGCGGCTCTTCCACTCCTGTATAATACATTGAGTAACTATGCACTAGAATATGGGGCAGTGAACTCACCATAGGGTTTTTTACAATACTACTGTACTGAACTAAAATAATGCTAGTATAGTTCACTATAATATGTCCTTGAAACTGGCTGCATGATGTAATCCATGGTATCTTCCACACGCCACCGAATGCCAATTAGAACCCATTCCTATCGATCGCAGCACCAAATTCCTCTCTCGGTATTTGCCGTTGCCGACGATGATGGCCCCTTGCTCTTGGCACACACCTTTCGTTCATCAGCCCGTTCTTCTACCCCCAACTAGCTCACGGCAGATGCCGAAACAGCCGCGCTGCACTCAACACCACGCACCCCCAATGTTTCCTTCCTCGAAGAGGGCACGTTCACGAGAGAAGCGAAAACGAAGAGTGCCTCACTTCGTTGAAGGGCTTTCGACCAACTCGAGCATGTCCTCCTAGCACCCCTCGACTACTGTGGTGGCAACGATCCAGCGGTGGGGTCCCTGATGTCGTGCACCCTGAGGTAGCGCCTGATCGCCCTCCAGCAGTGCTCGTTGAGGGCGTCCAGCTGCGTGCTGCCGTCCTTGCTGGCATGGCAGGAGACGCGCTCCCTGACGACCCCGGCCAGCCACATGAACTGGTGCACGTCCACCCACTGGATGCTCCTCAGGCCTTGCTGGACTATGGTGGCCGCCCGTGCCTGGTCCACCCCCTCAAGCCGGGCCACCTCCTCCACCAGCTCGGGGTGGCCCTGCATCCGCTCCAGGGCCAGGGCACAGCGCCTGTGGCAAGGGCAGGGCAAAAGGGGTGAAGGGGAAAGGATGCGGACAGGGGAAGGGTCGTGCCTGGTCAAGATGGAAGAACACAAGACCGAACACAGCAATGAATCACTGAGCTATCGAAGCAGCTGGCTCAAAAACGTTGTCACGCAATGAAGAACGATGCAAGGTTCTCGTGGAAATTAGCGCTTCATACAGCAACATCTGCACTGCAATCAACAAGAAAACATAAGCAGTGAAGAAGCGGTCAACACGATGACATGCACTGCAGCCGCAGCAGCCACTTTTCTGACGGAGGCGAAAAGCAAGAATGCCCGTGTGTACGAGATTTCGGCACATGTTAGCGATCCCCAGGTGGGCAAAACTAATGCGGAGCCCTCCACTACGGCACACCTCATCGCCTGCGTTGCGTCGGCGCGCTAAACCCTACAATCAACGATGACATCCAGTCAAGCACCGGTGAACAGACTGCTGCGGCGTTTTCTCCGCGACATTTATTTAGAGTGATATTGTTTCTGGTAACACCAGCATAGGTCGAGAACATTTTCAATCAAATAATAACAATCTAAGATAATAATACTATAGTATTAAACAAGATTAGCTGCTAACTATCGACAATCTCGCCTGGTTGACTCATTTGATGATGGATTTACTTTGGCTTCGATCTGAAATCCTGCGCTTATGATTGCTGCGGTTCCAATTCACGCTTGCCCAAATTCAGTGAGCCTCAGCTCCCCTCGCCTCATGCACACTCAACGTGGGCTCTGTAATGCAGTCTCGCGAAGACTCGGGCTGGCCCAGCCTCCCACTCAGGTGCACACACTCAGCTGCGCTCATGACACCAGAGCAGTCTTGTGCTCACTCAGACTCACGCACACGTCATGGTTTCAGCCCAGATGAGGCTGAGTGGACTCAAAAGCAAGTCTGCCCAGGGACGCACCCAGGGGGGTAGGCCCGGCCCCCCTCTCTCCACGCCACCACCTCTTGTCTCTCCTCGCACACATTCTAAAGCGCCGCCATATAAATCCTGGACTTGATAGCTATTTTACGCGTTTTTTCAAAATGAGCCAAATCCACCTAACGCGAATTTGAAAGAAAAAGGTTTGGTACCAGACCTAAATGCAATGCAGTCAAAAGTATTAAATGACATGCTTTACACGTCAGCTAGGGGAAATTTATGGCAACCAGCCACTAAGAATTATGCGGAGAATTTGAGAAATATGAGGATAAGTTCGGATTTGGCTCGTACTGAATTGAACAGCCAAGTTGGCGTGGCATTCTTATGAAAACTTTATTGCAATTGACTTTCAAGAACGGTACGATGGAGTTTTAAGCAAAAAAAATTGGGCCCATCTCCCCGTGAGGGGGACTCGAGTAAATGCGTCGCATAGGGGGTGGGTGTATTGTGTTAACCTTTAGTGTTTGGGGAGTTGGTGGTAGTGAATGCGTTGTATCAGCAGCTTCTTGACGTAGTTTGAATGAGTCAAGGATACAAGGCGCGTTCGTAGCCTCCCATTCTGTGTCGGCTTTGTGGCGCAGTGGGTAGAGCACCATGTACATTGCGTTCCGCCCGCAGGGTCGTGGGATCGAAACCAGGCGCCGGTAAGTATTACTTTTTTATATAGTGTAGGGGGAGGGGTGCGGACCTGTTGTTGAGAGCGCGGAGGGTAGCGTGATGTGGGAGAGGAGGAGTGGGGGAGAGGGCGCGCCTGCACACTGAGCTGTTGCGGACGGACGGCGGACGCTACATGCGAGTTAAAGAAATGCTCTGCATTTAAAAGGCCAGAAAGGTAAAACTATACGTGAAGAGCCGGTGAGTCCTCTTGGCAGCATTAGCAGCTCTTTTAGAATTGTTCCGTAGGGTACTTTTTTGGGCACACCTGAAGACACGACGCTCTTCATTGCCTTGTGATAAATTTCCAAAATGCTTCACAGCATGCTCAGATCATCATTTTCACCTTAATGAAGTGGCTCATACCCACAGAGAGGGGGGATTTGCCACGGCTTGCAAGCAGCGGGTAATTTGTTAGGCACCTAAATGGTAAATATGGGAGTAATAATAATGATAGTAACCAGATTTACTCCGTAAGGACGAGGGAGAAAGATGAAATAATAGTGTCACATCTCTCACTCAGTTTCATTTCGTTCACTTCGGTCCACGTTATCATGGATGTCTGGCGGCAGATCTTTCTCCGATCTCCCAATTGCTGTTGGAACTCATAATAAGCCAGCCCCCCCACCCCCCCCCCCCCCCCCCAAAAAAAAGAAAAAAAAGAAGAAAAAATAAACCTGATGGAAACATCCACAAAACAGCCCCCAACCGTCACACCTAGAGCGAAATCTTATTGGCCAAATGAATTTGGCTCATTTTGATCCGTGCCACAGCAGGGTCTGCCTCATTTTCCATACGAAGTAAGATCTGCGTAGACGTTTGCAGGGCATTGTCTCAACTATTTTCTTGCCACATTTTTTCTCGGGGAAAGTTGTAGCATTTCCTTGCAGTGCAGTTTTATCTGACTTAGTTTTGGTTTGTGTATTTGGTTCATTTCGAAAATAAAAACGCCTCATTTGGTGGTCAATGTGGTATTTTAAAAAAAAAGAACACGCAAGCCAGTACCGCTGCACACTGGCTTCGTACTCTGCTACCGGCCTGCCACTTGCCATTCGCTGCACCCCCTTTAGCCCGTTTATCTGTAACTGGTGCTTGGGTCCTCATGGACAGCAGAAACTTATCGCTTGTTTCGCAAGGGTGGCGGTTTCAGCGGCTCGGGTCGCATATGCTTGGGTGGCAAAGAAAATGTTTGTCTTTAGACATTCAACAAAGTCCTCCATCTTAGTCCGACGTAGTGTCGGCGGATACTGCCACCCCTGCCTGGTGTTTGTGGCTCAATTGTTTAGTTCCCTGAGCCAAACTCACACTGCGTTTTTCACTGGTTTTCGAGGAAATGCTGCTTTTGCGTTTGTCGGTAAAAAGTCTGCTTGCCGCAGAGAAACCCGCTGTTAGGTTCAAAGCCCCATAAGCCCACAAAATCCCTTCCAACATCCCGGTCGTGCACGTGTGCAGCGTCCGCCAAACAAGCCAAGGTGACACCAAAGGCTTGGAGCCAGATGGCGACGAGTGCAGTGGCGCGAGGGGATGCTGGACCCCGTCACCCGGCACCTCTAATGACTGTTATGCCCGCTTGGGGAAAATTACCGCGGGGGGATAAGAGCCCCGTTCCACAGTCAGCGCGTCCATCTGGACAAGAAGAACGGCTAACAAAGGAAGCTTAAGAACGTCACCAAGCCTGATGGCAGCAGGCTGACAAAGTGTATGCGTGCATCGCAGTTGAATGGCGGCAAGAAACATCGGCGGCATTCCTTCGGGCAACTAACGGCAGTGACGGCGGCATCATTGATTGACAGCCATTGTGGTTAATGGCTGCTATGCACAATGGCGGTTTGCGGACCCCAAGCTGCGTTCCTATGAACAGACCTCGAGAACACCAGGCTTGAGCGGGAAAAGGGACGGAGCCAAGGTGACCAATGGTCAACATGAGAGAGACGGGTGTGCAGCGGGTGATCGGCGGAAATGAACCCGAGCCAGACATCTCGACGGCCACCAATCAGACTTTTGGTCGAGGGAAATTTCGGCTTCACCATTCGACTGTGAACTGTTTCTGTATTAGAGAGGTTATAAAACCCTGAGTACATAGGATGTAAATATGAGACGCATCAGACATAGCGTAGTCTTGCGATGTCAGAGTATGGTCAAGCTGTCGTCTGATATACTCGGTGACAACTTAAGAACGGCACCGGAAGTTGCCACTGTGCCTTATCACCGTAGCCGGATGTTTCTCTGCGCGGCGCAAGTAGGGCGTTACTGGGAATATTTTGAACATGGCGTGAGCCGTTCCCGTGATTTTTTGGACTTAATATGCTTATAAACGACTCCAGTGACGACAAACAAACTGCGTGAGACAAAACAGACGATATCACGCATTCATAGCAAACCCCTTTCAAAACGCGCGCGCACTGACGTCACGGGTCCGGCGCTTTGGCGGAGTGATACACTACATGAGGTTGTAACCGAGTATAGTAACGAGTTTACTTCAGCAACGAGCCGAACGAGGGGACAAAGGAGAAGCTCACTCCCACTTTGCATCCTGAGCCGTTGTCCTTTCTTCATAACAAGTAGTCACAGATTTTGTTCGGATAAAAATATGGAAGTTTAAGAGGTTTGCGACGGAGATCTGAACTCTCAAGTGCCTACATGCACTTCTGTTTCTCCCGACTTCGATTGTGTATAACGTATAGGATGCTCCGGAAATATGCCTTAACATAGCAGAGGGAATGTATAGTTACTGTGCAGTACGCACATTTATTCCTGTAAATATTTTAGTTACTGTTGTTCTTTTCTAATTTTGCAAACTTGGCGTAGAGGTAATTTCTCTTTGTAACTCCATCTTTATATTAGAAAACAAAGTGTAATCACAAAAGTTTGATGCTACGCTCTGCGAGAACTGATGTAATGTACACGGTACAAAATTGACTGACCTATCTTTGGGTAGATGTTTTTGCCTGGGACTGTACATGTTTAAAAAAGAACAGGGACACTATATTGTAAGATGGCGGTCAGCAGTCAGGCCATGTAACCTTACTGGGTGAGATTGAGCATTGCAACTCAAAGAAAGACTTTCAACAACGTCTAGATGCATCCCATAGCGCCACATGTTGGGGCTAATCTTAAACAATTTTTTTAATAGGAGTTGCGCCCTGCCTCGCCTCAAGCTTCCACTTCATCTAACTCAAACATAGCAGTGACAGGAGGGGATTCCGAAACATCTGATCGGGCCGGGCCGAAGAAACAGGAAATTCCATCCCAGTTAGTGAATACAACATCGGACTGCACGTTAATTGCGCTGACACACCTGATGACGTCAAAGATCAATCATACTCCAAAGTCTAGACACCGCCTTATGTATGTAATAATAGTAAAGATAGTGTATACCAAGTCACACAATAAAGAAGCACTGTATTTTGTTTTTCTCGTGTGTAATTTTCAGTTTATTCACGTTTAAACTTCCTGCCTGATTCGTTAAGAAATTATGTTCGATCGTTTGTGAAATCGCGGTAGGATGAGTTGTGATTTCCTTGTTTTCGTAGTTCAAGTTTTTGCACTTAGCTGAGCGCTTCTTTGTCTTCTGCATATGCTGCTGCATATGTGTGTGACAGTGTTGTATTAAACAACTGCAAAGTATGAAACTTCGTCTGTGTAAGTCATTGATCAAAATTATTCTCGGTCTCGGTAAAAAAAAAAAAAAATGCTCGGTTTCGCTTACGCTATATAGCACCCCCCTTCGTTATCTGGGCATTCCGCTTCTCGTTTTGCACTTTTTGGATGGCAGTAGTTATAGGCATGCCCTGCCTGCGATGTGAACGCCAATCTTGTCATCGATTAGGTTCCCCCACGATTAGCTCGATATGCATTGTTGTGGGCACCGCTGCTGCTTCTACCGTTCGAGAGCGACCAGGAAAAAAAAGTTCGTCGTCAGCTGGTCTGTATTTTCCAGGCATGTGTTGCAGCCAGAGTAAATGCCAGTGGCATTTACCTTGTTCGTTTTCTTCCTTATTTCTTCCGAGCGTCGTCCTGCCACGACGCTGACGTACCCTTAAAACCGTATATGCGTTGTATATGGTTTAGACTAAGGTAGAACCAAAATATTCAAAACAGCGTTCATAATTAAACCCTTCAATGACCATTAAACCCAAGAGTGATTCAAGTATCACCCGTTATCTCGTCCAGTTTTTCTTAACTGTACAGCGCTTTTCATGCAAAATTGGCGACAGGAAACAAGAGTTGTAAAGAGTTGAGAAAAAAGGCGACCTAATAAGGGAGTGAACCGAGGCAACAGCTAAACAGGAAGGCAGTGCAATAGAAAATAAACTTCGTCATTATATGGAAAAAATTTTAAAGCAAAGCTTCCAGGCTTTGAGTGATGTCGTTAGCAGTCCACCCAAAACGCACTGCAGGAAAGTCAAGTTTTTCTGACGATGATGGAGACCGTCGGTGCAGTGAAGAAAGATGTTTCCAGTGGTCGGAATCGAACGTGGGTCCCTCGCTCATGGAGCAGCAGACTTCTATCCGCATGCGCCATTCCGGCACGGTCGAAGCGGTCTGGATGTGGAGAGGGGCGTGGACGTGGAAGATTAGGCAGAGAGTGCACCCCTTCGTGTAACGAAGACGATGGTTCAACGCTAGGGAAAGCCATGGAATGCGGTGCCAGTAAAGACCCAGAGAGCACAATCGCCGTGCAGTAAACCGCCCCGATAAAAAAGAAGTGTTCGCATAAAAAGCACACAGCCTTACATCGCACACTCGACCAATAGGAGATCCTCACGGCAGACACACCACATAAACGGAACACGGTGTTGGACTTGGTTTTGGTAAGTTTCACGTTCCCCCTTGGTGGTCGGTTCAACAGAGGGGTATACAGTGGACTTATTTGGATCGAAATGTTTTTATTTAAAAATATAGTACAGAAAACGCCGTTGCAGGTGGAGGGTGAAATTATGCTTCAACAGTTATCGGTCGAATCGCTCGACGTAGGCACTTTTCCGCTGTGTTTATGTGAATTTCCCCCCAATTTTACGCCATGGGCGCAGTACGTCTAGAGTGCTGCATGTTGCACTCTACGCTGTTGTACGCCGGCACCAGCAGCTTCCTAAATAACTGTACGAGTCGGGTTTGTCACTGAACTTGGTAGAGCAGTAAACAAGGGATCCAAAAGAACTTTGATCGCCTTGCCAATTTACTTTTCCCTCGAACTCTTCCAGAACTAACTAAAAAAAACTCTAATAGACATCTTTATTTCACATTTTCGCTTGTGGTCAACTTTTTCTGGGCAGTGCCGTTCCTGAGTTTCTTCCTGTGGCGAGTCCATTCGATCTGGTTCCTGGTTTGCCAAGTAAGGGCATATGTATCTCACAGGCGTATCTATCAGATACACTTGTTTTTAGTTTGATTGATTGATTGATTGATTGATATATCGATTGTGCGGTATAACGGTTGACGCTCACGCGATGGGGCGCGCCGTGGTAGAGGGCTCCGGATAAATCTGACCACCTGGGGATCTTTAACGTGCACCGAAATCTCGAACACACGGGCGTTTTCACTTTTCGCCTCCATCACGATAGCGGATCCACATAAGTTCATTTCTTTTTGCAGGTTTATGCGCCTTTATGGTAAACGCTGCGTGTTCATTGTGTTTGAACTAGTAACAGTTGGGACCCTCGCCCTACCCTATAATTTGCATAGAAAGGTTACCTTGGATTAGGCCCCCCCGAAAAAAATCCTGCGTCTGTGCCTGAGTCTGCCGACCTCTGAACAAGGGTAATCGTAACTTTTTTTTTTAGGCTTTAACGCACCGACGCAACGCAGCCGATGAGGCGCGCCATAGTGGAGGGCTCCGGATTAATTTCGACCACCTGGGGATCTTTAACGTGCGCCGAAATCTCGTACACACGGGCATTTTTGCTTTTCACCTCCATCACAAAAGCGGCCGCCGCGGCCGGGAATCGAACCCGTGACCTCGTGCTCAGCAGCACAGCGCCTTAGCCACTGAGCCATCGTGGCGGGTGGTAATCCATAATTGCTGCGCCACCTACCACAATGGTACCACACTGGTTTGCATTGCCGCTTCTGCTATCTCGGCCTTGTAAGTTTGGTTTCTCACAAAGTTGATGCTGAATATTAACTTCTTTTTAGTTCAAATGGAGGCAGTACAGGCAAACCATGCTCAAATTATGCTCAACTTAGCAGTGTGTGCCCACAGCCGACGACAACAAATCGGTGAGGAATACGGTGCAAGCGAAGCAGCATTTGAAAACGGTTGCTGCTCATTATACGTACGAAAATTGGCTGAAAAGACATGCGAGGCTTAAAAGCTGGATTTTGAAACTAGTTTCACCACTGCTTCACGCACTACACCAGCCGACCGCTAAGAATGAGGCACCCGACTGTGCTGCTAGTGCAAACCTGAGGAAAGAAATCTGGCTTAGCCTAAGGGCCGTATTCCGAGTCCTTCCTCCACTCCATTTTCTCCCTCCACTCGGCTAAGGAGAGGATTCCAGCAATGCTTATGCATGGGGAAACTGATTTCAAGGATCTCCTCCACTGGAAACTCGAGTGGAGGAGAGCCTTGAAATCGATTTCCCCGTGCGTAAGCATTGCCGGAATCCTCTCCTCAGCCGAGTGGAGGGAGAAAATGGAGTGGAGGAAGGACTCGGAATACGGCCCTAAGTCTCTCTCCAGATGCGGGGCACGTTACCTGTCACGTCGGGCGCCCCTGGCAAAGTCAGCAGCACCAGTCAGCAAGCCGCAGTTGCGCCTGGTCGCGTCCGAAACCTCGAACCAGGGTCTCTTTAAATTCTTGTCCATCAACTGAGACACAGTGGCGCTGAGGAGGGTGTAGTTGCCAGCAATGCGTGCCGTCAGCCTTCCAAGGAATGCACTTCCTGCACATTCTCTTCCGCTAGCTCTGAGGTGCAGCCTGCTGATGTTTCTGCTGGCATTGATGACGTCTGCCAGAGGCTCAGAAAACACGCAGAAGTCACTGCTGCCTACATCCACATCCATTCGCAGTTCCCGCAGGCTCGAATTGGCAGCCAGGCCGTCCAGCAGGGCTTTCTGGCACTCGGGCTGCACGACACGCCACGAAGCGCTCAGGCTGAGGGTCTTGAGTGTGAGCGTCGCTGATAAAAAAGTGGTGAGAGCCGAAGACGTTGCTGAATCCATTTGGTATACGATGCCCAGGTGGAAGTATGTTATGTGCCCGAGGGATGGCATGTGCCTGAAGATATCGCAAATGGGTCCCCTATTACGGTCACTGTCTTTCACAACAAGTGACGAGAATGCCTTGCACTCAGACCTCTCATGAAACTCTGACCAATTGAGGGGGACTTTGAAAGACACCTTCTCGTCTGCCCCCGTTTCTTTGAGGGCAGCACACAGGGTGCCCAGAAAATGTCCATGTCTTCTTTCGTACGCTTCGATGCCCACCCTCTGGAGGTTCCTCTGGGCTGCAAGTGCCTCAAACAGCTCCCTCCACTGGCCCTCGTCCCAGACGTCGATGGGCAAGGCGACTTCTTTCAGGGTGTGGTTTCCAACGAGTGCCTTCAGGCAGCGGTCGCAGTCAGCCTTATACAGGTGCCTTTCCACAAAAGAATAGTAGCAATATTCGTACGATATTTTAAGGATCTGTAAAGCCTTGTTTTGCTCGAAGACCTCTGACAGCAGACAGATGTCCGCATGGTCCACCAAAGAACATCTCAGGTGCACAGAAACAATGCTCCTGTTCCCCAGAAGCCCTTTGAGAGTGCCCTTCAGCAACCACGGCCCTCCCCTATCTAGGACCAAAGTCAAGCTCTTCAATGAGGTGCTGTTCGTCAACCACTCCGTGATGGCTGCTTCCACCAAAGGTGGGGGCCCGCAAATGAGGCTGCACGGCAGCACCAGCTCCTTCAAGGAGCAGTTCTGCGCGAGGGCTCTGAAAAATTCCTCTGGTCTCAGACTGCCAAGGCACTCGCTCGAGACCCGCAGGGCCGTCAGAGACGTTGTGGTCCGCAGAAAAGCGGGAAGCCGAGCAACACAGGTCAGCCAATTTTGCGATTTGCCTGTGCACTCAAGCTCTTGCAGATGTGGCAGAGAGAAAGCGGCCGTGGCAAAGTCTTCCACAGGCACAGGCTTGTCACAACAGATTACGAGCCTGAGACTTCTGACTGACGGGCATTCCCGAAGGCAGTCCGAAAGGAGCCCTCGATATGGACTGAACAGAGCGGCCTCCAAGTCGATGTGGGCCACGCAGCGGTGGGTCTTCAGCAGTTCGCACATCAGCAGGCTGACCAAGCGCAGGTTTCGTGGCGAGCACTTTGTCTGGCCCGGTTTGTGCATGAACTGCAGGGAGAGCTTCCCATTGGTTCCCGGCATCTCTCGCAGCTGCAAGGAGACCAGGAAGAAGAACTCGTTCCAGGCCGACAGGTGGCCGACAATCTGGCAGGCGGCGTTCTCGGTGGCCGTGCATGGAAGCCGGAAGTCGAGGGTTTCGCCGATGATGCATCCGTTCAGGCTCTCCATGGTGGACAAGCGAATGGGTACTGCATGTTCCTCGTAATTGGTTGGCGACTTCTGCGGAGCTGCCGAGACTTTTGCAGAGCTCCCGGAATCTGTACAGTGGAAGAGACAGGAGCAAATGAGGTTGCCTTTTTTTTTTAAAGGTTTTAAAGAGAGATTTTACAATGCCACCTATAACAGATCACTGGCCCCTAGCCAGTTGCTACCAGTCAGTGTCATTACAAGACAACAGTGGCGGATCCAGAGGGGGGGGGGGGGGGGGGGGGCGGTAGGGGCGGTAGGGGCGTGTCAACACCTCCCCCCCTCCCTTCGGTGCCTGTGGCCACCCCCTCGGTCAGGTTGCCCCGGCACACTGCCCTAACTGCAGAGGAAGCCGAATGGCTAGAACGGCTGTTATGATCGGCCTTCACGGCTTGAGGGGTAGCTACACGGCAGGCGTAACCGCAGTTAGTCTCCTAACCGTGGTTATCGCAAACCGAGCTAGGCAAGCACAGTTTACCCTCACAAACCGAGGAGCTGCAGGTGCACCAGACGTGAACCGGCGCAAGTTAATCGACAGCTTCGCGGAGCGGCGGAGGGAGCAGCCGTGCTTGGGCTTTCTCTCTGCCCCCGCTTTCTTCGCGCATGCTGTCGTTCAGGAAAGGGAAACAAAAAGAGCAGTGACCTCCCGCATTTTTGTGTGTTTTTGTATTTATTCAGACCGTGGAATAAGCCGCGGCCGCCGCTGCGTAGCCGGGATTGCTACAGCCCTATAGCCGCTCTTTTTTTTCTATCAAAAGAAGCAGGAGGTTCGGTGGTTTAGTTGGTTCAGTACTGCGGCACAAGTTGAAGATGTGACGTGTATTGAAGGAGATGTGACATGTAGTCGAAGGTGACAAAACACTCACGTGCTCACTACATGACCAGCATGTGATTTCGTCAGCCGAGTCGCATGAATCTGACGACTGGTACTGTAGTCGCCACTTGACCCGTCTAGACGACTCGAGGTAAGCGTTGGCCACGCGCAAATATATAGCTTGCGTTTAGAACTTTAGATTTGATACCCGCAGCTCTTAATTGTTTCATTTTTGAGTACAGGAAGACTTGAAACATGCCTATCATTGCTAGCTGCAGTATTTCGGATGCCAGTCACGCCAGTATTCAGCCACGTATACCCTGGATGTTGTCGTTAGTAGTAGTAGTAGCACCTTTATTGGTAAGGAGGGCCAGAGGCCGGTTTAGGGAAGAGGAAGGGGGAGTAGGGGAGGGGAATGCAGCATCTTTTACAGGGACGTGGCAGCTTGCAGGGACCAGAGTCGACCCCAGCTACACTGCCCGTGCTAGGCCACTTTTGATAGCAAACATCCCTATTTTGTGCAGTAGAGGTTTCTCCATAGTATGATAGTCTTCTGTGGTGCTTGTGGGCGCGTGGAAAGATGTAATGATGTCTGAGCGATGTTGCGAGAAGAAGGAGCAATCCCGAAGGAGATGGTTGAGGTCTGCATATGTGAGGGTATTGCAGAATGTACATTTGAGAGGCAGATTGGGTGAGAGCCATTTTCGGATTATGTGCGGGGTGTAGGCGGCATTTGCTAGGAGCTTGTTGAGAAATACCTCACCGGCTCGTGGCAGGGGAGGAATGCCGGTGAAGTACCCTTGTGGGGTGGCAGCGATGTAGCGGTTCCTCTTGTCGCGTTTATGTCGAAGTAACTGCAGGGAAGGAGGTAGCGGGGACGGAGTCGGCGTGCAGGGAACCAGCGGAGGTGTGATACTGCTCTCCTGTGCCGCAGAATGGGCGGCCTGGTTACCCGTGCAAGCTGTCTCGTGGCCGGGAACCCAATCAATCCGTACAGATACCCCGTTGCGACGGAGTAGGGCAACATGGGTCAGGATTTGTTGTGTGAGGGGGTTGAGAGAGGATTGGCGTCTGAGTTCTTGAACTACGCCGAAGGAGTCCGTGAGGATTCGAATGTGGGATGGGGGCATCTGCGAGACGTCGAAGCTTATGTGGTTGAGGGTACCGATGATGGCGTGGAGCTCAGCCTCCAACGGCGTGATGTGGACAAGGTTGAGGCTTGCTGTGCCGCTGAGATCTGGGTTCTCCGAGCAGTGCCAAGCCAGACCGACGACGTGGTCCCTGACGCTTGCATCCGTATAGATGTCAATCTCTCCGGGCAAACGGGACCGCTTGAGCTTTTCTAGGCGCTGTTTGCGCAGCATGGAGTGACCGCGCGGGACTGGTTTCGAAGGTGCATTAGGGGCGACATCCGGGAGAGTCCATGGAGCCATTGGGCTTAGAAGGTTGTGCACCTGGATGGCCCGTTGGTTGTCCCAATCTGAGAGCGCCAGTCCTTGCAGGGTAAGAGTCTGCTTGAAGTCCGCTTGCATTCGAGTTTCCTTCATTATCAGATCGATGGGAGGGAGTGGAGCAGCTTGTTCCAGTGCCGTAATTCGTGTATGCCGAGGTAAGCCGGTTATGGTTCGGAGTGTGGCTCTGTGAAGGGTGTGGAGGAATTTGAGATTAGTCTTGCTGAAGTCATATACAGGGGCACCATATGCGAGGGCACCGATGGCCACAGCACGAGCCAAAGCATTAACCTCTTCAGAGCAGCCAAGAAACCTGCAAACTGACCCTTCTAACGCAGTTAGAGGAATGCACCAAAATCCTATAGAATCCGCTACGACGTTATGCATCAGTGATTGAATTAAGTACTTTTTGCAGCAGTATGGTTATTCATATGATAAAACTTCAAGGTACGTTTTTCTAAACATGCGTTTACGAAGAATACGAACATGTATTGTTTCATATTGATGAAATGAACACTGCCCACGATTTTATGCTGGGAAGTTTCAAAGGTAGTGAAGAAATGTCACATAGACTGAAATAATTTTGCTACTAAAGTACGAGCGATTTGATTATCGCAAGCCGATACAGCATCTCTTGCTCAAGCTTAGCACGACATCATGTCGCTACGCGCTTTGTGATTCATTCTTTCGATTACACGATGAACCGTTCTTTTTGAAGTATTCCGCTGAAAGTTCCCTGCAAGGTTTACGTAAATATGCCTAAGCCCTGCGCCGTTTGCTAATTTTCGCTGTCTGTTCTGCACGTTGAAGTTGCTTTGCTCTCGCTCTGTTTTACTTGTTAAAACGATGCAACGCACGATTGAAGATGAGCAAGTGGAGCAGTGCTTGCGCAATCTTCTGTGTGTATCAATTTATTATTCGAAGAATTTTCTCTGCATGGGTAAGCTCCCCTGTTAGTAATTGAAATGCTCATATACTCTTGTACAGATTCTAGGATGTGGCTTTAAGTCATGAGTTCTCACTCTATCGCCAGGCCAGAAAATATTATTTTTTGTATTCTGCATATTGATACCTGAAGCATCTTAAAACATGAAGCTCGTAATTGCGGCTTGTCATGTACACCGACAGCGTTCGACTATCACATTTTATTTCGTCTGTTTGCAACCCCAAAGCTCTCTCTGGAGGATGAACAGGGCAAGTTCGCAAAAGATCGACAAGTTCTTCCTTCCTGCTGCTAAGAAATCCCTGCATGTTGCAGTCGAATGCACGGAACAGGCCACCTCATCAGCAGTTGTGCCAACGCTACGACTGGACAAGAAATATGCCAACACCTGTATTCTTCCCCGGTCGGCACCATGTAGTGCATCGCTACCTCTGCAAGGCGAATGTTCACCCCTTTCTTCTCCATGCGACCAGACTGCCGAATTTGAAAGCGAAACATTGGACGTGGCGTGGCATCGCATCTCGGAGCATCTCAGCGGAATTCTCGAGTGACATAGGAAAGTTTGTCGGTTGGAAAGTCAGTGACTACACTAAACGGCGCTTGTTGGAAACGCATTGGTGCCCTCCGGATAACTACAGTTGTCCATACTCACTTCACCGGAAAAACGTCAAAAATGAGAAGTGATACGCAAGTCAGTCGCATTTAAACAAGTTCAAGTGGCTTGTCCTGTCCGATTATAGGAGGGCCTGCCTGTACTGCAAGTACTGCGTTTTGTTCGTAACAGGTGCGATGGGAGGCTAACAGAAAAATGTCCCCCTCCAAAAACTGGTCACCAAGCCACTCACGTCCTTTGCGAAACTGCTGGGAAAGGACGCGATCTTTCTGTACATGAAGCAATGCAGGCTGGGGAGGAGTTTCTCGCACGTCTGAGGGCACCCAAAAAAGATGTAGCCAACCAAATCAGTGTCTACATCAAGTGAACGAGAACTGAAACCGCCTGGTCCCAATTATAACGTCCATCATCGTTCTAGGGCGCCAAAACATACCATTTCGTGGACATCGAGACGACAGAAGGCTTCTCAAGCGGCCAAATGAGGCCTCCACGACTTCGAATGAGGGCAATTTCCGCGAGCTTCTGCGCTTTCGGGTATCAAGCGGGGACACTGAACTTCAGAAGCACCTTGCCAGCACATCATCTCGAGCCACGTGCAGTGCTCAGCGATTGAAACGCGATACTCGGAGCGCGTGGCTGCCGGCACTTGTTGCGCCACAGGTAAGCGCTTGCGAAAGCGAGCTGACGCATTGTGGTATAGACGGTATTCGTTGAAAAGTTTAGCAGTCAATTTCTTCGCTTGGCAACACCGGAAACGGCCACAGACATGGCCGATGCGCCATGGGCACGGCACAGCCTGGACCACTGCGGCCGCACGCTGAAGAAAAAAAAGACACCGGCGTGCGTTATCTGCTCTGTTCCAATCCGATTCTAAGCTGTGGCGCCAACAGAGATGTTATTAATCGTGCTCACAGTGAACTCGACGCAATTCGCCCCGAGCGCGAACACAGTCGGCCCCTGGCGGCGGTGGGACGAACCGCTCCTAGTGTGGATGGCGCTCTCGCGTCGTCTGCTTTTTCACGTTGCGTGCGGCGCAAGACGCGTGCTGCACCCGACAAAACAACCAATATGTGTGCTCGTTTGGCAGTACGCAATGACATAGTTACCTCCACTTGCGCATTTCCTCTAGAAACGGAATAGGGACCGGGCAGCTGGACGGGTGGCGCCACCACTCGGCGCTCCGCTTGTCAGTGGAATGAGCCGGTGTACTGGACTACACAGCCTCCCGTTGTTTTTGTCGTGTTTGCTTCGGTTCTTTGTATGTTTTGGAGGTGTTGTGAGCAGACATGTGAGATGAAACGAAGTCTAGACAGGTGTGTTGGGTTCTTAGATGCAGTAATGACTACGTAAACTTGTCGGACGCGTCTAAAGTTGGGTATCGGCTGCAATGGCATGAGCGCTTTTTGCAGCGATCTGCGCTTCGCTCCACCCGTTCTGAGTACGAATAAAACTACTAATATTAGTATTATTTTCTTCTTAAATGCACTAACGGCTACACGAACTTATTGGATGCTTGTAAGGTTGGGAATGGGCTACATTGACACGAGCGCTTTTTGCAGCGCTCTGCGCCTGGCTCCGCACGATCTGAGTAGGAATAAAACTGTTAGCAATATTAGAATTCATTTCTACCACTTTAAATTATCTTCACTGGTTTCAATGACTACGGTTTCCACGCCAGCCTTGCGCTGGGATACCTCGATACGTGTGCTTTAAATAGAAAGGCACCTGCATACGAGATCGATTACCGTGTAGCCGTAGAAATGTTGCTGTAGTTTACACTTTCTGTAACCGTAAGCTTTGTACCTTCGGTTTTGGTGAGCGACACTGTGACAGCATGGGAGCCTGAAAGCCGAAGTGGAAATCCCACGTCTGTGGTGGTCATTTTATCAAGTGCCAAAGTTATTCACCAACTCAACAGCCCAAGCTACAAACCATCCCTCCTCCCCTTCCCGTTTTACCACCTGCGTAGAATAAAGGCTGGCCCCTATAGTTAAAAATGTGGCAGTGTTAACATCAGCCGCTGTTTTTTATGCTTAAGTATTCTTTACAGAGTACCTAAAAAAATCGTGTAATGCCTGGTGAAGACACCAAAAACACGCGATTAGTTGCCTCAAATATGAGTGCATGAGCCCGAGTCCTCCACCACAGACACATTTCCGACACGCTGGAAAAAGTTTATATTTGGAGAGGGGGCATGGAAGTTCAAAATTAAACAGCGAAATCATCTAGCCCCCCGTCTAATGATTATGATGGTTGAACACAATTCTTTCTTCGTGCGAAATCGAATGGGAAATGGTCAAAGTCAAAGACGCTGCGATCAAAAGACCAAACTGCGTGCTGGTCAAATTCGACGCTTAACTAGTCAAAGTTTAAATCCAGAATACAACCAAGGAAACCCATACGATAGAGCTTTGCTATAAACCATCATCGTCGTTAGACGAAGGTGTGCATGATTTTTTAATCGTAGGTGGCAGTTTGTAAACCAACCGCAGTATTCAGTTGTGAAACTGAGTACAGGTTTCGGGCAACCTCCTGTCTTGCGTCCTTCAGCCACGCAGGAATTGGTTTTTGAAAAACCATTTACCAACTAGCCAGCAACCATTGCAATTCTTGTAACGCAATGCTTTTCCACGACAATCAATAACGTTCTACTATCATGCGGTATTTATTCCATCAACGATTCTCGATGACTGTAGTAAGAGCATTTCTGTGAAATTAAACACGTTTCAGCCGTAGGTAATAAAGTTACGGAAGCGTCGTCCGTCACAATTTCTGTTTTAAGGTAAATCTTCGAAGACACCCCCCCAACTTTGTCTTTCGCTTGTGCACGACGTCGACGCTGTTTCGTCATCAACTGCCAAAGGCCAGCGCCGCAGCATTCCTAGATGGGTTCCACACACCGGCTTTGTGGCAGCATTTAGCGGCAATATACTCCTCGATTCGCGAAACTGCATGAAGGCATGAAAAAATTGCATGAAGGAAAGGACTTTCACTTCCAGCTTCACTTCTAGCTTGGCGCATTGAGCGTCGTCTGCTATTTGTAAATACTGAGTATGGGCGTAAATAACACTCATGGCATGCCTCGTATACGTCACATCCACGCTCAAGATTTACCGATCTGAAAATGCCCGCGGGGTTACGTACGCTTTGCAAGCCGCATTGCAGAAAAACGACAGAAAGCCATGCACAACTACGCTGCTCTGACCGCCACCGGCATTCCACTGACGAGCGGTTCGCTGAAACGACGGTGGTGCCATACAACGGCCGCCCGGTCCCTATAATCAGCGGCCGTTGCGGGATACCGCGCTGGTTTAATTCCACGAAACATCTTCGCCCTGGTCACCGCTTGAGTGTGAAACGTACGTGTTATAAACATTGCACTTTTCTTATTGTTGAGTGTAGTCGTCTGCCGTTTCGGGAACGTCGAAGGGTGCTTTTTGAAGGTGGCGTGGTGATTATTTAAAGGATAAAAGTTTAGTACCGAAACGGGTAAGAAGCGACAAGACCTGTGCATACCCGTGCAAATTCCACGCCCTTGTAAAATTGCGCTGTGTCCTTATAGAAAGAAGAAAGAAACAAAACATTTACACTGCGCACGACCCGTGCGCAATCGCCCATACATTACCGGACACGTATTTTACACCCGCAAGCGCCTGTGTGATCACGTCCTTCCCGTATCTTTTCTAAAATAAATACCATTTTTGGACAGTCGTTGTTTATACTGAGGAGGAGGAATAAACATTTATTCAACTGTATCGAGTTGCTAATTTTACGTATTATTTAAAATACGTTTCTATGGATGCGCAAGAGTATTTAGGGGGGATTTTTCGGTAAAATTAAGCAGTTGTGAGTTTGCGTCTGTCATTTGGCATTTCATGTGTCATTTTCATATATATCATTTTCAAATCCTACATGAATCACCTTGTCTAGAAACGTGTCGCACTCAACATAACCAAATGCCTAATATGGTCACGTCTTAACCTCTTAAGGTGGAACTAAGTTTAAAGAAAGAGGAGAAAACGCGTAATATAATGCACGTTGTTGCCCACATGTGTGAGGCATGTGTGCCATGACTCGCTGCTTTTTTTTTATTTTTTCCCACAATGTTTGCTTTCAATACAATTTTGAAAAAGGCGAGCCACAATTCCTGGACAATCCCGGACCAAAGGGGGGTTAGTCAGTTTTGAAAATACGTACTGCTTTTTCACCGCTACAGAACACGACGCCTAGTGTAGTTTCGCTTGTAAGTAATACTGATAACCACAGTTTGGCTTTTCGCATTACATGCATTCTCTTCTCGCTTCTCTTGCAACGTTAAAAGGACCCCCCCCTCCCGAAAAAAAAAAAAAAAACGAAATGCACAGAATTTCATTTTTTAACCAATCCTCAAGAATTAAATGCCAAGACAAAGGCGATATTCAGTTTACAAAACAAGGTAGTTACCGGGAACCCGTTGCGCTGATTCGCAACGAGGAATAAAAAGGAAATGTTTTACTACATCTGCAACAGCGCAACTTCACTTATTGCCATCTTTAGGGTTCGTAAGCGACCTTATACGCAAGAATGCAAACACATCGCTGTTGCAGGCACCTGTTAGATTTTAAAAGGAACGCAAATGGTTAACAGAGCAGCCGTAACAGAAAATTTGTGCTCACTGTGAGGTCCCAAAAGCTTGGCTTGCACACTGTAAACCTGCTTGTCACTTTGCGAAAACCTAGCTAAACATGAGATGTTGATTGTACTGCGCGCGTTGACAATTCAATTCGCAAGTTCACTTGCGACGACAGCCGTAAATAAGTAATCCGAAACCGTTATTCATCACACCTTCCTTCAGAGTCACTAAAATTTCATGTAAAAGACCCGTTAGAGCGGTTACATTTATATCTCTGCGCTGATCAAAATTCAGTAATTTCATGTTGCCTTTTAAACACACAAAAAAATATCGTAAGCTGTTAGAAAGAATTTCGGGGCGGTTAAGTAGTGTTAACATTTCAGGGCATCCCACGAATGCAAGAATGCGTCATGCTACCAGTGAAAGCGATTGAGATTGCCATTATAAACTGAATTTCAGAGATCGAGGCTTCCTGATTTGTTTCTATTTATTTATTATTATTTGTTTCTTCCTGATTTGTTTCTATTGAAGGCTCAAAGCCATAGTCTGGAAAGATCGAGCTTCCTACGAGCCACAGCGTACAAGTTCATTGTCACAATTACGGCCATTCTGATATTCCCGATGAGTTGTCGCTTTTTTTGGCGTAGTTATGAAAACTGACTGCCGCTTCCATGCTATAAATTGAACGTTGAGGAACCGAACTACAGCATACCACTCTTGTTTGCACCTTTCGTGCGCACCTACGGCGGGAAAAAGGCACGAAGCGCGCCCACAGTGTGCATTCTTACGGGCCGCTCAGCGGAGCATCCACACTAGCAGCGCGACGCTGTCGCCACCTACATGTCGAGCTCGCGGCAAATACTTTGTGTTCGGCGAAGAGTTCGTAACGTGAAACACAGTCATGTGTTTCACAGTTGTGCTTAGCATGGACAAGTGCCGCCATCCCGCGGAGCCAGACGTAACGAATGACGGCGCACCCACACGGTTGCATGGAGGAGAAGAGGGGTGCCTGATCTGCGGGCCGTGCGCACAACATCGCCTAGCAACAGACGCTAGGCCACAGATATGGCGGCGCACACTTGGTTGCCTGCATGCATTCCACGCCATTGAATACCGAGGATACGGTGAGGGTGAGAGCGCTCGTGACGCATGCTAACTGCATCCGGTAGACAGCCCTTCAGTGTGTGGTTCTGGGCGGCACCATAGGGGCGCTGCAGGCCATGGCTTCAGAACTCTGGACTTGCGCGCCGCTCCGCGCGAAGCTGTGGGTGCCGGCAGCGCGCGCGTTACCAAGAATTCGAATGCGCATTTACCGCGATCTGTCACCATGGCGTACAGCTTTGGAGCATAACCAAGGTGCTCGAGGCCACAAGCAGCCCTTCGCCACGCCCCCCCAGGAGAAGGCCTATGGCAGGCTGCGGGCTGATAACTCCAAAGGCGTCTTCGATTCGGCTGCACTGGTTGCACCAGTTCAAGGGGTGCAGCACCGTCGGCCTCGTTTTGCCAAGGTGCAGGTATAGTGCAGGCCAACCTCGGCACTAGTTCTCGGTCGCCGTGCACTTGCCGAAAAGGAGGTGCCGGAATAGTGCAGCATGGCGTACGTGCCGCCCAACGCGGAGCAGACGACGCTGCGCGTCGTTATTGACGGCATGGAGGAGAACGTGTACCTCCTTCACAACCCGGACGGGTCACCCATGCAGGACGACAGCGGCTGCTACCTGTACGAGACGTCCGGTAAGTGTTGTTGCATGCCCGGCATGCCGGCGATAAACCCGTGTAGCGTTCAAGAGCGGTTTTATTTTTGGTCGTAGCCATGTCGGCCTCGTCGCGTTGCTTTGGGTCGCAGTTTGGGATTTCTCAAAGGCTGCGCCGACTTTATACATGCTGGTGTGTACTTTTGCAGGCGGGCAGCACGTAACGTTGCGGTTCACTGCAGCGGGCGATGAGAATTTGCCCCCTCCGGCGCAACCACAGACTTCCGCCTGCACTGACGGCGATGATGGTGAGGCCGCACTGGCTGAAGATGAGGCGGAACTGTGGAGTGCCCGGAGGACGAAGTTCTTCATCGCCCAGTACACCGCGCTCAAGGACTTGGTGGGAAAGAGCAGAACACTCCGGTATGTTATCCTTTGTGTGCAGAATTACATGCAGGACGCCATAATTTCTCCCTGCGCTGTGTGAACGCAGTAGCTGCAAATGAACTGTACAGGGGCGCTGGCGTTGTCGCTCGAACTTCTGGTTGCAAGCCATTTAAAATTATTCGCAGAATGCTGAAGATCGCACATCTTTTCCTCCTGCTTCGACAGCCGAAATACAAATATTCTGACAGAACGGCACCTAATAGCAGCGCATTTTTACTAAGAAAGTTAAAAATAAAACGCTGCGCACCCCTAGCATGCGACTCGCATCAGTCAAGTGCTACTTTACTTTACCCATACATTACTTCAGCTGTGCTTTTCTTTTTTGTTTAGGACAAGAAAACAGCTCTGGAATAAAATAACCGAGCTCATGAACAAAGAGTTCCTGTGCAGTATGACGGCCACCCAAGTGGAAAATAAATGGAAGAGTTTGGACAGATCCTATAAGAAGGCAAAAAAAAAATAACACTTCCACTGGCCGTGCCCCCGCAAGTTGCGCACACGAGGAGTAAGTTGAAATTATTTATTGAACTATTCAACAGTTCTGGCATCCCTCATACCCTGAGTTACCTCGGGACACCATGAACCTGTTTAACCATTGAAATGTTCACACAGGGAGCTTGCCGCAGTTCTAGAGAAGGAAGACAGCATTAACCCAAGGATCCTTTTGGAGCCTGGAAAGGCAATCCTACCAGGAGGGAACCCAGGGTAAGTGAAAATTGCATAGTGTAAGCAAAGTGATGATTGTAAGTGGTGTGACGTTTGTGCACAACTTTCAACAGGGCCAGCACTGCAGCCGAAGAAACCCCCAAAGATTTGCCAGTGCCAGTTGAAGGTGGAGGAGGTGGACCTCCTGAGGACTTGTCGGTGCAGAACAAGGGGGGCCCTGTACCGAAGAGAGTGCGGCATAGCAGGTCGCAGCTGGGTCCCCTCTTGGAGACGCTCCAAAAGATGGGGGAGGCCAAAGCGAAGCAAGAGGAGGCCAGGGAAAAGGCTTTCAAAGCCCGCCAGCAGTGGGAGGAGGCGAAGGCAAAGCACCACGAGGAGCGAATACAGAGATTCGACCGTCTGATAGATCTGCTTGCGACAAAGGACAAGTAAAACGAATAAAGACGGCGTGTCAGGACTGCACACTTTTTAATTTCATGCAAATGTTTCTTGCAGCACTGCCAACTCGGTTTTCATGCAAATGTTATGCACATGGTTTGCCTTTCACAGTGGATGCAGTTCAACAACATAGCAGTTTCCGTGATGTCGGATATTTCAGCACAACAACACAATTCAATCAAATCAACACAAGGCACTTTCATGTCAACTTTGCGTTGGCAGGGCAGGGGTGACCACAATTAGCACTGCCCAAGAATGTAGTTTTCCCCGCATTCGACGGCTGCGCGTTCAGAGAAGGGGCTCTCTCTCAGGACGCGGGCGTCGTGCGCCGAGCCCGGGAACCCGATGAAAACGTTGCGGAACTTGTTCCTATCGTCGCAGATGCCTTGCAAGATGATAGACGGCCACTTCTTGCGGTTGAAATACGACTGGGCCGATTCACTTGGCGTTGGTATTTCGATATGCGACCCGTCGATGCAGCCAATGGCATTCCGAGGTCCCTTTCCACCGCTCTTGGCGAGAAAGCCGGCCTTGATGCGTGTCACTTCCTCCACGCTACTTGGCCAGCCGATGACTTCAGCGCTAATTGCGTGGAGGAAGTGAATGACCTCTGTGACTCCGTCACGTTGAACTTGTCTGCGATCGCGTACATCGACACTTGCGAGCCGAGGTACACAAGCGCAATGAGGCACGTCTTCTGAGCCGAGATTTGTTGCCGGCCTTCCACTGCGCACGGATAGTAGGCCGAAGCGCTGAACATGGAGCTCAGGCAATCAAACGTCTCCCTCGACAGCCTGAACAGCCTTTTGAACTCTTGTTCGTTGTACCTACTGACAACGTGCTCGTAGCCAGGCACACGGTTGGCGTCTTCGCGTACCAACGCGCACGCCACAGAAATGCACACGGTGTCGAACTCGTCGTCAGAGTCACTCCACGGACTGTCACTGCACTCCATGTCGTCGCTGTCGGAGTCGAGCAGCTGCGCGGCAGCTTCGAAAAGTGCCCTGTCTGACAGCCGATCCATGCTTGCGATCTTGGAGGCGCAAGTTCGCGTGTCCCGGCTGCTGCAGGCCTACACTTGTGTCCTCGTTTTGGTTGTATCCGGCCACGCTAGTGTCGCGGCTGCACCTGCACTTCCTGAACCGGCGCTGCACGCACGCGACACCGGTCGGCACCGCTGCGGCACTTTTCGGAACTAGTGCAGCCAGTGCAAGCCAAATCGAAGAGACCTCAAGCTTCGAGCATGTGCAAATATTTTTTAATGCGACCGATTGTAGTAGCTATACCTGATAATTTCGATAAAAAAGGTGACGCCCATCTTTATCAGTCTTGTTGCTGTGCAGATCGTTATAAAAGGGTGAAGCTATTCTTGTGATCTTCATTCTGGATCAGCCATGCCCGGCGTAACGCTCACAGAGTGCATTCAAATTGTCCCAATGTGTGACAGAGGCGTTTCGCAGAAGGAGATTGCAAAATTCACAGGACACGCGTATTCCTCCGTGAATAAGATTGTAAACGCCTACCGCCACGAAGGCCGCCCTGAGAACCTGCCCCGGGGTTGGAAAAAGTCCGCTCGTACAGCGTTCTCGTGCACATAACGCAGAGCAAGACTTAGCTGCAACGTGTGAGGCACATCGGTTGTTTCGTCGAACATAATGCTGTAGACGCCCGACTCGTGCAGGTGGCCAGGTGGCTGTCGCACTCTAAGTCGAAGTGCAGTGAAACCCCGATTATACATCCCTCAGTTTTATGATGAACCACTTCTTACGACACATTAACCGCAGTCCCGGCAAACTCCCCATAAAAGCAATGCATTGTAAACCCCAATCATGCAACGCTTGGGTGCACGCATTCGACTTCATGCGGTGGACACTGGCGGAGATGAACCGCCGTTTTTCCCGCCTTTTATGCCACTTCACCGCCTCTTCCCAACCATTATTTCTTAACCCCTGTTTGGCACTGCTTGATGCGCAGAGGTTAACCGTGCGCGGCAAGCCTGGCCACCTGCTGAACAGAAGCAGGCGGGTACTTGTGGGCAGGAGCCTTTGACGGCCCCACGCGGCAGCACTGTGCCAACCGCAAGAAGTCAAAGTCCACGTGACCGCTGGACCGCCAATTTGAAGCTCCCAGCCAACTAACGTGAACACATACATGATACCCCATGGCAATGGTCGCTTTGTTCCATCACCACTAGCTTGCGGCCTTGGCAGCCTGACACTCTCGCCTGGTCCCCTCTCAATTTGCTCGGCCCCGCTGGCCTTTCCATCCTATCCTGCGTGCGAGGCACAGGGCCGGCAGGCTAGCGCCGGGCAGCATGGGGATTGTGTGGCGTGCGGCTGGCGGGCAGACGCCACATGGGGGGGCACAAAATCAGTGTTCCTTTTGCTTTTAGAAACTTGGGATTTCAGCTGGGGCTCGCTAATTACACAAGCATGTGCTAAATATGGTAATTTAAATAAGTTCTTACTTTTTTAGCCCACTTGTCGCATGAGACTGTCTACTAGGCCTGCATTTACCTGTACCGCGATCAGATGACACTCACGTAGGTCATAGAACGCTTTCGCCCGGTCCCTTGAAAGTCATATTATCGAGCTTCCACCGTAGCTTGAAATGAAGCCCTGCGACATTGTCAGCAGTCACTTCCCAAACCCTTTCATTTCTTCATCCAGGTAGGTTTTGATCAACGCCACTGTGAATGACAATGGAATCGTAGCACGCTGAAATTATTTCCTCACTTGACGAGCTTGAAGCTAGCATTTGAGCAGGGACTGTATCGAGCAAGGATGGCACAATTTCTGGAGATTCCATATTCCCAAGTTTGAGGTCTCCTTGTGGCGAAGCGCTGGCTGGAAGTCATCTCTACGAATCGGGTTGGACAGAGGAAACGTTTGGCAGCGTACGAACCTCATAAGATCTGCCGCTTGGTGTGAACAGCAAACCGACCATATAGATCAGCGATGCCCTAAAACCCCAGTTTGTAAGTAGGCGGACTTTTCACCAAAGGACACGAAACATTTGCCTTTCTCCGAGGATATGCTTGACTGTCCAAACGTACGTACGTCGCAATGCACTGCCGCGATCTACTCCTGACACTGCTGCTTATAAGGAACAGCAATGGAGACTCCTCCTTGCAAGAGACAGTGGCAGTGAGTATCACGACCTGCCCTCACCCTTCTCCTTGTGAAGGATCTGTACACTAATGGATCGGTGTCATCCACATCATCCACTGTCGCGGTGTGGATACCATCTCGCACCACCCCCAGTGCCATTCTAGGCCACAAAACCTCATCTACGGCTACCGAACTTGCAGCTCTGCGGCTGGCCTTGGCTTATATCACCGAGCAGCCTGCACGCGTGTGGGCCATCTTCACGGACTCTCGGGCTGCACTGCAATGTTTGGCGTCTTTCCCCAAAGATCAGCTTGTGCTTGATGTACATGCTTCGCATCTTCAATCTCTGCAGGCGCGTCATCAAATAACACTCCAGTGGGTTCCTGCCCATTGCGGAACAACTGGAAATGTGAAGGTGGACGCTGCTGCATTCATAGCGCACAGCAAACGTGGACCACAAGTACCGGTACCATTTTCTCGGAAAGATGCTTCAGCACTTGCATCCAGTGTGGCATGGAGCATGCAGCGTTCGATTTGGTCAGACGCATCCCGTCATTACGTGCCACTCCACTCTATCTACCCGCATTGTAACTTTAGCATGCCACCTGGGATATCGAAGCATGATGAAGCAGTACTGCACCGCATGCGGTTGAACGTCGCCTACACGCGATACTACTGCTACAAAATCAATCAGTCCACCTCGCCTCTGTGCCCACAGTGTGGTGTCCGTGAAGATCTGCAACACCTCCTTTGTGGCTGTGCGCGATTTAGTACGCAAAGAGTGTGCCTTGCAGTGTCTCTGGGCCGGCCGCTCTCCGTAGGGCTAGAACTGAGAGACGTATTAGGTCCCTGGAATTCTTCCAAACGTGCCTTTTGTGCCACAAAAGCGTTACTGGCCTATCTAAAAGCCACAAGCCTTGATCAGACTTTGTAAATAGTTCAAATCATGTGTTCCTCTTCATCATTATAATCATCATTGTCACAGCATTCATCTGGCGTAGCAAGCCAGGCGGTTTGGCTCGGCTGACATCGCCAGACTCATTAAAGATTGTTCTCTCTCTCTCTCTCTCTCCATGAAGTGCTTCACGTGAGGCAAAGTTGCACTCCGTCTTTTCAAGAAAGGGACTATGGCCACATCCTTCGCTCATCGCGGAGACAATGGCTGGACAAAAAAGGTGCCACTGAGAGTACGCCCGTCATAAGACTGTCTGTTCACCAATTTTATTCAAGGAGAATTGCCCTGGCACTGTTTTCACAAAACTACTCGCGGATGGCCTTAAAAAATGAAGAAAAAAAAAAGGAGGTCAGGACCCCTCAGTGCAGTGCAGTGATTCTCTCACTCAGCACACTTGCTGTGCTGTACCAACAATTCACAAAGTGAAGCCACAAGGAATGGGGCGACCTCAGCTTGAGATTCAGGAACACCTCATCTCCCAGGCTAGAGCAGCAGCACTCACTACTCGCGGCTTCCTGAACCAATTAAAAGAGGCCCACTACCTTTCTTCTAATTTGTGTCGGCTCCAGTAAACGTTTCTACAACCTTTTTCTCTCCATCACTTTTGTGAAACCTGACTTTTTTCATCAACAATATAGTTCATGCCTGCACCAAGCAAAACTTGATGAACACATGGAGACACCACAACACACCATCATAATCATCACCATTCAATGATGGTAACCTTGTTTTTGTGTGTACCCTACTTTCCGAAGAGAGGGTGTAGGTGGGGGGGGGGGGGGGGCATTGTGGGCAACTTTCTCCCATTTTTGGGAGTTGGGGAGTCAAGGGCCCTCCCTCTTCTAGTTCATATTCCTAACGCATGCTCTTGCCAGGGAGCTTCTTATCGCAAAGTGGATCCCCAAACTCCCACACTAAAGCTGCGGGAATGAAGAAGCCCCACCTTTTTGCGCAGTTTTGTGGAACTCCTCCATTGAAGCCACTTTGCTGGTGGTGGCCCCGTCTGCACTTTTACCTGCAGCGGTGGAAGTTCTTGAAGCAGCACAGGAAGCAGGAATAATGCTGCTTAGGAGCAGCTCTGGAGCACCAAAAGGCGAATTTCAGAGCAGTGCAAGTCTGTCTGGGAGCAGGTTTCTAGAGTCAAACATCTGCTATTTGCCATTTCTTAATTCTGGTACCCCCCTCATCAAAAAAAAAAAAATCAAATGGATTTTACTCAACATTCAATTAACACTGAGCAGACCACTTTTTCAATAAATCAGAAAAATAGAGCATCACAGCTGACAGAGCAGTCACCGAGAAAAAAACTAGAGATAAGCAATGCTTTAAATAGCTACACCAAACTACACTTAGCACCATTACTAACACTAAAATAACACCATTACAGCCATGAGAAACAACCAAGAGAAGACCAGAGCTAGGCGAAATGGTCTGCCTCACACCTAAGACAGATGGTTTACCTGCATTCTACACCTGATGAGACTATAGGAAAAAAAGAAAAAGAAACCAAGAGGAAGAAATTAAGAAAAGAAACTAAGGGCAAACAAGAGACATTTGGAGCTAAACCTGACTATAATGCAAAGAAATTAAAAATAATTAAATGTTGGAGTTCACAAAACAATGGGAAAAACAATATCCTAGCATATTATTCGCACCTTGACCAAGTACCTAATATACATCTAAGCAAAAAATACTGTGCAACTTCGTCATGTTTATCCAAATCAGTAACGTACCAGTGTTTAGCAACTTGTTTTTTCGGGTGTAAACAGCGGGCTTACTGGAAGGAGTGAGAAAGGGAAGGGGGAAGGCCTTGCCTCAACCCCCCCCCCCCCCCCCTTAGGAAACACTTACGGAGATGATTACTTGCAGATAGCTGCTAGCTTAACAGATTCTGCCCCCTCGCTTGTGCCAGGAAATAGCCTGTTATCTCATCCTGTCCGACATGGCATAGTGGCATCTAACCTTTGGCATGGCAAGCGCACTCGCAATAAGATAAGATGGCGAGGGTCCTACTGAACAATAAAACTATTTTACTTTTCCGTTTTTACGAACAGCGGGGAGATTGCAATGACAACTGATGCCGACGCGCACTGCACCGGAAGTATTCACTTTTTCGAGAAGCAGAGGACGCCACGATTTAATATTTTTAATTCGGTGTCGCAACTGGGAACACAGCAATGTAGGGTTGTTCATTTCCGGTGTTCATATTTTTTTGAATCGGGGGATAAAAAACGGGTGCTATTTTTTGAACTGATACTCGGGAATAAATCGGGTTTTTTGTAAAACCATTTCGAAATTTGGGTTTTTTCGGGTTAAATCTACAGATGTTCTAAGTAAAACACTCAGTTTCTTTTACACACTTTCACGAGCTTCTTAACTCTAACACGTAAAAATTCGTGCTTATTTCAAGCCGGTAATTGGGGGGATGTTTTCTAGATAGTGCTCTCTGAAATTTGGCATTTGTTTGCAAATGAATCAGTCATGATGAGAGTAAAGAGCATTGATAGTTTCTAAGAAATCAAACTTTTTATTCACGAAAAGCTGGTCATCGATTTTTTACTCGTACTTACATTATCTGCTTGCTCAAAATGTCGGTCTTCATTCGAGACCTGCCTGATCGCTGACGGTATCGCTACTGGGAAAAAGTTATCCCGACAACACCGCTTCCATTAGCTAGGCACAACAATGTCAGTGCAGCCACGGCCGCTGGATGAAAGGCGCACTGACGTGCGGCCTGCCGCGTGCCCCCAAAGCGGCGTGAGTGCGCCTAGAGCCAAATACTGCCACCGCGGCGCCACCGTTCCGGGACTGGTTGCGGCGAGCGAAGCCCGCGGGTCGTCGGCTTTCGGGCCGCTTATTTCGAAGAGTGGGCTTATCATCGGCTTTCCACGCTCTGCATAAGGCATTTACCAGCACTAATGTTACGCCTGTTAAACGACAAACACGATTAGCGGTGGTCGAGCTTCATTTGGTCAACATGGAAATTAAATTCCGTTCGCAGCAGCATTACGCCTTGATAGTGTGCCTTCTGTGTCGCATTGCTGTGTCGTTGTGTCTCACATCGCCCGGCATGCTCTTTACGTTTTTTCTGCAAGCTGCGACTGTAGAGGATACATTAAAATTCCGAACAGAAATAATGTTTTGTGACGGCGCTCGTTATTTATAAGTGCCAATTACTTCTTGAAGACATATAACCAACTTTTATGTAGGTTTTCCCTCGTGCACTAAATAAAACATCAGAATCCGTATTAATTTCATGGCAAATATGACTTGATTACACGTTGTTTAGTTGTTTATTTATTTATTTTACCCTCAGGGCATACACGCATTGTAGAGGGGAGGGGCTTACATAGAAGCAAAAAAAAAAAAGACGTCAAAAGCACGCGACAAAAGTTTAAGGATTGTACAGACAAAAATATCAAACAATGTTTAAGAAACTGGTAAAGCAAATGCAATAACCGCAGCCATAAACGAAATCACACTCGGAGCAAAAATAAAAGCAAACGGTAAGCGCACATCATTCGCCGTAAAAGAACACAGTAACGGCGGATCGACACCAGCATACAATACACTAAGAAGAAAAAGAAAAAAAAAGAAACAATAAACAACGAAAAACAAAAAAAAGCACTCCTTACTAGAAAGTATTCCGGAAAAAAAAATTCACAGCAAATTTGAACTTGACAATGCTTCCCGGAAATGGTTAGGGTTAGTAATGCAAGCTAATGAAGCAGGCAGGTGGTTCCACTCACGGCACGTTTTCGGCGAAAACGAATGAGAGTAGGTGACAGTGTTTTGGTGCGGGATATGAATTTTGTGACGATAGTCAAGACGTTCATATATAAAACGTGCGGGTTGTATCCAGCGTGATTTGAGTACATGGTTATTATGATACACTTTCTGGAATAGGCAGAGACGGGACAGTTTTCTACGTGTAGCGAGAGGAGTTAAGTTCAGACTGGATTTCATAGTAGTTACACTGGCGGTACGATGATAGCTAAAAGTATGAATCTTACAGAACGGTTTTGTACAGCTTCAAGTTGGTTAGTTAGATCAGTATATCCAGGATCCCAAGTTGACGAAGCATACTCCAGTATGGGGCGCACATAAGTAACATATAACTGTTTTTTTAGACAAGAAGGGGCTAAGGAAAAATTTCGCTTTAAGTATCCAAGCATGCGGTTAGCCTTAGATGTTATAAAATCAATATGTCGACACAAGGAGAGGTTGTTAGTTATGTGCACACCAAGGTATTTATATTCGACTACGGACTCTAATGGGGTACTGTTAAGAAAATAACCAGGTCAAGTTAATTGATTACGGGATATCCTCATCACTTTACATTTAGTTATGTTAAGCTCCATATGCCAAAGTTTGCACCAAGTATAAATATTATTAAGGTCAGATTGTAGACTGTAATAGTACTATCATAGCTATGTCGGCCCTTTTTTATTTTGACATTATATATATACAGAAGCGATTCCAGTTTCTACCTGATATTTAATCTTGTTCTCTGCAGCCTCGAAAAAACATTAAGGAGAGCAGATGTGATGTCCGGGTCGACAAAAAATTTTAAAAATGTATTGGGCGAGCTTCGGCATGCTAAATTTTTGCCCGGACACAAAAAAAAAAAAAACGAAATTGTACAGGAATTTTAATAATGCGTAAGCATTCAAACACCACTTTTGCATTTCACTTTTTTGTTATTTTACACCAACAATCTACATCTAGAATATCATAATTATTATATGTTCTAACTGCGTGAATTACGCATTTTTTGTGCAGATACAAGGCATTACACTTCTTGCATTACGGAGAGATTATGCCATGGGTACTCAAAAAAGAAAGCTGACGTACTAATAACGTATGTGAAAATTTCCCTACGCTACGAAAATGAACTCGAATTGAAGCGCAGTATTTTCGCAGAGCAAAACTACCCCATCGTCTTTACAGCGCGCTAATTTCAGCACACACTGGTGCTGCTCCAGGAGCCCGGCCGTTAGCTTCAGGGATAAAGGCAGATGAGTTCAAATCGGCGATGAAATAACGGAGGAAATGTTCCTAGTGCTAGTTCTCATCGCAAAGTTTAAAAATGCTTAGTAGCTAGGAGAGTGGACCGTACGCACTGTCTCTTGAACACCGCACGGTGTATTTATTTTTCTTTATATACAACCTCTTTAATCAAGTTTTTCGTGCCAGCGAAAATGAAACAACCGAAATCTCTGTGCGCGGCAAGATATGATCGAGTCAGTATAAGAGTATCAAAAGACACGCATAGCAAAATGTCTAGTCTTTTCAAATCCTTTTTCAACCATCCTATCGCGTGTCCCCGTTTTATTAGGTGCGCATTGTGCCCGCACAACATGTTTTTTGCAATAGAAGGCAAGCTTTAATCCGTCGCCGGCAAATATTTGTCGCTCTCCCGTTTGTCGACAACGCGTTTTCCATGAAAAGTGACATTTTAGAAATTTCGTATGAATAAAGTCCCGCCAAATACCGGCCGATTTAAACAACTTGCGGCTTTAAACTGTGCAACGCGGCTTATGTGCTATGTGTGAGGCGTCTTCAGACAATTAAAGCTAACCGGTGGTTATTATCTTTTTGCTGAATAGTATCTTTTTTTAACAATGTTGTCGAATATGGAGCCCTTTTTTACATTTATTAGATTGAATCTTACTCAAGAATTGTTTTAACTTCTGGCCGCTTCAGTCACGGCCGGGCGGCTGAATCGAGCGACAGACTTAGACACACACATACGGACAGACAGTTTTCGCGGTTGAGTAGCCCAGGAAAACCCGTGCGCTGGCTGTGTCTCTCAGCCGGCGCAAGCGCTCGCCTACGGGGACCGCCCCGTTCCGTCCCGAAACCAGTCCCCGAACGCTAGCGCCGCGAGGGAGGCAAGCGGCGGCAAACGTAAACACCGCCTCTCACGCCCTCGCCCGTTGAAATCCGGGCGACGCGGCAGGCCGCACCTTGCGTGCGCTCTCATCCAGCGGCCGTGGTGCAGCATTTGCCAACATGCGGTAGCGAGCAGCAGCTACTCATGCCAGTTGGGAAGCTGTGTTTGTGGGGCTTGCTTCCAGCAAGTACGGGCTGAAAACGGCGGACTATCAGCGCAAGATTGTGCCGATTGCTACTTTGAAAAGGTCCATCCGGGGAGAAGTCAGGTTTAACCCGCCCGATTCTCCCGAAACATACGTTCGGGGTGTAAGAATCGGGTAAAATCGGGTTGTACACGAACAACCCTAGGCATACGCCATCGGTTTTCTTTAAGCCATTTTCAGGAAGCGCACGGGAAAATACCAACTCATTCTGCACCACCAGCCGGTGGTGCAAGCTTTAAAGTTACAAAACAAAACACGAGTGCTTTAGGTACAGAATGCCGCTGAACTTCGGGCGAGCGTTCCTGGATAGAACGGCTCCCGCTTGGGATTGCGAACTACGCAAGAACATCAACAATGGCCCGATGTCCGAAGCGCGTGTGGCACGATGTAAACACATGCACACTTCTTGGTACCACGAGTGCAAAAATGCGTGGAATAAAAGGAGGGGAACAGCGCAAATTCGACAGACACGAGAAGAAGGAAGCGACAGACACGAGAAGAATTTGCGCTGTTCCCCTCCTTTTAGTCATGAACCAACCTGCCCAAGCCTCAGTCCTTGCAAGCGTGGAATAAAACTTCACTCGCCTGAGTAGGTTGGGTGTCAAGTATGTCGAATCAAGTTCTCCACGTTTGATCATAGCTACTGAACATAGTACGCACGTGCAGTACCAGCAGTACCAGCGGCGGCAGTAGCTACACAAAGAACTTGTAATGACAACAGACGAACAACGCGCGCTGCACGTTCGCAAAAAGATAGGTAGGGGGCGCCGGCACTGCTACCTTTAGACATAGATGTATGAAACTCTATGCCATAGAGTTACAACAGTTGTATGAAACTCTATGCTCTCTGCGAGTGGGTTTGCGGTTCCATAGTTTTGAAGTTAGAATCATCATGCCGTATCGGACAGGATGAGATAAGAGGTGCCGCTCAGGCACAGGCTAGAGGGTATTCGCCCCGAGCGCGAACACAGTCGGCCCCTGGCGGCGGCGGGACGAACCGCTCCTAGTGTGGATGGCGCTCTCGCGTCGTCTGCTTTTTCACGTTGCGTGCGGCGCAAGACGCATGCTGCACACGACAAAACAACCAATATGTGTGCTCGTTTGGCAGTAAGCAATGACATAGTAACCTCTGCGTGCTCGTTTCCTCTAGAAACGCAATAATCAGCGGCCGTTGCGGGTTAATGCGCTGGTTTAATTCCACGAAACATTTTCGCTGTTGTCACCGCTTGAGTGTGAAACGTGTTATAAACATTGCTTCAACACATTGCACTTTTCTTTTTGTTGAGTGCAGTCGCCTGCGGTTTCGGGAACGTCGAAGGGTGCTTTTTGAAGGTGGCGTGGCGATTATTTAAAGGATAAAAGTTGAGTACGCGAAACGGGTAAGAAGCGACAAGACCTGTGCATACGCGTGCAAATTCCACACCCTTGTAAAATTGCGCTGTGTCCTTAAAGAAAGAAGAAACAAACAAAAACATTTACACTGCACACGACCCGTGCGCTATCGCCCACGCATTACCGGACACGTATTTTACACCCGCAAGCGTCTGTGTGATCGTGTCCTTCCCGTACCTTTTCTAAAATAAATACCATTTTTGGACAGTCGTTGGTTATACTCAGGAGGAGGAATAAACATTTATTCAACTGTATAGAGTTGCTAATTTTACGTATTATTTAAAATACGTTTCTATGGATGCGCAAGAGTATTTAGGGGGAAGGTTTCGGTAAAATTAAGCAGTTGTGAGTTTGCGTCAGTCATGTGGCATTTTGTGTGTCATTTTCATATATATCATTTTCAAATCCGACATGAATCACCTTGTCCAGAAACGTGTCTCACTCAGCATAACCAAATGCCTAATTTGGTCACGTCTTAACCTCACCTAAGTTTAAAGAAAGAGGAGAAAACGCGTAATATATAATGCACGTTGTTGCCCACATGTGTGTGGGGTGTGTGCCATGACTCGCTGGTTTTTTTTTTTAATTTGTTCCCACAATGCTTGCTTCCAATACAATTTTGAAAAGGCGTCCCACAATTCCTGGACAATCTCGGACCAAAGGGGGGTGAATCATTTTGGAAAATACGTGTACTGCTTTTTCACCGCTACAGAACACGACGCCTAGTGTAGTTTCGATTGTAATTAATACTGTTAACCAAAGTTTGGCTTTTCGCGCGCGTTACATGCGTTCTCTTCTCGCTACTCTTGCAACGTTGGCAGGACCCCCCCCCCCCCCCGTCTCCCTACCCGAAAAAAAAATAAATGCGCAGAATTTCATTTTTTAACCATTCCTCAAGCGATTAAATGCCAAGACAAAGGCGATATTCAGTTTACAAAACAAAGTAGTTACCGGGAACCCGTTACGCTGATTTGCAACGAGAAATAAAAAGGAAATGTTTTACTACATCTTCAACAGCGCAACTTCATTTATTACCGTCTTTAGGGTTCGCAAGCGACCTTATACGCAAGAATGCAAACACATCTCGCTGTTGCAGGCACCTGTTAGATTTTAAAAGGAACGCAAATCGTCAACAGAGCAGCCATATCACAGAAAATTTGTGCTCACTGTGAGGTCCCAGAAGCTTGGTTTGCACACTGTAAGCCTGCTTGTCACTTTGCGAAAACCTAGCTAAACATGAGATGATGATTGTACTGCGTGCGCCGTGCGTTGACAATTCAATTCGCAAGTTCACTTGCGACGAAAGCCGTAAATAAGTGATCCGAAACCGTTATTCATGAAACCTTCCTTCAGAGTCGCTAAAATTTCATTTAAAAGACCCGTTAGAGCGGGTACATTTATATCTCTGCGCTGATCAAAATTCAGTAATTTTATGTTGCCTTTTGAACACACAAAAAATATCGTAAGCTCTTAGAAGGAATTTCGGGGCACTTAAGTAATGTTACCATTTCAGAGCATCCCACAAATGCAAGAATGCGTCATGCTACCAGTGAAAGCGATTGAGATTGCCGTTGTAAACTGAATTTCAGAGATCGAGGCTTCCTGATTTGTTTCTATTTATGCTTTTATTGAAGGCTCAAAGCCATAGTCTGGAAATATCGAGCTTGCTACGAGCCACAGCGTACAAGTTCATTGTCACAATTACGGCCATTCTGAGATTCCCGATGAGTCGTCACGTTTTTTGGCGTAATAATGAAAACTGACTGCCGCTTCCATGCAATACATTGAACGTTGAGTAACCGAACTACAGCATACCACTCTTGTTTGCACCTGTCGTGCGCACATACGGCGAGAAAAAGGCACGAAGCGCGTTCACAGTGTGCATTCTTACGGGCCCCTCAGCGGAGCATCCACACTAGCAGCGCGACGCTGTCGCCACCTACATGTCGAGCTCGCGGCGAATACTGCTATACGCCTCGAGATTCGCGATCGCTGCGCCGCCTGCCGCCGCTTCTCCGCGGCGTTTGCGGGATTAGCGCTGCGTGGCTGATAGGTGGTCATGCAGTGTTTTGGTTCTCTTTCGCTTCTCTTTGCCTTTCCGCGCACTAAACAACTTGTTAAGGTGACGTCTGTAAGCTAACTGCACGTTTAGGGCGCTTAAAAAAAACAGCGGCGCCTTGGTAGAGCGCTCGAACGCCAACAACAGCTACCCGGGGAGGCGGTTCTGCGCGCTTCTTGGCCGCTCTTGCGGGCGTCGGCGACGGCAGCGGCATATCACCGCTGTCACCTTCGAACATGTCAGCACAAGTGAATTCTATTTATTGTCACTTCGTTTAGACCTGATATTGGCACCGTAAGAGGTTGGTTCGTTTTGCAGCGCAGACAACAAATGCGGCTTTGCTTCGAATATGTACGTCGTAGAAAAATATGCTTCGGGGATGTGATAACCCAACAGCGTACAAAAACTTGTACCTTTTATGGGAATATAAGCCACGCGAAAATGTTAAGTACACTCAAAGGCTGTGCATTGTCAGATATGTGCCCACTCATGCCTTATGGTAAGAACCAAGGTATATGTTAATGACCACGGGAAAATGAATGGTCTGCAAGTCAGGAGCAATAAATAGAATAGTCGTACGGGAATAAAAAAAAACCGAGTGCAGCTTCTGAAATGCTAAAGACGTTTGTTTGAGCAAGGTAGTATTCACCAGACCAACTAGATGCGAAATGCACTGATATTTCACTAGACATGGGGGTGGGGGGGGGGGGGTGAGGAGGAGGACGCTCAACTGTCGTTGTTTACAAATGCGGAGCGTAATCAACAAATGAACGTTTTATTAATCACACACACAAGCTGCGTGTTCACTTTTCGTTTGTTTTTCGCCTTCAACGAACGGCTGATCATTCGGCGGACGCATTTTTTGAAGAATACAGGGTATACGCAGTTCACAAGAAATACGAGGTGTCGTTGAAAGAGTTGATTGATTGATTGATTGCAGGGTTTAACGCGCCGACGCAACGGAGACGATGAGGCACGCCGTAGTGGAGGGCTCCGGATTAATTTTGACCACCTGGAGATTCTTAACGTGCGCCGAAATCTCGTACACACGGGCTCGTTGGAAGAGTGTCGTATCTGATAGGGGTCTCTGATTTCGGTTTATGCTAGATTCTGCAGTCTCCCAGTGTCATACGACGATGTTTCGAAGAAGAGTTTGGTCGCGGACGCGGATTACTCTATAAGCCCATCTTCGCGCTTCTCGTGGAGGATAAATGTAACAGATGAATCTTAGCGAGCGCTCACCTCGGGACAAGACGACCCAGCATTAAATTTGCCGTCGTGTGCTGACTCCGGAGTGTAATTTTGCATTATCCATCGTACTTCTTTGGTACAATGTTTGCGAAATTTACGCCGCATTGGCTTGTTCAGGGTACTGACCAATATCTGATATGTGATATTGGCAGGCGTAACTTGCGTGCTGTCAGGTATGAGTGCTCCGCTGGATTTTGTAGTGCACATAGTCGATTTACATCATAGTGTGTATGGCCGCAACATGAACATCGGAGGAAACACTGCTTACGGAGACACTGCCACTAAATTTCAGGGCAGCGGAATTGCAATCTGCATGCAAATGCTGGCTTCGGGACGCCGGCCTGTGACACACGCCCGGCGCTCATATAGATCTTTCTAAGATCGCGTCATAAACGTTTATACTCTCGTGAACACACCAGGCTTGCAAACAGAGTGCCTGCTCCACGTTATTCGGTATTTCGAACGCGGGCAAACGGTAAATCGATGTCTTGAACGCGCCCCAAAAGCAACGGCGACAGGGGGGAGCGGGCCGGGGACTCCCGCGCCTGCTTTCGAAACGGGCCGCTAGGGGGATTTCAGTGGCGCCCCTACAGGCCGCGCTCGAGGCGTATACTCCTTTAGAAGAAGGCTAGAATGTTGGGCGCCAGCACTGCTACCTTTAGGTTAGAAGGTTAGAATGTTGGTGGGAAAAGAAAAGAGAACAATCAGGGAAGACATGTGGACCATAGAGTTTCATACAATAATAATTTGTTTTTTGTATGAAACTCTATGATGTGGACAAACAAGCACGGCCGTTGGATGAGAGCGCACGCAAGGTGCGGCCTGCCGCGTCGCCCGGATTTCAACGGGCGAGTGCGTGAGTGGCGGTGTTTACGTTTGCCGCCGCTTGACTCCCTCGTGGCGCTGGCGTTCGGGGACTGGTGAGCATGGAGGAAAGAAAAGTTTTTTTTTAAATGCGAATGCATTTATTAGTCGGGGGTTGTCTTGCGTCCATCGAGCGGCGTGCGCCTGCATTCCTCCAGCGCGAGCGCACGTGAGCGCGCGCCTCGTAGTTCTGCCTTCGTCGTCGTCGTCGTCGTAAATGCGAATGCATTTCTTAGTGGGGGGTTGTCGTGCTCCGTCGGCGTGCGCCCGCAGGTGTTATCTCTCCGCGCTCAATGCCGAACGCATGCGCTTGAAGCGAGCTGTACTAGTTTGCTCGAAGCGGCAAGGACGGCGAGTACTGCGGTGTTAGTCTCGTGTCTAAACGTGTATGGGAACTTGATATCGCACGCCGTTGCCACGTCTCCGGTTCGAGACACGTCTCCGTACAAGGACTTGTACACCCTTGCCTACACCGGAGACGGAGTCTTTGTGGTGACCGTGTACCTCGCGCCCAACCTCGCTCGAGACGCCGTTGCCGCGCAGCTGGACGCGGCTATGGAAAGTGTGCGCGTGCGCTCCAAACCCTCTGACCCCATAGTCTTGGTTGGCGACTTCAACGTTGACGTGCGCATGCAAGAAGAGTGGCGAGTGGCTGGTCGAGTACATGCAGACCAGGCACTATATGCATTGTCTCTCTGCCGGCTTCGACACGTGCCCCACTACCATTCACGGGAGTTGCATTGATCTGGTACGTCTTTACGCGAAACTGCGACGCGCGTATATGCTTCGCAAAGACCCTTTGACCGTGCACTTTAGCGATCACAAGGCAGTGATTGTGGTCGTCAGGTACAACGATAACACAAACAGGTGCTGATGAATAAATGATTACGTTCACACTCTCGTCATTCATTACGCCATTACTCGCAACACACTCATCGGTGCACCCAATGCATTCGCATTTCTGCACGATTCCCTTCGGGGAGGTGCGGGGGAATTTTTTTTTTCTTCCTCCATGCTGGTGAGTTTCGGGCCTTTCGGCACTTTCGGGGGGTAGCGGTAGCGGGGAGTTTGACAGCAGCGGGCAGCAGCAGCAGCGGCACGGAGGTGACGGCGCGGAAGACGAGGCTGTGCCTGGCGTCTTTGCAGCTGCGAGCGATGCCGGGAAGCGGTGGCAGGCTCTCCCTGGTGCTCTTCCAGGATCCCACCAGAAGCGATTGCTCTCCGCAAGGGCTGCGCCTGGTCACCCTGCTTGTGTGCCACCTGCTGAAGTCCCACCGCTGTGTCGCCCATGTGGAGGTGGTCGTCCGTCTCTTCAAGGTGCATCGCAAGCTACTCTCGGATGCCCTTCGCAAAAGCCCGTCAATAACCAGCGTGAAGCTCACAGTGGGTCAGCGGTGAAGACCTGGCCACAGCCACACTCTCTCTACCACATCTACAAGAGCTCGAGTGGGCAGGCTACGCACAGCATTCTCCAGCCCTGGTTGCTGGACTTTCCACTCTTCTTCAGACTACGAGGTCTCTCGCAACACTGCGGGTGTCAGAAGAGTACCCCGCAGGCCCGAGTTCGGAGGACTTTTTCAGAGGCCTCACGCAGAACCGCTCCTTGGCAGAGCTGGTGCTACCGAGGAGCCGAGGCCCCGCCCAGTGCACAGGCAGTGTTCGCGGAGTGGTTGGAGAACAACGTCTCGCTGAAGAGGCTGACCGTGGGCTCGTCTTACAGAGCGTGCATTGATCACTGAAGTGCATTCTCCAAGCGCTTCTGAAAAACAGGAGCATTGTTGCTGTAGACTTGTTACTGTAGACCGTGCCAGTGGGCACGGCGGCAACGCATGGGCGATGTGCTCAAACAACTTCCTTCTAGCTGTTTCAACAGGTGATTCCCGTCTGCGCTTCCTTCCATGGGAACGCATGGAGCATGCGCCTGGGCGACCCGGCTGCTGCGGTTGATTCTGCCGAATTGGAACTTCACCCGTTTATCATCGACAACCTCGACACCAGGAACCAAGGTGGAACAACGCCGTGGCAAGACCGTATAAAGCAAGCACCCTCGCCGGCAACATCCAGTGGGCACGGCGGCAACGCATGGGCGATGTGCTCAAACAACTTCCTTCTGTTTCGACAGGTGATTCCCGTCTGCGCTTCCTTCCATGGGAACGCATGGAGCATGCGCCTGGGCGACCCGGCTGCTGCGGTTGATTCTGCCGAATTGGAACTTCACCCGTTTATCATCGACAACCTCGACATCAGGAACCAAGGTGGAACAACGCCGTGGCAAGACCGTATAAAGCAAGCACCCTCGCCGGCAGTGGCGTAAATCATGGGGGGTTCAGGGGGGTCTGACCCCCCCCCCCCCCCCTTGTGTTCGGGCTGGGGGGGACACCCCTTGCAAGTGTCCCCCCCCTTGAGATTCATCTTTCATTTACCTTTGAAAGCTAAAACAACTGTTGCTTTTGTCACTAATAAGTACTGCACGAGCCGAAATAACCATCCCGGTCCCGCTAAATAAAAAGAAGGTTCGTTTTCCACAATCGGCGACGTGCACAAGGTGCAAGCGGAATCACTGAAAGCAGGTAAAACCTGTTTCCGCTGTGGTTCGCCGAAATAAATTAAAATTATTTCCGCCAATTTGTTTTGAAATTGCTTGCGGTTACCGGGCTATATAAAACGCTGGCTTTCATATGAGCTAGAGAACATATACGCGACAAAAATCGGTTGTCTGTCCCTTTAAGAAAATACAGCTGCCAATAAATACTTTAAACACCCAGAATATGTTAAAGAAGCACTTGAAAATATTTAGCTACTTTTAGCTCCTTGCTGGATTTTTAAGTGCGAATGCACTTCTTAAGCGAGCCTGAAGCGTCCGCCGCCGTCCGCATTCCGCCGCCATCCGCATAGCAACAGCAGCGGGTGCGCGCGCTCCTGGTCTTCCTTGGCAACGGGGGGAGATGGGCGCGCGCTGCCTGGCCGCTGACATGGCACATACCCACGTGGGGGATTGGCCAGGAATCTCCTCGTCTTCCTTGGCAACGGGGGAGATGGGCGCGCGCTGCCTGGCCGCTGACATGGCACATACCCACGTGGGGGATTGGCCAGGAATCGGGCGTGAGAAGGGCTAATGCACCCGCTTAAAGGAGTACTGACACGAACTTTCAAAGCTGAGATCCGCTCTAGCAATCAATTACAACGACAACACAAATAGACGTCTGTGAATAAATGCATCTTTCTTTCTTTGTAGTTGTGTGTGTGTGTGTGATCTCTCTTTCGCGAACATTACCGAACCGCGCAAATTCAACTCGTGCATTCGCACGTTCACATTCTTCCCCTCGGAGAAATGCGGGAAATTTTTTTAGCTACTTCTAGCTAATAAAGCACAAAACAAAATGGCCGCCTTGGCAAGATGTGTGTCCCCCCTTGTGATTTTTCTGGATTACGCCACTGCTCGCCGGCAACATCCAGTGGGCACGGCGGCAACGCATGGGCGATGTGCTCAAACAACTTCCTTCTATTTCAACAGGTTAGTTCATACTCATCTTACAAGAGCGACAATCGCTTCCCCGTAGTGCTGCCGTGCCCACGGGTAGTGTTTTCTGCTTTCGCATCACTGTGTTTGCTGTTGTCGGGTGACGTTGAGACGAACCCTGGACCCGATATAAAAGTACTTGTACAAGGGTTGTGTGATGGCCAAAAGGCAATTCAGGCCAACCTAAGCGGCCTTAGCGACAGACTTAAGGCCCTGGAAGACATTGTACAGCTTTGTAGGGACCAAGCGGCAAGTCTTGCTGAACTAAAAGACACAACCGAGAGGCTGAATTCAGCTTTGGAAAAGCAACAGGAAAAACTTGTTGCTTTAGAGGACAGAATGCGGCGAAACAATTTCATGGTGTTTGGTGTACCGGAGACTGAAAATGAAACTTCAGAAGAACTTGAAAAAAAGGTAGTTGTAGAAGTATTGAAGAAAAAGCTCGGTGTTAATTTAAAAACGATAGAGCGGATGCACAGAGTCGGAAAGCCACATCACAAAAAATCTGCAGAAGAACCCTCCAGGCCTCGGCCAGTAATACTGAAGCTTTATGATTATAAGGAAAAAGAAAAGGTTTTCAATAGCTGCGGAAAACTAAAAGGAAGTGGTATTTCGGTTGGCGACGACTATTCAAAAGAGACACTGAATAAGCGCAAGCTGCTCTGGAAGTCTGCGTTGAAAGAAAAAGATGAAGGCTCCCGCGTGCGCTTGAACCGAGACAGGCTTACTGTAGATAACAACGTCTACGTGTGGGACTGTTCCAAAAATAGCCGCATAAGGATACGGCAACTGCCGAAAACCAAAGATGCGCCGCCAAAGGCTACACCAAGAGATAGTGGCCAGTGAAACACCGTCATCCAGGAAACATATTTTCGACTTATAAACCTTAATGCTCGAAGTTTCGTGAATAAAGTCGGTGATGTAGAACATGTGCTAGCCAGTTACGACCCTCACGTGGTTATTGTTACCGAAACGTGGCTGCGACCAGAAATACAAGATTGCGAGTTATTGCCTCCAGGTTTTAAGATAATACGTAATGATAGAGAAACTAGAGGAGGAGGAGTTGCAATCATAATAAAGGAAAATATTGAATTCGCAAACATGAATGGTATCCCTAATCACGAGAGCGCTTGGTGCCAAGTAAAATTAGGAACCAATTTAGTCGTAATAGGAGCAATTTACAGATCCCCTAACGCATCGATAGAATATTTAGAGGCGATTCAACACTATGTACAACAACAGAAGACGCGAAACCAGCGGTTAATAATTGCTGGTGATTTTAACTTGCCTGGGATTGATTGGAATTCACTTACCATAGAGTCACGGGAACGAGCTGACTGCGAAGTGCTGCTTGACATTGCTTTCGCCAACGATTTAACACAGTTGGTACAGGAAAGCACTCGAAAAATGGGAACAGCGCAGTCTATATTGGACCTAGTATTTCTTGATGGACGGTTTGAAGATTATCAGGTAGCAGTAGAAGATGGCATATCGGACCATCAACTTGTATTTGTACAAATTAAATCCGACATTCCTGCATCAAATGGTAAAGAATGCATTGCGCATGTCCCCAATTTTGCTAAAGCTGACGACACGAGCATCATTGACTACTTGTCGTTTCAACTAGACAGTCTGAGCCCTGACGATGACGTGAATTCTTTGTGGATAAGATTCAAAACCATTATCTTGCACTGTGTAAATTCATTAGTACCATTAAGAAAAAAGAGAAAAGATAGACGTAATCCCTGGATAACGCGAGAGATTGTTCGTCTGAAGCGGAAAATAGGAAGGCAAAGGAAAGTCAAAAATCGTGAAAAGGTATCAAACTTATCTTCACAGTTGCGTACAGAGCTTAGGCAAGAAAAACAGAAATATTACGAGGAAACACTTACAAACTTCATGGAGTCTTCCCCGCAAAAGTTTTGGCGTCACTTGTCACAAGCCCCTCAAAGCCAATACAGCATTGTTGTTGACGACGAAATCGTAACCGACTGTTCGAAAATTGCGTCTCACCATAATAAGTTTTTCCAGATGTCTTTTCAAATGATTCCGAATGTAGTGCTTCAACTACAGCCACATCATTCTCCCATATGTCTGACATGCCAGAAGTACGAATTAGCTATGAAGGAATACTATCGCTCCTGCTAAACATTAAAGAACATAAATCTGTTGGTCCGGATGGAATTCCAAATGCTTTCTTGCGTAGATACGCTGAATGGGTTGCCCGATACTTGGAAATAATCTTTAATGCCTCCTTGCACCAAAAACGGGTCCCGGACGACTGGCTTGTAGCAAAAGTGGTCCCGGTACACAAAACCGGAGACAAGCAGAATATCGAAAATTACCGGCCAATCTCATTAACCTGCATCTGCTGCAAACTCCTCGAACATGTTATATCCAAAGCTATATATCAGTATCTAGAAAATACAAAATTACTACATCCTAACCAACACGGCTTCCGACAAAAGCTTTCAACCGTAACGCAGCTTCTTGAGACCATCCAAGACTTTTCCAAAGCAATAGATAATGAAAAACAGGTTGACGCAATATGCCTTGATTTCGCAAAGGCCTTCGATAGGGTTCCCCATAACGAATTAATTAAGAAATTGAAGCAGATTGGTATAAACAACATGTAGTGGAATGGGTCAGGTCATATCTAACATGTAGGACGCAGTATGTGGACATAAACGGCTACAAGTCCGATCGTTTACTGGTAACTTCTGGAGTCCCTCAAGGGTCCGTCCTCGGACCAGTATTATTTCTGGTTTATATCAACGACATTTGTTCTGACATTAATCAAAATATTACCGTTCGACTATTCGCTGATGATTGTTTACTTTATCGAGAAATAAGCAACCACAGTGATCAAAAAATGCTCAGCGACGCGTTGTCGTCCATTGAAAAATGGTGCGAAACATGGAAAATGCAAATAAATAAAGAAAAAACGGTTGTTTTGCGAGTTACGAACAAGGTAAAGCACGTCAAAAATTTCGAGTATCAACTAAGTTCCACTGCGTTAGCTACCGTTAACAAATGTAAATACTTAGGAGTTACAATATCTGAAGACCTGAACTGGACCCAACATATCACTAATATCTGTTCTACTGCTGAAAAAAAGTTATGGTTCTTACGTCGCAAATTAAAACTCGCTCCAGCCCCCGTAAAGTTAACAGCGTACTTAACAATAGTAAGGCCTACACTGGAATACGCAAGCATATCATATGGGACCCTCATCATAAAGGATTAATTAAAAACATCGAGCGCGTACAAAGAAGGGCGGCGAGATTTATTCTTTCAAAATATTCTCGTAATGATTCTGTAACACAGATGCTGCAAGAACTAAATTTACAACCCCTCCTAGACCGCCGTCGCATAGCCAGACTTAAATTCTTGTTTTTGCTCCCCCTAAACACATTTAACTTTGATGCAGAGCAGTACCTAATTCCCCGTCAAGTGCGGAACCTACGAAGTGACCACCCCAGAAAATATCTAGTCCCCCAATGTCGTGTGAACACATGCATATTCGTTTTTCCCTAGAACAATAAAAGACTGGAATGTATTGCCGGATGCTATACGTGATTGTCAAACTGCAGAACATTTTGAACATGTTACAAAGTATTTTCAAAGTGAATCTTCGTGAACGGTGATCGTTTTTTTTTTGCGTGCGGGCGCATGTGTTCTGTTGTAAATTTGAATGTATTTGCTGTAACTTGACTCATGTACATTATAGGATCTAATATTGTGAAGTGTATTTTGTGATGTATGTGATGTAGCATGTAAGTTGTAGAATGTAGTATAGTGATGTATTCATTTTGTATCGGCTATGCATTTCTTCTTTACGCTTGACATGACGGTTGTTATGTCAGTTTTCTACCCCACCCCTGTAACGGCCCAATCGGCCAACAGTACCTGGAAATAAAAAAAAAAATGTCCGGAAGTTGACGAACATGATCCTCTGCTCCTGTCACAGATATATGAGCAAAACAAGGTTCTTCAGATCTTTAAAATATCATATAAATGTCACTACCCGTCAATGTCTTCTTTTGTGGAAGGTCGCCCGAGTAAGGCTGACTGCCACCGCTGCCTCAAGGCTCTCATTGAAAACCACAGCCTGCAAGAAGTCACCTTACCCATCGACGTCTGGGATGAGGACCAGTGGAGAGAGTTGTTTGAGGCTCTGCCAACCAACAAGAACCTCAAGAGGGTGAACGGTGAGCATCGATGTGCTTGGCAGGGCACACGGATATTTTGTGGCTAAACTCTGTGTGGTTCTCAAAGAAACGGGCGCAGAGGACAAGGTGTCCTTCAACGCCTCCCTCAGTGAGGAGGATTTTGGCGAGAGGTTTGAGTGCAAAGCATTCTCATCACTCGTTGTGCAAGCCAATGGTGATAGTATGGCTACAGTTCTCGAAATTTTAGAACGCATGCCTTCCCTTGGCCACATAACAGACTTCAGCCTGCACTTCGACATCGCATGGACACAGGTCGGAGTACTGCCTTCATCTCTTGCCACTTTTCTAGCAGAAACTCGCACACTCAGGACTCTCTGCCTGAGCACGTCGTCGGACGACTGGCTGTACGGCTGGCAGGAAGCCGTGATGGAGGGCCTGGCCGCCAATGCGAGCCTACGACAAGTGCAAATCAATGCGTTTGGAACCAGGAATGACTTTTCTCTGTTTTTCGAGGCTCTGGCAGATGTCATCAATGCCAGCAGAAACATCACCAGGGTGCGCTTCAAGGAGCCATGAAGAGAAAATGCAAGTTGGTTTTATTCGAAAGATTTCGTGTTTTATAGTGCCCCCAGCGCTTGTCCGGATACAAACGATGCTTTATTCACTGAGAAATTAAACAATTTAAGTTAAAATTTTGATTTTCCCGCTAAATCGTTTGTTTTCGGGGTCTGCAATGACATCACAGGAACCGACCGCTCTGCAGCCTAGATTACCTTCATTCGCGCATCCGCCGGGTAGAGACACGTACACGCTATACGCTGGCGCCGCCATTTTGGGTCGCTCGCTCGCCGCCGAAGCAAGTCATTGTGTCGAAACCGCGCTAAAATTATCGCCGCAACGCGGTTTACTGAAGAAGTTTTAATCATATTGTCTGTTTCGCGTTGCTAGGTCTCGTGGGAAACGAAAAGAACAACGCGTTGAGCACGTTGGCCCAATTGCGGCGGCACGGGGCCGTTCAAAGGTTGTCTCCACCCTGTACAGCGGTGTTGGTTTGTTCCGCGTTTCTTTACGTTACCCGAACCTAGATGGCGCCACCATACCGTGGCAAGCGTTTGGTTTGTTTTTGCCCGTATTTAAACCTGGCTTGTTTTTGTTCTGGGAGAAAATATTCGTTTCCTAAAACAGTGCTCGCTCGACAAATGTGGTCACGTAAGACACCGTTGCTTGCGTCAATCGGCCAGTGTCGTCTGAGACAACCCCAAGCCCCGTAGTGCTGTGCAGCTAAACCAAGCATGCTGTGCGCAGTACGAACAGCAGTATACGCATCAGTACTTCTATGTTTACATGTGCTTTCGTAACTTCCACTGTTTGTCCCATCATTCTTATTGCTTTGTAAAGAATGTGCCCTAAATTTAAGCGCAAATCGCTCGTTCGGCTAGTTTGTAAGCTCTACCTAATTTGCGTCTGCTTCTGCCGGCCTCCGCCAATCGCAGAGCTGAGCTCATGTGACATCATAGGTTCTGTTGCGGGAAATGAGCTGGTGGGTCGCATGGTCATTCCCTTTTTTCCTAATTATGTAGCTTATTTGAGCGAAGTTTGTGTTAAAAGTGGTGTCAGTATGATTCTAACGAGGCAATCTTTTGAATAAACCAAACTTGTGTTTTCTCTTCATGGCTCCTTTCAGAGTTGGGAGACCAAACTGCGGTGAACAAGCCTTTTTTCAAAGACTGTTGGCAGGCATTGCTGAAAACTACACCCTCCTTGGTGTCACCACGCTTGGGTACATGTACAGCAAGTTTAAAAGATCCTGGTTTGAGGTGTCGGATGTGACAAATCGCAATAACGACTTGTTGACCCGTGCTGCCGACTTTGCCAGGGGTGCCCGACGTGACAGGTGCGTACCTTCTCATCTGGAACGAATCTCAGGTCTTCCGAGGCAACCTAAGCCAGATTTACTTTCACAGATGTATGCCAACAGCATGGTCTGTGCGTAATTCTGAACAGTCGGGAAGCATTGTGCTTGAACCCTGGTAGCACAGAATGTTGCCCGAACATTTCCCCAACGTTTCCCCTTAACGTTGCCAAAACGTGGCTAATGTCCGCTTTTTTTAACGTTAGTGCAATGTTTCCCAGAAACATTGCGTCAACATGATATTAGCATTGCTCCAACATGGGGCGTTTGAAGGGTGTTGTTCTAATGTTTGGATAACGTTGTTTCTGACGTTCGCCAACGTTGCTCCACTCTTGAAGCAACCTTCCAGCCACGTGCGGGACACATTTGAACAACGTTTATGAGACGTTTTCTTATGACGTTTTAGCAACTTTCAACCTACGTTTTCGCAACGTTCATACCACATTTAAGCATGTCCCTGCACCATTCAGACGTTGTGATAACATTGCTACAATCTTGCAGCAACTTTAGATATACACTTTTAACATGCAGTTAGCATACAAAGAACGTTGCTTCAACGTTGAAGCAATGTTTTTATGAAGTTTCAATAACATTGCTACAATTTTGTGGTAACTTTCCAGCTATATTTTTATAACGTGCGGGTAACATTTAGAAAACGTCGCTTTAATGTTCAAGCGATGCTTCCTACAACGTTACCGCGACTTTACAGATACGTTTTTTTCACCACGAGGGCCGCATCCGCGCACTGTTGATATGACGTTCAAGCAATGTTTCTCTTACGAAGCAACAATATTTCAGCAATGTACAGGTAACTTACAGTTACATGTATCTAATATACATGCAACAATAACTAGATGAAAATAATAGAAGTTAACTTTTTCCTAGAGAGACGATTGTTGACTGCATGATAAGCGAGCAGTTCAAACCTCGTCCGCATAAACTCCTGAAAAGTATAATCCGGCATTTTAGACCTGTATATTCATACATTTGATCCCTACACTGACCAACACACACAATTAAGGCAGTCCGGCAAAATAACAAACTAAGAAATGGCAGAATTTTAAAGCAAGGAACATGCAGCTAGCGTAAATAACAACACTGAGACTCTTTAAAATGAAAGGACATGTGCTTTTTATTTTACCATTAACAATCGAGCCGAATACGCATTCTGTTAAAGCCTTGAATTTCGCAAGTACGCTGTTTCAGACGATGTCTTCATTTTCCTCCTCCGGGGCTCGCTTGTTCTTCTGCGCCTTGACGAGTCAATTTGATGACATACTTGACAGCCATGAACCCAGTAACACGTAGGGTTGTTACTGCGACGCTTAATTCTGTGAAATGAACAAAAGCTGTAGTTTAGGAGAAATTTGCAAAGTTGTTACAGCATAGACAATGTCTCACCTCTCAGAACACCAGGAATTTTGGTATACAATATGGCCTCATTGATTTTCTTGTACTGGCAGTTCAATTGAGATTTGACAGCCATTCCTGGGAAACAAACAAAAGGGCATTGCTTTAACACATAGGGTGCTCAAAAGCTCACCTGCACTTTGGATGACGTTTGCTGCCAGATGAGCTAGCTTATTCCCGTGTCACTTTTGTGGTGCTGGTAAATCTTAAGGCATTTCTGAAAACAAAACAGAGTCAGAAGGGGTGCAGAAAACTGAAGTGAAGCAAATTTTAGCTAATGGAGAAAACCTTACCTTTAGGAAGGAATACAGCAAAACAGGCCGCTTCACTTTCCATTTTGACTTGCTTGTTTAACTTTTAGGGGCGAAGCTCCTTAAGGCGTGGGTCTGTCCATCCTCGACGTATGTATGTAGCCACCTCTAGTTTAGTTCTTGGATTGTTTACTAGATGGCGTGGCTACCTCTAGTTTAGTTTTTGGATTGTTTACTAGATGGCGGTACTTGTATATGATGAAAAGATGCGCTTGGATTGTTTAATAGATGGCGTGGCTACCTCTAGTTTAGTTCTTGGATTGTTTACTAGATGGCGGGGAGCGTTGTAATAAAATCCGTTCGCTGTTGGCGCGCGCTCGGAGTCGCCCGATGGATAAGGCTGCAGATGTGCGAGCCCGCGAGGCAGAAGCGCTCCGTGAAGCTGCGCGACGCCGCCGCCAAGATCCTGCCGTACGAGAGCGGGAGGCCGAAGCGTATCGTCTGGCTGCGCGACGACGCCGCCAAGATCCCAGCGTTCGAAAACGAGAGGCCCAAGCGTCACGGCAACGGCGCGAGGACCCTGCCGTACGCGAAGCGGCACGGCTGCGGCGCGAAGAGGATCTCCAAAACGTCAGAGAACGGGAAGCGGCGAGAAAGCGCGCGTATCGGCAGGCAGACCCCGATGCAGTGAGAGCTCGTGAGGCGTCTGCAAAACGCATCAGGCGAGCTCAGCCCCAAGGTGCCGACGCGCGGTTTAAGCGAGACTTTCTAGACGTTACGTTCGGACACAGATGTAGTGGGAGAACTTTCACTGAAGAGTCACGGTTTTACCGATGATTTCCCCTCAGGAGCTTCGCCCACTCATCATCATTCACCCCGTGGATATGCTGTGAATTTTTTTCTGAGAACGCCTGGCGCCCTGTATTTCGTTTCGCGCCAAGCAGAACGCGACAAGTGTTCGATGCATTGGAGCCTCTTACGAATAAACATTACAACAGGAAAAATCTGAAGATAGTTTGTGCAATGCTATTGGAACGGAACAAAAGCAAAAATGGGGAAGTTAGTTTTCAGGTTACTTGGAAATCAGGTTCGTTTGTATAATGAGAAAAGATCCTTGAAATACGCCAATGAGCTTTCGTACAGGCAGTATCGGCTGGAAAATGGGTGTCAGGGTTAGGTCTTTGTTTTGTTTTATTGTTACAATATGCATGATGGTGCTCTACTTTGGCACTCCAGGTAGGTGAAATGTCTATGGGGAAGTTGAAATATAAGACATGCCCACTTCATGTTGTTTATTTCAAACAAGGGTGCAAGGTGTGGACTAGTCGGAACGTTCGCTGATCAGAGGGAAGTGACTAAATTTCACACGAAGGGGGCAATTTAAAGAAATGAACTTTGGGTTTGAATCCGTCTTATGAATCAAGTGTAATTGCTGCGGCAATTGGAAGGAAAACACATACGATTGTAATTAGCTGGCGACATGTATGGCTTGCACTCCCCAGTATGATGCACAAAAGTTTTTATAGCGTGCATATAAAATTTCCCCAGTAAATTAATTTTTTCAAACAATTATGAGGACCCAGCAACAAGGAAATGTTTGAGCCTTCTATCTAGATTATTTTTGTCTGATGATATACAGGCGGCGCCATAAAAACAATCCGGCCATGCAAGCTTTAAAAGGGCCCTAAATAGGCTGCTTCCAAAGGTCGCCATTTAAATCGCGCAATCGCTAGAATTCCCCTTCATGACAACGTATACCACATATTACACCTAACCAATAAAAACATGAAGTAAAAATTTGGTGTCAGTACTCCTTTAAGGGAGAACGTTAACAGTGCGAGACGCTTGTGAAAACTTAGCAAAATAATAATAATAATACTTTATTGGCATACATATTCTGGGAGACCCGAGCCTGCAAGGGCCAAATGGAACCGGAAGTTTTTCTTGTCGATTCATGATTACCTTTTTATAATAGAGCCGTAATCTACTGCCTAAGAAAAGCGCGCAATGTTTCAACAATAGGAAAGGAAAGTTGGGAAGTCATCTCTGGGTGCTGTTTTCAGGCAGTTATGAAAAAAAGCTCGGTGTATCTGCGCGAAGCTCTTAAAGATACGGCCAACACATAGAATGAAAAGCACGGCGTATACCCGATCAGTTTGTCTTTCCATGTGGTGCACGTTCCCCAAAAGAACACATCTCCATTGTGAAGAGGCCGCGTTAAATTTCGGTATGTACATGGTGAAGTGAGCGGCAATATAGGAAATAGGAAGCCAAGTCGGAGCTGCAGTAAACTCGATACTATTTGACGATGGCATAAAAAGTTATTTTCTTGTTGTAATTCCAGTTCATTTATTTATTCGGCAAATAATGAGTTCGAAATAACAGACGGCAATGAAACCCAAGTTCTGATTCGTGCCTGACGCATGCACTGACGTCGGAACATGCTGCATGCGCCGTCCATTTCATGCGCGCGTTGGGTTAATTGGCAGGCGCTGTATTCGGTCAGTTTCCTGGATATATGCGGCCACCCGCCGCGGTGGCTCAGTGGCTAAGGCGTTGCGCTGCTGAGCACGAGGTCGCGGGTTCGATTCCCGGCCGCGGCGGCCGCTTTTCTGATGGAGGCGAAAAGCAAAAACGCCCGTGTGTACGAGATTTCGGCGCACGTTAAAGATCCCCAGGTGGTCAAAATTAATCCGGAGCCCTCCACTACGGCGCGCCTCATCGCCTGCGTTGCGTCGGCGCGTTAAAACCCTACAATCATCAATCAAACATCATCAGGATATATGCGGCCTACACAAGGACAAAAACTCACCCGACCGGCATTTGTAAAAGACTCACGAAAACAGCCCGATAGCTGGCCATACGTGACAACGCACAGTCGAGGGTGAAAGCTGCGCGCGCCTTTATCGGTGCGCAGCAGCTGTGTTTTGCTCCTTTAGTTTAATGATGCGTTAAAATCGCACTAAAATGTCGTATTTGATTGATTATGAGGTTTCACACGCCGACGCTACACAGGCGATGAGGCGCGCCGTAGTAGAGGGCTCCGGATTAATTCGTAGTAGAGGGCTCCGGATTAATTCTGACCACCGGGAGGATCTATTTAACGTGCGCCGAAATTTCGAACACACAGGCATTTTCGCTTCTCGCCTCCACACACACACACAAAAGCGGCTGCCGCGGCCTGCCGCGGTCTGGAATCGAACCCGCGTCCTTGGGCTCAGAAGCACAACAGCCACCGTGGTGGGTTCCTAAAATAACTAAATCACACCATAAGATGAGACAATCGGTATACCAATTGTATGAGCGACACGGCCTGCACGGGCTGGTAGGAACCGTTGACAGATTTTTAAGAGCGCATTCGCAAAATGGTGAAGTTGGTTTCGTACATCAGTGAAATTGTTAAAACACGCTATTATTCGGGTGACATTTACACGGATCTAGCGGATGACACTTACACGGATCTGATTTACACCGGATGTAGCGATTTGTCAGAGCGTGACTGTCGCGCCTATGGCACAGCGACGCTTCATCGCACACGTTCATAAATTTCACGGGCGCACACGTTCATAAATTTCACGGGGACTGGATTGCACGGAAACGCGTAGATATCCAACAAAAGCGACCGCTTACAGTTATTTAAGTCCTGTCTGTCCTCAAGAAATTCATATGTGTCAGATGCACACCGCCAAGAAATTTTTGTGTGTATACGTCGACGCGTTACCAAATTTAGGAAAAGTGAATGAAAAAAAAAAGAAAAAAGTGGAAGAGTATAGAAATAAGGTGCCTCGATCGGTGTTGAGTCATATCTTGAAATCATTGTGGGCAGCTCACCGTAAAAAAGTACAAATTTGTTCAGCAACTCCATAAGAAAAGTGCGACTAGCACGACGAGTAGATAATTCATGATTGCTTTTGAAAGTGACTGTTTTTGAGCGACATTACTAAGGCTGAAGTGCAAATGGGACATATAAATGCAGCAGGGGTAAGTAACAAGTAGGGCGCGAAGGGGAATTCAAACTTCTCATCATTGTTTATTGCTAAAAACAAATAACGCGCTGCAAGGATTGGCTTAAACTGAGCAATTGCTATTCCGTAAAAATAAGAGGAAACGGGTAGAATACGGACATTTATATTTAAAGGACGTAATTTATACGATGATTATGATAATTACGCCTGCGTGACTAACAGAGGTTCGATTTCTTCCACGTGGACGAAATCTCCGCGGGCCCGACACAAAGAAATGCCGCACCAACACGGTCATTGCGGATGACGCGAGCTCATGCACGACACCGATTACGAGGCTATAGAAAGAGTATTGGCTACGATCGGGAATCGGCCTGCCTGACCTGTTAAAATTCTGTTCGTCAACATAAACGAAACCTGTTTGTGTATCTTTTTAGTTACACAGAATGATACAGCAATAAATGAGCGTTTTTACAAGTTTTTCCTGAAAAAAAAATAAACAATCTTTTGTTCGCGCTCAATCTTCAATCGAAGGTCCCGTATTTGTGGTATATTTTGATTAACACCAAGAACGGCGATGAGATTTACACTCTTACTAAAAACATGAAATAGAAACGAATTTCTATTATGGGACAGCCGGCGGCCATCTTGAAAAAATGACCGTCTTAGAACGGCGCAGCATCTGGCTTTAACGAAATGCACGATGCGCGAAATGGCGGTATTATTTTATTCTAGGCTTTCTCCACTCTACAGTAATATTGTGCGACCATCCAACAAATGAGGGACTAAAATAAAAGGATCTGCCGCCGAGTTTGGCTGCGCCATCCACGCGTTTCTTTCATTTGAGAAACGTTCAAACGTTCGCGGTTTCTTTTAGATTTCATGGGGGAATCTACACGCTCAGTGTAACACTCCTCCACATGCATTTCTGCAGTTTTTCGAGAGAGAGAGAGAGAGAGAGAGAGAGAGAGAGAGAGAGAGAGAGAGAGAGAGAGAGAGAGAGAGAGAGAGAGAGAGAGAGAGAGAGAGTCCACTTTATTTGGAACTGTGGTTTTAGGGTGTAGGGGGGGGGGGAGGGGGGGGCATAGGGCCGCCGCGACGTTGAGGGTCCGTTCGGTGACCAGTTTTTCGAGAGCTCTGTCTCTAGATGATCACATATAGATTTAGGGTGCCCTGCTGTCTGCCTCTGAATAACTTCAAAACTGGTACAGGCACCACCCTTTGTTTCGTTATATTCCCCGGTCTGGGGTGCTGCCTTGTCCTGTGGTATATCATCAGCGGATATCAGAGAGGCTACGCCAGATAGGCGATGCCTAGAAGATGGCATCCGTTCACGAGAACAAGATATTGGCCCCTTTGGTGTAGCATGCGGCGAAAACCTCCCGTATTGGGAGAGACCCTCATCCTGCAGTAGACAGGCTGACGATGGGGATTTCATTTATGTGCGTGCGTCGTGCGTGCGTGTATATGTAAGCGCCGTATTATACGCAGCTACAGTACAGGAGGCGATGGTACAGTGAACTGTGGCTAAGGCGTCCGTTGTGCATAACCTTTTGAACTTTTGTAGGTGACGTAATCCCTCCAAAACATAGGTTAGTGTGGTGTTTCACATAATAAATAAATGAAAGCTGCTATACATTCAACATTCCTCAATATTGCGGCAACCTAGATAAACATGTACACAGGCAATGTTAGTTGTGGTTTTTTTCGTGAACATTGCTAAATATGTAAAAACCACCCTCCCGAAATTAACGTATCCTGACGTACATGTACTACATGGGATCATTTGAATTTTTAGGCAGCTTATTTAAACTCCCCATACGATCGTTTAACATATGACATTTGCCAACATTGCTGCAACGCGAAAAAAGCGTCCAAAGGGCAACGTTGCCCATGCATTGTTTTTAAACATTGCATGAATGTATCCGACGTTGGCCCACATTTGGCAACATTGGTGCAACGCAAGAAAACGTGCATGTGGGCAACATTGCCTATGCGCTGTTTGTAAACGTTGCGTGAATGTTGTTGAATGTGTCCAACGTTGGCCCACATTTGGCAACATTGCTGCAACGTGAAAAAACGTGCACACGGGCGACGTTGCCCACATGTTGTTTGTAAACGTTGCGTGAATGTTGTTGAATGTGTCCCGTTGGCCCACATTTGGCAACATTGCTGCAACGTGAAAAAACGTGCACACGGGCGACGTTGCCCACATGTTGTTTGTAAACGTTGCGTGAATGCTGTTGAATGTGTCCAACGTTCGCCCACATTTGGCAACATTGCTGCAACGTGAAAAAACGTGCATACAGGCAACGTTGCCTATACATTGCTTGTAAACGTTGAGTCAATGTTGCTGAATGTGTCCAACGTTGGCCCACATTCGGCAACATTGTCACCACGTTGTGTAACGTTTCCTAACGTTACGCAACATTGGCAACACGGCAGAAACGTTGCGGCAACAATTTGTGCTACTAGGGAAGCAATGTTGCACATGGTTTTGAAGTTCAGCTGTGCGAATGCCAAAAGCAGGGTGTCTGCAGAGTCGAAAACTGGAACATAACCGGTATTTTAGTCGCAACTGAACCAGAACCGTTATTATTTGAGCCCGCTGAACCCGAAGCAGAACTGAGCTGAAAAAACAACGGGTATCAGTTCACACAGGAACAGTTCAACCAGCCATTGTTCACAATGTGCTGTCCATATCATTCGCAGCTGTTCTCTTTCCGGCCCCATCAACTTCGAAACTTGTAGCGCACGTTTCCCCTTCAGCAGAATCAAAACGCTCTAAACACCCTCTCTTGACGCTCGGAACATGCCCAGCCTAAAAAAACCATTGACCGACCAATTGGAATTCCAATGGGTCGGCCAATTGGTCAGCCAAATGGTCGGCCAATACTAGGTCTCTTTTTTTTTCCTGCTCCGAGCAGCTCTGAGCAGTTCCAAGCAGCCTAAAGCTGCTCCCGCCATAGATGTTCTATGGGCAAATAAAATACGGAGCTGCTTGGAGCTGCTCAAAGCTGCTTTGAGCAGGCAAAAAAAGAGACCAAATGTATTAGGCACCCATTGGCGTCCCCATTGGCCGGCCATTTGGACGGCTACGGCCTATTGGCCGTCCAATTGGGTGACCTATTGGCCGACCAATTGGAACACCAATAGGTCTTCCCATTGGTCGCCAACTTGTTGCACTTTTAGTTGGTTCTATCCCATTGCTGCAGCCACTCCATCTGAGCTGCCGCTGCAGTGCGTTGGTTACCTGTATCACAAATAGAACTCTTGGAATGGATGAATATCTTTATTGCTCTGTTTGTATACACAGCATGCAGACAGTTCGTCCTTTAAGCAATTTTCCACAGGCCATTGTCCATGCCGTGCTCCGCTCGCCAAAGGCTGGCTGGACCTTCACAAAGTGAGTGACAAAAGCGAACAATGGGTTAAGATTATAATAAACCGCAGTTTCGCGCATTAAAACAACAAGGCACTGAAATGTTGAGTGGCGTGAGCTCACCTCTTCAACAATGTCCCATGCATGGCGAACTCCGTTGCGTGGCGATGTCGTGAACCCGTCAATCGTAACATGAACAGCCCTGAAATACATTTAGGCAGACAAATTAATTCTTAATAATACCGCTCACGCTATGAGGAGTGAAAATGGCAAGGAAAACTGAACCAGCTGTTACTCACATAAACAGAGGCACTCTTCCTTCGGTGCGAGGCTTAGCGGTGTTCAGCGTAAAGATGCATCTTGAAACACACTGCTATGGGTGTGCGACATCATCGTCGCCACTTCTCACACTCTTGCAGACCACTTTACATTTCCAATGCAATGCACAGTCAGAGAAGACTGCGTGTGCAACCGACCAACACGCCTACACTACCTACACCGCCAGCACCACGTTGAATACCACTTATCCACTGTACATCTATGGATTGGATTCGATTGGATTGGATCGTGGTTTTATTTCAAAACAATTTTGCTACTCGTGTCAGAAAGTTTTCTTTAGTGTTTGCTTGTTGTTTTTTTGAAAACTTTATCTTGAATTGCTGATTGTAATATCAAAATTAATTGCCTCATAAATATACATTTGTAAAGGTTGAAGTTTTGAACATTTCTGAAGGTTTCAAATTAAGGGTGAGAGAAAGAATTAAATTTCAGCAAATGGTTGTCGTAATTGAATACTATCCAAATACTATTCAAAATGGCTCCCCGATTGGGTCATCATGTTGGAGCAGTCAGTAGTATTAACTTTATGGTTGAAGCCAATGGGTCCAATTGGGCCAACTGGCCATCCTAATCGAGCCAATGGGCCCAATTCGGATCGCTCCAATAGGTCCAATTGGTCCCATTGGGTTTCCATTCGGACCCATTGGGATTCCATTTGGAGCCATTGGGTGGCAAATTGGACCAATTGGTCGGCCAATGGTTTTTTTTCGGCTGGGTGGCGGGAGGACTGCACACCAATGCACGCCAAAGCCACACCTGGGCCACGGTGGAAGGTACGCTTTTGAGTGTCGACACAGGAGCACAAAAAATCTGTCAAATAGAGTTGTTGGCGCCGTGGCACCGAACGTAGGCCTTTTATTGAAAGGGCATCTAGTGGCAGAACTCCTAAGCTTCACAGCATCCAAGGCTTCAAGTGGCTTGACCAACGACTGTCCCAAGCAAGGTGGTTTGCAGGCACCAGCGGCACGCGTGTAAAACGTTTGCGTGAGCTCAGCTCACGCAACGTGATTTTAACGCGTAATCTATTGTATTGTTGAAACAGCTGTGAGAGTTCGGGTGTGTAGCTAAGTTCATTTAGGTGCGCGCGCAGCTCCTCTGAACATTGGACAATGGCAGTGACTTTAACAACGTCGATTGGTCTCCGCTGCTTCGTGCGTGAACTTACCCCAGTTGTGCAACGCCATTTACGACGTAGAAACATCAGTGTACTCGCCGCTAGTTTAATTCGTTTCAGAAACTGGGCTACTTTCCGTGCACGGCCGCTCGATCTCCCCCTTTTGGTGGGAGATGGAGCGGCCGTGTTTCTTGTATGTCAGGGCGTTGTTGCGGAAGCGGACGCTTTCTTTTTGCCGCTGCTTGTACTGAGTAGCTGGGGGACTGTAGCCAACAGTAAAATCAACGGCACTGCATCGTTTGCGAGCGCGCACCTCTTCGACATTCAGTAGTACAAGCTCAGAAAAGTACTCTTTCGCGCAACCTCACTCTCAGAGAAATGCTGACTGCAAGTAGCATAATTTTCTGCTGGGGATGGCTGCAGAGCACGCATTCATTCGTTTAGGATCGCGTTTTCTCGCCAGTCATTGCAGTACGTACTTAATAAGGCATTTGCACCCACCCCATGTTTTCGTTGAGCAAGCATAAAATCTCACTTGTGTGAGTGCTCCATGGCTACCGCGGCACACATTCCCTTCTGTTTAGTGTCTCGTACCTTGTATATTGTTACCGACTCAAAACACACACCCAGAACGCGTTGAAACACTGGGGCGAGCGCAAAGGCTTTGGCATGGCTTTCTTCAAATTATCGTCTGCACCACTGGCCGGCGGAACCGGCCAAGCTCTAGCCAAGCTGCGGTGAGCAGACATTGAGCAGACGACTGGTTACGGAAGCTGCCGACAAGGCCCGACAAGGAGCCGGAAAGATCCGAACACGTCCGAGTGGCCGGCGCTCGGGCAGCTTCTTTTCTCTGCCGCTGGAGGGCGCTGCAGTCAGTGGTCTCAGCGGCAGCAGTTTGACGACTTCATCAAAAACGACGAGCACACGTTTGTTCCGTTTGTTCTGCAAGCTGTGTCCTCACCTAATAGAATATCCTACACCGTGACCTGGGCTAAAAGAGGGGCCATAGTTGAGGGCTCCGGATTAATTTTGACCACATGGGGACCTTTCAGTGCGGTGAAATCTCGACGCGCGCGCGTTTTTGCTTTTCACCTCCATCAGAAAAGCAGCCACTGCGGCCGGGATCACATGTGCATCCCTGGGCATGCTGCCGTGGTATGTTGTTGGTTGTCAATCAAGCAGGGTGAAAGATTGTGCAGGAGAACTGCCTCACTGTCGGCAGCCTGCGCGACATTTGCAGCATTGAGTTTTCCCTTCCCTTGCTGGAACTGTCCAGGGGCAGCTGCACTGCGCACCCTCCAAGGCTCACACCCCGAATGTGTGCCCACTTGTAGCACCCCGAAAGGGTTGAAACTTTGTCCGGTCGGTACACAGTCGTACGAAGGCACACAACACTGCGACGGGTGAACGCAGGAAGAAAGAGGCGCATGGTTGTGCTGTTTATACCAACTGGTTCGGGCATCAGCCTTGTGCAGGTGAGGCAAACCCCATGCAACAAGAAAGGAGGCAAAAGATGGCGAAGGAAGAGGGCCGCAGAAATAGGTTTCTGAAACACAGGACAGGGGGATAACCGAAGATGCGCTCCACTGCAAACAATGAGAGAGACAGTTCAAAATTTCGGACTGTTTTCCTTCAAATTGAGAGGTACAATTAAGTGTTAAGCATTGAGCACTAGCCCTTCAAGTTGCCTAACTGCCATTACAGCCATTCGTCCTGCGGTCTCTTGTACAGAACAGGTTCCTCTCCACAGGGGGCTGGAACACCCTTTTGTGTGCGCACATGCGCGTGTGCATGTGTGCGCGCTGTACATGAGAATTCTTCGTAGACTGTTTTGCTTTAGGGGAGGGGGCAAGGTTCCCTATTGGTTGACGCGATAGCAGACCCGATACCCAAGGTGTAGCAGCCCTTGTGTGGTGCTATTTCTCCGCTGTGTCTCCCTACATGCTTGGCTAGGGCGCTTAGTGAACCAGGAAAACAAAGCTCAACCTTGAGTTATTTAGAACTAGCCTTTGATAACTCACTCAACTCCACTAAAGCTGCAAGGACATAGTTTTTGACAGAAAAGATACGAGTAGAAGATAAAAAATGTTCAAATTTTCTGCGACACAATATCAGCAGTTACCTAATAAGGAAATGAAAGACAGTTAGCAAAGTGGTTTACTTGTTAGCATTCTAGTGGTGTAATAAAACGGATCAGAAGGCACCGATGAATCTCTTGGCAGTGCTGTCTCTTCTTGGCAGTGCGTTTTTTAAGTTCCCAAGACTGGGCGAAAAAGTAGCTGGTGTGTTTTCCGTAAAATTATTATGTGGTCAAATTCTTTAATGACAATTTTAATATTGCAGCACTTTTACGGAAACAAAGACAGTATTTTGATTAAACAAGAATGTTTTTGAGTGTTATGGTGACTATGCTACAAAACTTCTTTTTTTTTCCACTTTGCTAATAATTCACCTTTGAACCGGTTTGCAAACCAGTTGAAGCTTGCGACCCAGTTCATTGCATTAGTCGAACCGGAATTGAACCAGAATGAAATAAGTTTACCCGAAGGATAACCGAACTGGTATTTTTGCCGGTCCAACACAGTGGTTTAAAGGTAGAAAGCGTAGGCCTCGCGTGTTTTTTCAGCTCTTGTTCGTGCATTTTAATGAGCAACATCAGTTTGCAAGTTGGGCAGATTTTGAGCATGCTTAACTGGTACACCAGCACGTGAACTATGCATAAAATTAATGATAAAACTAAGTTTCCATTGCTGGGGCAACGAAACAATGAAAAGCAGCGTGGCGTCATTGTGGTAGTTGGTGCGAAAGTCGGGAATGGCGCTTGTTTGCAGGTCGGCAGACTCGCTGGCGAGTCGTTCACCCAGCGCACCCCAACGGGGCTCAGACTCGGGGACAAGTTTGAGTGTGCATGGGCAGCATTTTTGTAATGCCGCCACGACCGCTCGATGAAAAGGAGGCCGTCCTTCCCATCGAGTGGCCGGGATGCTGCGGTGCCGTGAGTGAGCCTTGGGGAATGGAGCCCGAGTAAGACTCGGCGAGGCTGCCTACGCTGAGAGTGCTTCAGGCTAGGGGAGCTGAGCTTCAGGGAAATCAGGCCAGCGAGGATCTGAGCCACGGTAGCCATGGCGCAGGATTTTCACACCAAAGGGGAGCTAAATTCGCGAATTCGAATGAGTCGAGCAGATGAGATCGACTCATCTGATTCGTCTGGTCGGCTTATCTAAGATCAGATGAGATCTGACTCATTTCATCTGATCAGGTGAGATATCTGCCAGCTAATCTTGTACTCCAAGTGAAGGAGTGAGGCTGAGAATGGCAGCTTTACGACCCTACATTGTGAGTGATGGCATACGCCTTCCTTGATACTGACAAGTCAGGCAGGTTTTTGAAATTTAGTGATGCAGCTGTAAGCGTTGTGGTTGTACAGTTTTAAACTGGTTGCTGGGGCTACAGGACGCCGATATTTCGATGGCTCGAGGCATTTTCCTGGTGAGTTTGTTTGTGCCGTCCGATTACTCCCCACTGTCAGGCTACGTGAGCACAGTTGGAATGTTTCGGATTTTATGATTAGCTGTTTAGGCATTCTTTGGCATTGGTGGGATAGTTTGTTTACTGGGATGGAAAAGGGGGGTGGATGTGAGCTCGTGTACAGCTAAACACAATTAAAAGCTTGGCGACCACGCACAATGTGATTGTGTGGTACTCCTTTTTTATGACCACCGAAGGGATGCATCACACAGTGCATGGAATATGCAGGGTTACTTCCTGGTTTTGTCTCAATGTGGCGTAGCAGAAGCAGATAATGCGGATGAAAATACGGTCGATGTTGTGCATCTCAAAGGAAACTTGAGTTGTCACTGAGACTGTGTGTTCTCCTTTCTTGATTTGTTTGTGTATCACACTCTTTCCACTCTCCCTGCCCCCGCTACATCCAGTGCCTTGTTAAAAGAGAGTGGGCGTGTACAGGCACAGATATCAAACCACGAAAGTCCATAGGATATCCACAAATGGTCACAATATCCAATGTCATTTCAGGACATTCATGTGATGTCCATACAATGTTTCACCCAAGATCATCTGCTTGAGGACATCCATGCGATATCACTGCAGGTGTGTTATTATAACATCATTACGCGATATTGCTAGGATGTCCACAAATTTACATTTTTCCTTACACTGAGAATTCGCGTTCATAGCGCGGTGTACATATAGGGCCCCAGCCACACAAAGTGTGTCTTAGTTCAAATCTCCCCTCATCCCCGTCTTTCCAGCTTCAAAATATTTTCTGGCCTGTTTCTAACTCATATTTTAAATGAAGAGCGGGTAGTTATTTGATTTGGAATTTGAGCGAAATCTGGTTTGCCTTTCTCTTTGATTCGGGAATTGGATTCTATATTTTAGGCTGCTTGATTTATGTGGATGAAGAACAAGCGGGACTGTTGATTTTCTCATACAGTTGTAGGCGAGCACTGGTATGGAGCCTGCAGTACGGAGCCAGTTACGGAGCCTGCTGAGTAGGCAGGACTCTTGTCACCCAAATTTGATGCTTGGGATGCGAGCGGGTGCATTGCATGATGCAACCCACGCGTATGGGTATTGCTTGTTTGGTTCTTGCGCGATGGAGTGGCGGGCCTCGTCCAGTCTTGTAACGTCGGGGGAGATGAGGGTGACGGCCGAGTAATTTTGCAGCGTTTTACTGCATCGTGAATAGCCTCGTGGGGTAAGCAGTCGAAGGCTTTGCGAATGTTCAAAAGGACGACAAATGCCACGGTTTTTGGTAGCCTTCGCGTTTTCTAGTGCAGAGACAATGTCGGCAACTGAATCCATGGCACTGCACTGTCGAGGAAAAGCCGGCTGCTGCTCAGGGTTCAAGTTGCAGATTCGCGCATACTATTTTAGAGGAAGCGCTCGTGAGTGAAATAGGACGAAAAGAGGAGAAAAGTTTGGGAGATTTGTTCTTTTTTAGGATGGGAGGGACAAGTTGGAGGCCAAATTGAGCAGGGAGGGTGCCGGAAGACAAGTGGAAGTTGCAAGAACCGAGTTTCACCGGAAGTGCAGCAACACCAGCTGGAGTCAGCACAGCGGAGTCTACTATCCCGTCGCCTACTGAAAAAAAGAGAGAGGGGTCAGAGGAGGAGACTCGCGCTGATATAGCTGAAGGGGAATCGGAAGAGGGGCTGCTCGTGTTGCCTGTATCCAAATCACTAGGCAATGTACAGGGGAAAGTGACAGGAGACGAGCTCATCGAGCAGCAGAAAAGCGAACCCAGCCTTAAGGAGGTTTGGAACACAGTCAGAGAAGGGGTGGCGAGGAAGAATGTCAGTTTTCCAGTCAAAAATGGCATCTTGTACCGCCACTACCGGGATGAAAAAGGTCGCAGGTTTGACCTGATTGTAGTTCCAGCTGAGTATCGGCATGACATTGTTGATCAGTGTCAGGGAGTGGGTTGGTCGGAGCATTTAGGAGCTCGGGAGACCAAAGATAGGCTCCTAACAGAGTTTTACTGGCCAGGATGCTTCACCGAAGTTGAGAACCACGTAAGAGCGTGTGAAACCTGTCAGAGAGTGGGAAAACCGCACGAGAAGGAAAAGGCGCCACTTGAGCTGCTTCCGCTCATTTCGGAGCCCTTTCGCCGGCTGGTAATAGACGTTGTGGGACCACTCCCAGCGACAAAATCAGGCTACCGGTATTTCCTTACCGCTGTTTGTCCAGCAACCAAATTGCCAGAGGCGATCCAAATGAAGGAGCAGAGCTCAGTAGAAGTAGTTAACGCACTACTGTCTATTTTTTCGAGAGTGGGCTTTCCTCACGAGATACAGTGCGACCAGGGTTCAGTGTTAACCAGCGTTCTGACTGCGGGCTTCCTGGAGAAGTGCGGGATAAGGCTAATGAACCGAGTTCTTCAGGGAACTGAAGAGTACGCTGTTCCCTACTTAGTCGAACTTGCTATGTACTACAATACATGGGAAGACCACCTGTACCATCTTAGCGATGTCCTTAGACGTTTGACACACGCTGGACTGACAGCGAAGCCGGCTAACTGCCAGCTAGCTCGCGCCGAAGTACGGTACCTAGGGCACGTGGTAAGGCAGGGCAGGAGGCGACCTGACGAGTTGAAAGTAGAGGCGGTTAGCGAATTCCCGCAACCAGAAATGGAGGGTGCCTTCCAAGGCCTCAAAGCGGTTCTTGTTAGCTCACCCGTACTGCATGCACCGAACTATGATCGTCCCTTTATTGTGCAGTGCGATGCCAGCAATAGGGGCTTAGGAGTAATACTCTGCCAGGAGGATGAGAACGGGAACGAGCACCCAGTGCTGTACGCCAGCAGGAAACTCTCAGTTCGCGAGGAGGCCTACAGTGCGTCAGAAAAAGAATGTGCCTGCATTGTGTGGGCCACCCAAAAACTGGCCTGCTACCTTTACGGAACTTCTTTCGTCTTCGTCACTGACCACTGCCCACTGACGTGGCTGTCGCAAATGTCGGGAAAGAATCCGCGACTACTACGCTGGAGCCTTGCGCTTCAGGAGCTTAACTTCACTGTGAAGTATAAGAAGGGTTCTGTCAATGCCAATGTTGACACATTAAGCAGAGCCTTCTAGCTTTTCTTTCGCGTTCTTTTGTTTTCAGTTGAGGAACGTTTTCAGTAATGGTTTTGAGTAGTGTTGTGAGTAACTCAGTCTAAGCTTTTAGCTGTGAGCAAGAGTATTGGTGTGGTTGCCATATGAAAAAAAAAAATGAAAAGCGTAGGTGCATTGTAGCACCTTTGAAAGAGCAGCCTGGTTGCCGAAAACTCATTGCCGGCTCTTGCTGGTTCGGGAGGTTGGTCTTTGTGGTTTCAATGGTGCTGAAAGAATGCTGCTACTGTGATCTCTCCCGTCGAGCAGCTGATACTACACGACGTCCGAGATCTTCCCGTCGGCGGAGGAGCTGTTATGACTCACCGGCGCCATGTTTGCGCGGGTCAGTCACCCGCCGGTCGACCTCCCCACCGCTTGTCGACGGAAACGAAAGGAAGCCGACACCGCGGCGGCGGCCACTGATTGACAGCGGCTTTTGAGCGGTGTTGAGTGTTGTTGCCCAAAAGGGATTAAGGAGCCGCCGCTCGTCCCCCGGCCTAAGCAACTGAACGCGTGTGCGCGTGAAAGCCCAGACGGCGACGACCGGACAATGGGACCCAGTGGCGGCGGCAGCACAGCGAAGAAGGCAGTGGCAATGGTCAAGCCATTAACCCGTCCCGGAGTGATTCCACGAACTTTGTTAATCTGTGCTGTTAGGCTCCCTGGGAACGCAGCGCGCGGCAGACACCAAAAGAATACGCGGCGCCGCGCGGGTCCTGACGAGTGGCAAGGGTGTGTGTGTGTGCGTGTGCTGTGCATCTGCCGACATACCTGAAAGGCGTGTCCCTACCCGAGGGCGGTGCTTCACAGCGAGGAACGTACACATCACCATTGGTCCGCATTGTTTTGTATGGGGATCCCTAACCTAGGGAACTAGGGATCGGGGGTCAACAAAAAGGGCGTGCTGCGGCCCGCCAAGAGCGGTCTTCTGTCTTCATCTCGACAACTCACTGTAAAAATGTAAATAAACCCGTTGAGTTTGCTCTAAGCTCTCCCCTAGTCCTGGCTCGACGAAGCGAAGGCGACCGGCCCCGCTACCAGCAGACTGCGGTCGCTACAACTCGCAACAAGACGCAACAATAGGCAAAACAAATCGAGCAGTCCTGACTTTCGATTCCCCTACGATACCACACGTGGTAAAATATTACATGGCTATAGTTAAAGTGTCGCCTTACCAGCCAAAGCGAATGGTCTGCTTCGCATGCCACAGCATCGGGCACATGGCTAAGTACTGCCCGCACCAACCGGTGTGCCGCAAATGTGGACGCGGTCATGCTGAAGCTGAGCCATGCGAGCGCACACTTTATTGTGTGGCTTGTAAAAAAGATGGTCATCTGGCGGTGGACCCCACGTGTCCTGCCCGCACTGCCTCCCCACCTCGTTCCTATTCCAAAGTGCAAGATGGAGTATCCTGGGCGGATCGTGTACGTCCTCACGGCACCTCGAGCACCAGCACTGCCGATGGAGTGCCTCCCCCAGCTAGCGCTACAGCTGGTCCCCCACCTTCACTTTCGCCAACAGGTGATTCGATTCTGCAAACCGTACTAACCCAGCTTGATAGCCTTCGTTCTGAACTCCATCTGCTTCGTGAAGAGAATGCGCAGCTCAAGGCTGAAATTGCAGCATACCGCCAAGGGTCCCATACCGTGCCCGTCCAAACAGCTCCCTCTAGCACAGCAGCGCCAGCAACATCAGCTATCGGTACTCAACCCCCCACAACTGTATCCCCGACTACACATGCGAAGTCGGCCCTCCGTAACCCCCTGCCCCCGATGCCGAAGCAACGGAAGAGCCGTAGTACTAGCGTCAAGCGTACCGCTACCTCGCAACGGGGTACTGAAACGAACGATATTATGCAAGTGCTGAAATTCATTCGCGCAGACATACAGCAAGAACGTCGCGCTCGGTTGGCTGATATGGACAAGCTCCGGACCTTCACACAACAGTATGCTCAGCAAACTACGGCTATGATGAACTTCATCCAAACCCTTCCCGGTGTTCCAAATGAAGCGGACCCACCGCCAAGAAAGATTACTCCCCGCAGTACCCTTGGACAATGAAGCGGTCTCTCTGCGTGTTGCAGTGGAACTGTCGCAGTTTTAATCAATCGGCTCCCATTCTTTCAAGTCGAGTAGCGCAAATTCTGCCTGTTCTAATCCTTCTTCAAGAAACCAGATCCATGCCAAAAATTAGAGGCCACACAACTTATTCGGAACCGTCAATAACTCACCAAGGCAAAGTCTCATCTCCCACCCAACCATCAGTGGTGGAACAAGCGGCTGTCTTAGTGCGGTCAGACCTTGGTTGCTGCAAGGTGTCCGTCCCGGGCCAATGCTCCAAGGATCACGAAGTGGTCATAGTGCAAGTGCGCCTACCTGATGGGAAACCACTACTCGCGGCGTCTGTGTATTGCCGCCCAGTCACCGGCTCTCAGAAATCTGTTAACTATAATTGGTTACGCCACCTGTCTTGCAGTATCCCCACACCCCAATTGTCATCGGCGGGGACTTTAATGCGAAAAGCACTACGTGGGGATACGACTCTACGGATGGTCGAGGCTCGTGCCTTGAGACGGCGATTGACGATTGCGGTCTCTCTCTTCTAAATGACCCTACGTTAGCCACCCGTGTGGGTCTTCATCGACGGCAGAAAAACACTTCGCCTGACCTAACCATTGCCACTACAGGAGTGATTCGCACGTGGAGCCCCTATACCACCACTTGGGGTAGTGATCATTATCCTATTCTTCTCACTCTCCGAGGCAAGCGCTTCCGCACTCGACAATATCTTTCGCACATTGATTGGCAAACCTTTCGAACCGCCCTCCGTATCCCTCAGAATGCAACCTTACCGCAGTTCACTGCTGCCATACACTCTGCGAAAGCACACGCTACAGAGGAAATCTTATGTGACTCTGCAACACCCGCACTGGACGCTCATCTTACCAACCTGTGGAAGCGCGTGCAAACCCTCACTACTCGCTATCTAACCAACGGCAAACGTCACCGAGACCTGATTCGTATTCGTCGTCAGTACCAAATCATCCGACAATACCAGCGCTCCCTTTCCAACGAGCATTGGCATAGTCTCTGTGCTAAGCTCGGTAAAGAACGAGGCCTTTCCAGGCTGTGGAGCACGTTTCGGAGCTTGTCGGGCAAGCGTAAGGGAAAACCTACTCTATTCGCTTCCCTCACTCTCCGGGACCCACCAGCGGACGTAGAACATCGCCTGATAACGACTTTTTTCCCGCGTGCCTCACTCAGTCCCCACCCTCCGCTGCCGACCATAATGGTTTCAGACGTGGATAGAAATCTCGATGCCCCATTCACCATGGGGGAGTTACAAGCGGCTCTTCACCAGGGCAAACCACATTCTGCACCTGGTCATGATGGCGTGACATGGCAGCAGCTGCGTAACTTGGACGAGTCTGCACACTCAGTACTGCTAAACATAATTAACACTTACTGGGCCTCTGGTGACGTTCCGGACGAACTCAAACTGACACTGGTTCACCCGATACCGAAGCCAAACAAAGACCCTTCTGTGCTGACTAATCTCCGGCCTATTTCTCTTACACCCACCATCTGTAAACTTATTGAGCGCCTGATCAACAACCGCCTTCAGTATTATTTGGAATATGTACGCCCGTGGTTCCATCCGTCCCAGACTGGCTTCCGTCCTCACCTTGGTACTCACGATTGCCTTTGGCTACTGCGACGCGTTCTGAACCGTACGTCACGAGCTGGTAATCCAGATTATGTCCTCACTTTCGACGTGCGAAAAGCCTTTGACAATGTTAGTCAGGCAGCGATCCTTGAAGAGCTCGCTATAGCCTTTCCAAGCCAAAGGACCCAAAACTGGATCAGGAATTTTTTAGAAAATCTACCGATTCGGTTCCACAGCACGCATCCAGGATGGAGCCCCAGGACCTTTTATCTAGACAGGGGCGTTCCACAGGGCTCTGTCCTTGGACCCGTACTTTTCAATTTGGCCATGGCACGCGTCGCCCGCAACCTAGAACGGGACACTGCAGCTCGTTTTGCCATCTATGCCGACGACCTCACAGTATGGGTTGAGGCCGCCGACTACGACTGCACGGAGGACATGGCAACAGAATTGCAGGCGGCGGTGAACAGCCTTTCCACTACTCTTCCAACTCTCGGCCTTGATTTAGCACCCGAGAAGACCGAATTTCTCCTGGTCCACGGTCTGCACCAGCCACCCACTAGTATGCATCATACAATTTACATCGGCGACACACCCATTTCCTCCCACTGTGGTCATATTCGCTTGCTCGGCATCCCCCTCGCCAGCCACAACAGCGCTCGACAGTGGATAAGTCAACTGCGGAAAAATTGGAAGCCAATGCTCCACTTAATCTCTCGTCTCTCAAACAAATTTGGCGGTGCTCACCAATCGGCGTGCCTCACGCTCTGTCGGGCGGTAGCGGTCGGTCGTCTCACTTATGGCGCTCCGGCCTACAGCCTATCTCCGACTCATAAGAAACATTTAGCGGTCCTTTATTGGGCCATGCTCCGCACCATCACTGGACTTCCCAGGCATACCCGCATCGATGCTCTCGAACGGGCTGCTCCTATGCCTCCCATGGAAGAGCTTCTCGCGGAAACTCTCGGACAACATGACCTTAGGCGGACATTAACGCCACAGGGGGCAGCACTCTCCGCCTGGGACCTGCGAATTCTTCCGACGCTTGCCTCGGCCTCACCACCGCCACCCCCTTGGTCACTCCCGCCTGTCACAGTGGCCCATCAGCGAACTGGTATCCCCCGTACCCGACCAGTTGCCCGTGAGAAAGCCCTTCAGCGTGTCCTTGCGGCAAAATTGCCAGATGAAGTGGACATTTACACGGACGCCAGCCTTTCGCCTTCCCATATGGGTCTGGCCTGGCGCTGCCCAGCTCGGCCGGACTTGGATGGCTCTGTCATTCGGCCAGGATACCACTCGTCTCCCTTGGAAGCAGAACTTCAGAGCATCCTCTGCGCATTGGATCACCTGACCTACAATATTGCAACGCCGCCCCCTCCACATTTTCGGATCCTCACGGACTCCCATCAGGCACTTCAAGAACTCCGCAAGCCCTTCAGTGATCACCCAACTGTTCACGAAATCCAACACGTGATCGCCATTTTGGCTCGCAATGGGACCACTGCCCGATTGGCATGGGTGCCGGGTCACACGGACTCGGATGGGGGCAACCAGGCTGCACACGATGCAGCAAGGGAGTGTCTCACTAGTACCCCTCCCCTGGACGACGACGCGTCGCGCCCCTCTCCTCACTCTCGCCTACAACTTGACCGCGCACGCCATGCTCGGAAAGTACGCCTTGCGTCCGTTACTCCCGCTGGCTACCTGGCTCTGGCTCCTCCGATGCCTCGCTCTGCGGAAATCTTCATCAACAAAACTATTGCTAACGCAGCCCTCACACCCCACATCATGAGAAAATGGATTCACCCGGCAAAATCTCCACCTCCTTACTGCCCCTACTGTCAAACGTTAGTGTTCGCCACCCTCAACCACTTAATCTGGCACTGCGCCGCATTTTCTTTGTACCGCCCAATACTCGTCAACGCTTTGCCACGTGATTCCTCTCAAGACGAGCCCCCCTTCGAAGACGCTAATTTTCTCTCAGCCCTCGGGGTGTTCGGCCTAGAGAGTGGTCTCTCGAGATTAGTGTAAACCGGGGCCTACCCCGGTCGTAAAAGTTGACTTGACTGCACTCACATGATCCCAGTAACCCTAGCCTGGCTCTGCTGACGGCAGTGATCTCTTCTAAATCGTTCAAGGACCCACCATTTGTGCTACTCGGCTACTCCTCCCTGCCTCTTACCCCTCCTCCCTTATTATGGCCGCATGGCCTTCCCTTCGAAATAAAGGATTACAACAACAACAACTTCTCTCTATCGGAGAGCACAATCAGTAGACTGAACAAGAATCCCATTACTTTGCTATGGGCGCCGGCACACTCTGGCCTCCCGGGCAACGAACGCGCTCACGAAGCAGCTCGAGCATTAACAATCCGAGCTCGCGTCTGTGAGTCCGCGTGTATCGGTGCACACGGAGACGGCAGAACAAAGGCGCCTTCGTCGCCGACTGGGTCGGAGGGAACCGGACAGGCTGACGGCGGAGTCAATCTGCCCTCCGACCCCTGGCCTTCCGCGAGCGGTCGATTGGTAACGTATAGGGAAATCTTGGACCATTACAGAAGCTCCCGGCTCAAATACCCGCCGGCGGACAAAATACTAGAAAGGGGGCAGGCGGTGGCATGGCGACTCCTTCAGGCGAACAGGTATCCAAATCCGGCTTTGTACAACCGGTGCTACCCCGGAATGTATGATGCACATTGTAAATGGTGTAAAGAAGCCAAGGCGGATCTCGCACATATGCTCTGGGCATGCTCGGGCCCAACCGGCAATAACAGGGTGTCAAATGACATAGCACAAGCTGATCCCCCACACTCAGGGAAAGACGACGCGAATACAATGGTAGAACAATATAAGGAGCGACAAAAGATCCTATCATCGCTAGGCATAACGGGACCGCTGAGTTGTGAGACCGCGCTGCTCAGTACGGACCCCCAGATCCAGAAGAAAATGATCCAGCTGGCCGAGGGTGCCGCTGGGGCCCACGGGCTCCTGGCCGCCACCTGAGGAAGAGGAGAAGTTGTACATCCTCCTTTCGAAGTGGATTCAAATTAAATTTATTCTCTCTCCCTCTCTCCACTTGCGATGGAGCGGGCGAGGAACGGAGGGAGGGGGGGGGGGGGGGTTGTATGTCGGGGTCGCGGGGATGGCGCGAAGCAAGTGCTGTGCATTCCCCCCCCCCCCCCCCGAGCGCGCCGCATACTTCCTCCCAACTTTCTCCCTACTTGCTTGGCGTATCGTCTGACAAAAGCGGCGGCGGCAACGTTGGAGGAGGAGGAAACCATCCTCGCTCTCTCCAACGGGGAGCTGAGTTCCCGTGGTTCCCGCGCTTTTCAGCTTTTCAGTCGCTCAGTGCTCACTCGCTCTTTGCTCTCCTGTTGTGACCACAGTGACCACAACTGCCTCGTACTGAACTGCTCGAAGGACTTCGCGTCTCAAGAGACGGGAAATCGACAGTTCGTGTTCGGTTCCTGTCTTCGGCTGCACTACACGGTTCTCAGACACCGATCGGCTTCACTTCAAGGACCCGGCCGTATACTACTTCAATAATTATCATCAATCTCTGTTCAAGGTATGTCTTCTTTGCGATTGTGATGCTACTCGCGACTCTAAATTACTGCTTGGTATTTTCTTCCAGCTTTCCTTCTGAGACTGCCAGACAAAAACTTCATCCCAGCCCCTTGGTCAACGTCTCAAGTAGCAGGTGAGAAACTCTCATAATAGAGAGTTTTAGTATAGCGTTTTGTACCTTTGCGTACGTTAAACGTTAAATTTTTGCGGCACGCTACGTCGGCACCGCACGGGGAGTTTTAGTACTGCAAGGACTCTGGTACTGCGTTTCGTCAGTTTTGCTTTGCGGCCGATGATGATGATGATGATGATGATCTGTGGCCCGCTAACGCTTATGGCGCCATCTGTCGCACCTAGTATTAACTGAATGCGAAGCTGCACTCATCAGGCCGAAGAATCAGTGAGCACCCAGAATTTTGCACAACTACCCAACCAGCGGAATCAAAACCCTTCCCCTTGGTATTGAATGCAGAACGTGCACAACATGATAAATATATTCTTCTACATAAGAGCACTGAAGCCCCGATGTTACTTAGTTTTGACGATCGCACACAACAGTTTTGACGATCGCACACAACGCGCAGAACCAAAGGACTGCGGGTTTCACGTATACATTTTATTCGTCTCGAAAACAATCCAGAAATCCGTTTCGAACACACGCGACGTAACGACTGCACTGCGGGGCGGAGGCACAAAAATAAAATGCGGTCTTTTGCCTCCAGCCCAGTATAAAGGAGGCTATGCGGTCTTTTGCCTCCAGTATAAAGGAGGCTATGTCATCGCACTCACTTTACGCGATTTGCGGGGTCGACCAGCATGTCACTTCACTCCGGCGCGAACCCAGAAGGCTTTTAACAGCACACACTGAGTTGAGTCGCCGCTAGTGATTACTAATTTCGAACGTAGCAAGCACATTTCACCCACAGGAGCGCATCGCCGCCTTGCACCGTGAAGCGAACTCGTCAGCAGCACACACTCAGCATCCGACGCCGGCCTGCAGGAGCTTTGTTCGGGCAGTGGGCGATGCCACGTTAGTTTCTCTCACCACGATAGCAAAGTACAAACAACCGGAGCTATTTAAGCATGCAGGAGCAAAAAAATTCTTCTATAAGACGCAAACTGCTGCACACAGATGAAAGAAAACCCTTAGGTGCTCCGCTCCACCTGCCGCCATGTTGTAAACGCAGGGACACGCAAGGGCGGTATCGTACGCACGCTATTTTGCTGAAATAGCGAGCGCTCGTTTTACGGCCGCTAAACGCAAAACCAACTTTGGGTGCTGCGCATGCGCAGTTCCACCGACGCGAGGGAATAGTGAGCGGTAACACTTTGCGTAAGGCTGAAAACGCTATACTAAAACTGACGCTAACCAAGCTGACGCTAACCAAGACGTTTCCTTGCAGGACAAGTAGCGTTTTCCCCAGATTCTGCCATTCTCAGGAGGGTGCCCATTTCGTTCCCTTTCCCTTTATTTCTACTGCCGCTGCTGCCAAGTTTGCTGCCGCTCTTTCTGCTGAAGAAACAAGCTTTCTGGATCAAACACAAGATTTCAACTGGTGGCTCAACTTCTCAGAAACAAATTTACAGAACACGTGAGCATGAATCCAAGCACGTGCCTTCTTTTGCATAGTATTTTAGCATGCAGTATACTTTTTAGAGACCAAATTTGCCTTTGCTTCTCCGGCCTGTTTCTTAGGTATTCTGCCACTCCTATTTTCTCTGGTGTTCTGTTTAACTTCATGATAACTTTAAGTGAAAATCTTTTGTGGGTTTATTACATTTCAAATTTATTCTTTGCTTATGTTTTCACGGCTTCCAGTTGAATCACATTGTTTATTTGGCACTGTTTTTATTCGAAAGCTGAAATCTTTGCTGTTTTTTCTTGTCTTATTTTAGCTGTACAGTTAAGAAACGATTCATATGTGCACGCCTGTTGATGGTATATTTGTATGTAAAGTATTTAACCCGCCCGGTTGATTGCAATTTTCTTTTAACCTGTCACTCTTTCAATAGGCAGAATGGTGTAAGCAGCTGTGTCAATAATAGCTATTTAACAAGTGTTTAACTGGTGCTGTTTTCATTTTTTTTTTAATGTTTTCCAGGTCTTGGACTTCCAGCAAGGTTCATCTGGTGGATATTGAAATGATTGTGAAATAAATACCATTTTTCTTTGCAAAAAAAAAATTGGAGATGGTTTCATGTCACTAATAATAATATATAAACAGTTATATATTATAAATTTACTATTATACTATACTATTATTAATTATACTATTATTAAATAATAGTATAAGGTCCTGAGAATGCCTCAACATGGCATCAAATGGACATTACATGATCTCGTCCGGATATCTGTGAAATGTCCACAGAAAGTTTCCATGAATTTTAAGGACATCCTGTGGATATCCAGACGAAAGTATTTGTGGATGTCTATTCCGAGGCAATAGGGACATCGCCTGAATATCCTTGGACATAACGTGGGCGTTCACGAATATCCTCTGCACATTGGATATCAGGAAAGTTACATTGAATGGACATTCACAAGATGTTTTGTGGTTTGCTGTTGTGGCACTGCAGTCCTGGGTCACGTGACCGAGTGCCCGCCGCCACGGTTGCACCAAGGAGGTGTCCCAGCTCCAGCACAGAGACAACGGGAAGAGCAGGCCTGCAGTGCAGCTCCGCTCAGTGTCTAAGGCTTTGTGCTGCTGAGCCCAAGTCCACAGGTTCGATCCCTGGTGCCGTGGCTGCTTTTCTGATGGAGGCAGGAAGCAAAAATGTGTCCAGATTTCAGCGCACGTAAAAGATTCCCGGGTGGTCAAAATTAATCCGGAGCACTCCACTATGGCGCACCCCATAGGCCACATGTAGCTTTGGCGCATTACGCCCCAAGATTTTCACCGCCCTTCAGAGCTGCGTTTCCCTCGGTGATGGCTCGCCACTTCTCCAGCTCTGATCGCCTGTCACCTCCACAGCCCAGTGGGTGTGCTCACTCAAAGAGGGCATGGCAAACGCTCCGTCTCACCTCGAAGTTGGTAGCACAATTGCCACGTGCACCTCAAGCTCGGAAGTTTGCCTCGCATGCGGAAATCTGGAAGTAGCTCCCAGTGTGACAGCAGCACCAACTGGCACTTCAATCAGTCAGTCAATCAATCACTTGGGCCTGCAGCAGGGAGACACAGCCTGGTGACTTTTCACTCCCGCTGTCAAGATAACGACAACCGCGTTAACTGCTGCACTCTGCAACACTTGGGTTATAAAGTGTCCTCAAATGCAGGCATGCAGCAGACATGGATCGAGAGGTCGTGTCCATTGTGGACGTGTAATTACAGTGCTGTGATCACCTCGTGGAACAAAGCTGTAAAGCTCATTGCCTTGGCTGGGCGTGTGAATCGTTTGAGGCCCCCTGAATTGCCCACTGCATCACTGCAGTGTCTTGTCCTTCGTCTCTGCTGTTGTCCGACCGAGCCAAGGACCCCTGGAGCTCCCTCCCCCTGACCGCATATGTCCTTTGCCCCTGCAGTGCCCTGCCCTTGCCACAGGCGCTGTGCCCTGGCCCTGAAGCGGATGCAGGGCCACCCCGAGCTGGGGGAGCAGGTGGCCCGGCTCGAGGGGGTGGACCAGGCACGGACGGCCACCATGGTCCAGCAAGGCCTGAGGAGCATCCAGTGGGCGGACATGCACCACTTCATGCGGCTGGCCGGGGTCGTCAGGGAGCGCGTCTCCTGCCGTGCGAGCAAGGACGGCCGCACGCAGCTGGACGCCCTCAACGACCACTGCTGGCGAGCAATCAGGTGCTACCTCAAGCTGCGCGACATCAGGGACCCCACCGCTGCATCGTTGCCACCACAGTAGTCGAGATCAGATGGACCGTTCGTTGGCTGGACCAATAAAGCTGAGCAACAGTCTTCAGGGCTTCCTGCAATCTTATTTTCGCTTCTCTGTTGAATGTACATACCTTCTGTCTCTTTCAAGGCAACCAGTATAAGGGGTGTGTTAGTTATGAACTCGGCACAAGTGTTTGAGTGTCTAATGTTTGCAGGTTTCCTGTTGCATCAGTGTGACTGCAGTTTTGAAGCCAGGGAAGTGCAAAGCAATACATCTGTTTAAAGGGTTTGGAGAATTAGATGAGAAGAAAGGGGCAACCAGCGTGCATAGGTGCCTGTACCTTAACAGCAAGTATGCAAAAGCTCACGACAAAGCTTTATAAAACTACCAGGGCAGTAGAAGAACAATAGACCCTATGCGAAATTGCTTGGTGATCTAACAACACTGATGTAAACGAGACCGTCGGCCATATTGGTACGGGCGCCGATCGGGAAGTCTCGTATTGTTTACTGTGCAAGAGTAGGTGACGGTAACGCGGTATGGCTCAAACTGGACGGTGTTTTCCGGCTCTCGACCGCGGATTGTGGACGAAGGACTTGCCTGCGCTGCCGACTGTGTCTCAAGACTCATACCACTCGGGGTGCCGCGCCAAAGACCCATCCGAGCGGCAGCGGAGCAGGGCATGCCGCCTAGCCACCGATGCGCATTGCTCGCCTTCATCGGTGCGGACAAACACGTGCGACTCGCAGTAAGTAAATCCTTCTTTGTTTTTACTTGACGCGGTTAACCGGTATGAGCATTTGTAGAACACTTTGTTCATCGTTGTTTACCACGCCAATGCGTAGCGGCGACCCTGTTGCAGTAACCCTGAAAGAGGAGAGCGACAATCGCCAGACCGTACCGTTAGTGGGTGGATTAGGTATTTTCAAATGCTGTACATGGAATTTACGGGATGATTTTTGGCGAAGATATTTACGGAACGTTTGCGGCCGTTTTCCGTGACGGTCGTCCGCCGCGTGTTTGCCGCAAAGCAATCGTGCTTTGCGGCGAAGTCAACTACAAAAGCGCACATACGCCTTGAATTTTCTTTTTTTGTGTGTGTTCATTATTTATTGCGCATGCTCTGCGCAAAAATCTGTTGTGTGTGTGTGTGTCTTTCTGGTGGTGGGGTGGTTGTGTTTGTTTCTAAAGCGAATGTTTTTGGTGTGCACGAATAGATAATACAGTAAAACCTCGTTAGCGCTCGAACTCACTGAACTAGAAGATTTTTTTTTAATTCGATGGGTCATCGGTATAGCCCGAATGTTTACCTGTTTATCTCGAAAGATTCTGGAAGTGAGTTCCAGATAATCACATTATTGCTTGCTTAAGTTATGACGAACACGATTATGCGGGTACTGGTATACATCATTACCCACGCTGAGGTTTTTAAATGTTAAACTTCCTTCTCTTGAAAAATGCATTAACAAAGCATGCAGAGATACTTGCACGCTCGAACTTGACAAACAATTTTGACATCATTGCTGTTTGAGGTGTAGATTATTGCCCTTGCAACAGTGTTAAGCAAGACACAAAATCTGGTCATTTTGAGTCTGTTCCTTGCGGCCACTTCTTTCTGCTCTGTCCCTTTACCATAAACTGCAGCTGACTAGTCCTGTTCTTCCCTGAGTGTTATTTACTGATACTCTCTCTGTTCTTGCAGGTTGGGCCTCATCCATGTGCTCAGCAGCTGCTTTTGCTCCCAGAAGAAAAGTGGCCGGCCCTATGTGTGCCTCGCCTTTGAGACGGACAGTGGGGCGATTGGGGAGGTATCGTGCGAGTGCCCGGCGGGTTGCAGTGGAGCATGGAGTCACATCCTGGCTGCTGTGCACCTACTCGCCCTTTTGCAAGCCGAAGGTTTTAAGAGGCGCCACCGGAGCTTGCGTGCACTGAGCTGCCACAACAGTGGGGACGTCCGAGACAGCAGGACATCAAGCCAGCGAGTGTCCAAAACATTGACTGGAGAAGCCCGCGATAAAATGGCCCCTCCCTTCCCTTGCCAATGCGTCTGTTCGATGCACGTCGAGTACAGGAGCCATGCGAGCAGCAACAAAGTGCCGTGCAGGCGCTTGGGAGAAAACTTGGTAGCCTTGAGAATGAGTTTTTTGCCCCAGTTGTGCTAGCCTCCCGCTCCTCCTCCTCCCCCCCCCCCCCCCCCCCGTGAGAGAAACAAGGACTGGCATGGCACCTGAAGGGTCACCTATGAGCTACCAGCAAGCATTCATGCCACATTTCGCCATGGTCATCTCGCAAGCACGCAGAGGCTGGGCAACGCCGTGTTTACTAGACCGCGACATGCAGGGGTGCGCGAATGCTTCTTTTTGTTCCATTTATATCCACAGTTATATAGGCCTCCTGCGCTGGAGTTTTGGCGACATGCAGCGCCCCTAGCGGCCGACGCCTCTGGGTAGTACAAAAGCAGACGACCCCCGCCGCCCTTCATGTGTTTTCAATTACAAGCCAGGGTGAAAGTTGGTTGTGACGCTTTGTGGCGTGTTTAAATGACTGCATACTGTATGAAATGGCCCTTAAAGTAGCTGCAGAGGCTAAACAAAATAATATCCCTTAAAAGAAGCCGATTTGTCGGCTTTCTTTTGAGCGAGCTGTAACGGTGGTCGCGGCGTGGGACAGTATCGCTAGGTCGGTGGTTTAACTGTTTGACGACAGTTACAGTTTTTTTTTTTTTTTTTTGCTTGCGTGCGGTCGACAAAGGAAAGTTCACGAGTAGCATAAACCCGGAACGCTGCTCACCTTACATCCTGAGGTAACTGCAAAAGGTTGCTTCATCGGGAGCTTTAAGCGAACGCAAGATTTGCGCAGCCGACTCAGCTGACACTGCTGGCCTGGCACCGCCTTTGAAACGAGTGGAAATTTTGTTTCGTATTTTTGCAAACTAAATGATTCTTGCGTAACGTTTTACGCCGCATGATTTACGAACGGTAGGGTACATGTATACTAGCGAGTAGGCGGGGCAATTGCGCCAAATAAATAAACAAATTAAGCGCTATTAAAGGACGCAAAACACGCACCAAATCACACGCACAGCATAACATAATACAGCCGCATACACGGCGCGGGGCCCCGAATATTTACATACGATCATCCCTGTCTGTGTTGGTTTTCTAGTGCAGGGGTCGTCGAATCTGAACGCCGACACGACAGTTTTGACTTCAAATGGAGTTAGACAGCGAGACAAGAACAGAGAATTGGCGTCCTCCAGTTGAATTGACCCCATCCCCCGATGTTCACACTTCGCCAGAATATTATCAAATGTTATTAGAAATTCGCTGAATTTTTTCTCTTTGCATTCAAAGCCCCCTTTTCCTCCTCCCCCCCCCCCCCCCCGCCCTCGATTTGCCGTCCAGCTGCATGGAACTCGGCCGTTGCTGACCCTCATTCTAGGCTATTAAGTGCGAACTGGGAATGTATGCTGCAAGAGCATAATTAAGTAAAGTGAGAGCAAACAAGGAAAGCGAGCGGCCTCTTAGTTCGCCCAATCACTTTGTTTTACGGCCACTAATTTCCGAAACGCAGAACAGATTTCACGCTTCTGACGGTCGCGGCAATTTGTCACTGAGACACGCAACAAAACGGCAAGCTAACGCTGCACCATGTATTCGCAACGGCGACGCAAACGAGCACTGTTTAATGAAAGTGCACGCATAGTGTGCAGGTACGCAAAAGAGCGGCGCACCGCAGCAGGCGAGCCTGCGGTCCGCCGGACTCGCTGGCTTTTTAAAGCGCGATCATCGCCGATTGCGTCACTCTTCTTTTTGATCGGCTGTTTTTGAGAAGTCTTTGTCACCTAGAGTATTAGTTTAAACTAGAAATTTCACTTCGTACGACCATCGATCGGTGAACCTGCGAGTTGCAGACGCCGTCACGGTCCCGGCACTTTCGTCGACGCTGTAAACGTGTTTAGCGCTGAAAAGCTTTTTCCCATAATGCCACGTTGATCGCTGAAATAGATCGGACGCGTCGGGGATGAGCTGGTGACCACGTCGCAAAATAATCGGGAGCGTCTAGCTCATTTTGCTTCTGTCAACACGGGATCCTATGGGACCCGCGCAGCTTTGTACTACCCGGAAGTACTGCCCGGAAGCCGCTTGCGCAGCGCCCCCTGGGCAGCGCAGGAGGCCTATCCACAAAAGCGCAAAAGCTCTCAAGCTGATGCGCGGCGGCCTGATGCAACTGTGGCCGTTTTCTTTTTTTCTTTTTGAATAAAACTTGAAAATTGTCTCAGCTACCTACATCAATGGCCACTATCATTACGTCGGAGGCATGCATGCAGCATGTGGCAAACTAGAGGAGTGAGTGTATTTTAGTCGCAAAATTTTCGACAGTAAATACATCGTTGCTGGAATGACAATGGGCACCAAGTTAACTTGACGTAACAACAAACCTTTCAGCCCGGCAAATCGGGAACCAAGTGCGAAAGCTCGAATTTTCCACCGTTAGAGCATCATAAAACAGTGTTCGCCACTTCTGCAACGACACGCGGCTAAATGCAACGTAAAGAAATCGACAACACACTCCCATACCGTGCGCGCCCGCCACAGAGGAAATTTTCAACCGCGCCGTGACGGCGTAGTGCGGCAAGAAAAGTTTGTTTACAGCCCTAGGTAAGATAAAAGCTCGTGTAGGGGCTAAGCGGTACCATTTAACAATGAAATTCAGCGGGCGCAGAGCCACAGGGACCAGTAAAGAAACAGCCTAATTTTGGCAACGTGTGGTACTGTTTTCCCGGTTGAGCGCCGCTGTCAGTCGCGTGAATAGGCGGCGCACGCTCACGCTTCATTTAGAATACAAAGGCTGGACAACAGAACTCCAACACAGCTGTATTTTTCATACGGACAGCGACTACGGAACCCCGCGCTTAGCGAACCAACGACAAATATTCGCTCCAAGCGCACCGCGCCCAGCGTGTCACAAAGGTTGCTCGCGCCGGCACAGTTCGCGTCACAAAGTTCGTTCAAAAGCGTAGAACTTCACGTACCTTTTCTCCATTTGAACCGGTATTTCCACATTGCGTGCTCTGCGGCACGAAGCAATTGTGCTCCGGCATCGTAGTCCATCACCAAGAGCGGTCAATGCCCGCCTTCTATGTTTTGCTAATTGGTTTCGGTTTCAAACGACCGTACCAAAATGGCGGACCTAGTTACCGGAGTCGACGTGAGATGGCGGGGCGCATTTTGCAGAAGGTCTATTAAGTCAGTAGTATTAACTCTATGGTCTATTATTTGACCATTAAGAAAATGTGGAGGAAACAAAAATGGAAGGTCGTTGAACAGCAGGCAAACAAGCATCAAACAAAAGACCAGAAAAGGAATTTCTACGATGACACTAAAGGCAGCGCATTACTTTTTGAGGCCCGAGCTAGAGTGTACTAGAAGTTTTAGAGTGGCCCGAGCGGCGGCCTCTCCCATTGCTCCGCCGGGTCGACTTTCGCGCAGAAAATAAAACCGGTATAGCGGCGGCGCTGTTGTCGCCGACAACTGAACAGCCGACGCTCCCCGGCACCTGCGCGCGGCAAGATTTGCTTTGCTCGCTGCGGTGTTTTGCGCTTGCTCTGCTGATTTAGTTTGAATTATGAGGTTTAACGCTCCCGTGCTACACAGGCGATGAGGCAAGCGGTAGTGGAGGGCTCCGGATTAATTTTGACCATTTGGAGATCTTTAGCATGCGCCGAAATCTCGAAGACACGAGCGCTTTTCGCTCCATCGCAAGAGCGGCTGCCGCGGCCGGGAATCAAACCCGCACCTTTGGTCAGCTAAATCTACTTTGGTGATTTAGAAAGTAGACGCAGACCGTTATGACTCCGCTTGATCAAATTTTAAACTAGTACGACCCAACATTTACCTAACCCCCTCCTCCGCCCCCCCCCCCCCCCAAACACTTTCTCATGTTTTGATGCGTATTCTGAGAACGTTGTTGATCTACAGTAATCTCTCGTTAACTCAAAGTCGTAAAATTAGCTGAAAATTTCGAGATAAGCGCGGAGTTTCGAGTTAAGTCAAAGTCAAATGCAGGAAATTTGTGGCTAGGTCCCTGAAAAGCAGCTAGTGCTTCTAACAAAACCACTATTGCACAGGGGAGATTTCGTTATAAAGGCTAAATAATTCGAAGGAAAAAGAAGCTTTTATTATTGCAGAAGAAAGAACTGTTTTGTGCTCGGCTGTGTCGCGTTCGCATCTGCATACCAGAAAAGCCTACTCGAGCTTCTGAATGCATCGTATGAATTGGTGGTCGCCACCGCTACATTCTACCTTGCTACGAAGCAGACGCAGCATCTATGTTGTATCGGCCGTTGTTGTATGTTGTATCTGCCATCGTAGTCAATTCTGGGGGCTCCTCCTCCTCCGCATGATCAGCTGCGTCGTCCACAGCTTTCTGAATGATGTACGCGCCAGACAGCATTCCGGTAACGGGGACGCGTAGTCCGCGTAATTAAACTTGCATTTCACGGCCGCGTTCGGTGCGTAGTGGGAGCAAGCATTCGAACGGGGACCTTATCAGCTCCCTGTAGCGGACTTTGCCTTGTGTCCTCTCTGCCAGTATTTCAATATATCCGTAATCCTCCGAAAAAAAAAAAAGCGTTTCGAGATAAAGCGGGCAAATGCGCCTATAGGAGGTAAACACACGGTAAGAAAAAGTTTCGAGAATATATTCTGAGATAGCATGAGTTCAAGTTAACGAGGGATTAATTTGACGGACAGGCACCAGGAATGTTTTCCCTTGCCCTTCTTGACTCTGCGCGTGAAGCAAAAGCGGCGGGGCGCACATTCTATAGGCTGAAAAAAGTTTGCTGTTTTTTTACGTTCCTATTTGGAACAAAAATATTAAGAGCCTTCTTATTAGATACCCTAACGTTGATGCTTGTACTGTCAATAGTGGGCTTTCTTATTTTATTAACGTACTATGTCGCAGGCACTTGGTCAGTAAGTGTGTACTGAAAACGAAGTGCCAAAATAAGTCTGCAGGACCAACTACTGCTTCCTGCATGCCAGGTGAAGATGCCGCTGTATTTACTACCTCAGGCTTGTAATTTTGGGGGACTTCTCAATCCTTCCGTGCATTTTTAAAGTTTATTAGCGATCTCTAGGACGTTCTTACCGGTTGCTTCAGCGACAAGGAGCTCCACCATGACAGCGTTATGGATGTGCTGCAGCCCTTATTCACAACAAACACCTTAACGGCGTTGGTTGCGACCAGCACAGCGAGACCTTGACAGCAAATTTGGTTGGTTTTGTATACATTGTGACACGGATTCATTTCTATATAAAAGGTTTAAACAAGTTTCGTGATTACATTCGAAGGCGGGAGCAACACCTTAAACTTAGCCGTCGCTAATGATTGCAGGCGAGTTATGAAAATGCGTTGGCCAAAAATGTCAATTTAAATCTCCCTGTTAGCGTCATTCCCACACCGTTACCTGTGTAGACTTTGTGCATGATTTCCCGCGTAACATTTTATATGGTGGGCTATTGAAAATGAAAACACAATGTGTATTTTGTTCTAGTTCCGTTTATTTGAACCACTATGTTAGCTTTCTTGACTTTGTGTATGATTTCCCGTGTTATATTTCATTTTTGTCGCGGTCAATATATTTTCTGATCTATGCTTTGCTTTGGTTTTATGTGCGTCTAATTATACTCTCAGCATACTTGTGAATTAAATTTGTGTTAATTTGATTGAAATTCTTTCTTGACCGAATCAGGTGAATGGTGGTGTGATTAATAAAATGTTGTGGGCATAGTTCTGTGAAAGACGGTGATTGGAACAACTGAGATAACCGCTGGGCTATCCCTTTTTTATTTAATAAGATATCTTCCTTGCGCGTGTAATTTTCTGTTCGGACAGGCGACAGCATTAACACCACGGTGACCCCTAATTATCACAAGCGGGCCACTGCTTAAATAACAACTCACGCAATAAAAAAAACAACCTATGATATTAGCCCACATAACTCCAGTCGGAGCAAAAGTGCGTGACAATAAATAAGAAATCCTTCTGAAAAGCCATCAACCCAGTCCTCATATTTTCTCATGTCATTTGTGTCGACCAATTATGTCCATCAAGCAGCACAATAAGGACACACTCATCAAGCAATCATGAACTGGTTCATATCAGGCAATTTCGCGCAAAATAAATTTTGATGGGAAGTTGGAATAGCCAAAATGTCGATGCAAATACTTTATTTACAATCCGCTAAGAATGTTGCGCTCAATTAAGAAAAATACGTAATTTTTTCGTTGTTAATTGACGAGCGGGAAAGGCAAAACTAACGCAAAATGAGCTGCAGCGTTTATTATTCCTTTCGTTACCCACAGTCCACTATACCTACAGTATATTGAAGCAATTGGATGTCCCGCAGAACAAATTTCCAGCGCTCCGCGCGTAAAGAAGCAGCGTTTCCTGGCCCGACTGGGCGCGCGGCCGTACGCGCGGCCAGCCGCCGCTTTCAGTTGTTGTTGACTACAGCGCCGCCGCTATTTTCTGCGCGAAACGAGCACCTCTCCGGGCGGCCGGTCGGACCACTCTAAAACTTCTAGTACACTCTACCCGAGCTGGCTGCTTGAACTATGAAATGCATAGTAATGGATGGACAGCCACGGTATCCTGGGGCACTGGGTTTTGGTATTTTTCTTCGAGCGTCAGGTCAAAATCTGAAATGATATACGAATCAAAGTTTTTCATTCATAAGCTGGTTTAGGTCATACATAGGTGCAGACAAATAACCTGAAGGCAAATATTTGAGAGGTTTGTCTGGTTGGGAAGTTTCGGAATCGGAGGATGATTGGGGCCGCGTCACTGCAGCGCAGCCCCAGTCATACCAGTCATACCCTTGGGGAAGGGACTGAGCTGACTGCAAAACGTCGAGCTCTTCATTTGTTATATCTTTGGTTGCAATCTATATTTTTCAGATGAATGAAGATGACGTGTATCGTCATCCCGACACAGAGGGGGTCTTTGGGCATCATAATTTTAAAGCTATCTCTTAAACTTAAAAACCTTCAGCTATTATAAATATATGACAATGAGTTTGTGAGCTTTTTGTAGTTACGATTACGGTGCTAAGATAACACAAACGCAAACTCGTGTATCCGGCCGGCGAGCCGACTCGTGTCGATCGAGCATTGCAGTTTCCAGCCCGACGCGAGCGCAGCCAAGCCGATCCGAGGGCGCACACAATGCGAGTTTTTGGAGGTCTCGGTCAGCTGCGCGACCACTGCTCCAGTGGGGCGCGCCTAGGAGGAAAGAAGCGGCGGAAAAAGTGTGTCACCCGGAGCCGAGGAAAGGCGCCTGCCGAAACATGGATGGCCTGGTGCGAGATCGGCTCACCATGCTGGCCGCCCTGGGCACGGGCGTCGTGGTGGGCCTGAGCGGCATCTACCTGTACTACCGGCTCAACCGCTCCGTGAGCCGCGAGCTGAGCAGCCTCGCCGGCAGCATCGCCGATCTGCGGCGCCAGATCGAGCAGCTGAGGACCGAGGAGCGGCGCGAAGCCCCGCTGCAGGCCCAGTCGCTGCCCCTGCTGCAGAACTCGCTGCGCAGCGACGACGACGAGGACGACGAGTACTACGACTTCACCGACGTGTGCGTACCCCCCTGTGCATGCTCACGCACGGCTCCGCCTCCGAGGGGAACAGACAAAATGCGTAGATAATTGCCTCGAAACAGGAAAAGTGGGCTAGCCGCAAAGTTGCTACGCAAGCGATCCACTTCGGCGCAGGCGCGCGGTGACAGGTTGAGGCTAGTGAACCGTCACTTGATTCCGCTTTGGGGTTGGACAGCTGCTGCCGACACATCCGCTCTGCTTCATCCCCTGTTTTTACTGCCGCACAATGGCCTCCCCGCCGTGTCGGACGCTCTTTGGTGTTCCGCAAGGTTTAGGTTTCCAGGTCTTAACATCGTGACCGGTTAGTCGACAGTACCACCGTAGGAAAAATACAAAAGAATGAGGGGGCCTTCTTTCACCTCCTAAGTTGAGGCCGAAAAGACAAACCAGCATTCATTTTCTACCTGCACTACCCTGTGGTGTTTCCCTTGGGCTTCGCCAGATTGGGGATAAAATTCTCTCGGTTTCAGCTTTGCAAATTCGTGCTTTCATTATATTAAAATGCATAGCTGTGGGCACATGTTAGTGAAAAACCTGCATGAAGTATAGCCGCAGTTGTTGGCTACACAAATACACCACCACTTGCAAAGCATGAAACACAAACATGACAAAGTTCTGACAAATTCGGCATGTTCTTATACGCATGTACTGTGTAATTCTGTTCTATGCAATACACATTGAGGCAGTAAACACAACGTTGATGGAAGCAGCTCACCTTTTCAACGAGGGCTGTCGGTTACTGCCACTCCGAACTGTGTGGGAAAAGCCAATACTTGGCAAAGTAGGAGCTTCTATAATCTGCACGTGTTTGAAACTATCCAGGGAAATACCGGCTTGCGTATTAGAAATGTAGAGTTTTACATCTACTGCAACTGTATGCACACCGTAACTGCTACTTTGCTTAGCAGTTCCTTATTGTTCTTTGCTCCTCGTGCAGGATAATTTTCAGCTTGTGATCATTCTTCTGTGCAGTTTCTATCAGCGTGCTTTGCCAGAAGTTTCTAGAGCCATGTAATCGTCATCGTCATCATCATCATCATCAGCCTATCTACGCCCACAGCTCCAATTACCTCGGTCATGTGCCAACTGTGACCAATTTATCCCCGCAAACTTGATCTCATCAGCCTATCTAACTTTCTGCCGCCCCCTGCAGCGCTTGCCTTCTCTAGGGATCCACTCTGTTACCCTTAATGACCAGCGGTTATCTTGCCTTCGCATTACATGCCCTGCCCACGTCCATTTCTTTTTCTTAATCTCTACTAATATGTCCTTAACACGTGTTTGTTTCCTGACCCACTCCGCTCTCTTCTTGTCCCTTAATGTTACACCTATCATTTTCCGCTCCATTGCACGCTGAGTCGTTCTCAATTTAAGTTGAACCCTCTTAGTGAGCCTCCAGGTTTCTGCCCCGTAGGTGAGTACCGGTAGGATGCAGCTGTCATAAACTTTCTTCTTCAGCGACAATGGTAGGCTGCTATTCATTATCTGAGAATGCCTGCCATATGCACCCCACCCCATTCTTATCCTTCTAATTATCTCTGCCTCATGGTTGGGATCTGGGGTCACAACTTCGCCATGTAATAAAACTAAGCAAAAGTGGCATCAGGGCCCAGATAGGTACGTAGGTCATTATGTGAGCAAACCTCAGCAGTTTGGTTCAGCTGCCATTGTCATGACCTGTGGTAGTTGCCCACATTGATAGAAGGAACATTGGTATGAGCAAAACCGAGCAGTCCTCAGAGCATCTCACGTGCCCCTTAATCACTCAACTGCCTCGAATCTCCATGACTCCCCACGGTGGTTATCGGCACTGTAAGGCTTTCCGTCCATGTGCAACGAAAGGGAGAGAGGTGCTTTTCTAAGGTAGCTATCAAATGCATTCAATTGTGCAAATGGCTGCTGTGGAACATTTGAGCCAAATGTGAGCCCTGTACACTTCGACAAGCGGAAAACTGCCCTCTCAGATGTGGAACAATAGTGGGGAAGTGTCCGTCTACTTCCCTGCTTTTGTCCTACATGTTTGAGTGCAGTTCTTCCTTGTTTGTACGTAATGGATCAACTAGCCTGAATTTGCATTCTGCCTGTACTTTGCCTTTTTAATGAACAACTTTTAGGACCGTCCCTTGTAGCCGATGCACTGGCACTACTGTGGGGGCTTTTCGAGCCCACTTCCTCTGACGTGGTGTGTCGGCTAGACCACACTTGCATTCTACCTGAACTCTGCATGGGTAATTAGTGAACTGGGCTACTGTTGACTCTGCCGCTCCCAGCTGATGATACTGCCACTACTACAAATGTTTGCACTCATCCATGCCATTCAACATAGCTGTAAAGCCATCATTGGCTCTGTAGGTTCTAGCAAACCTTTAAGCACAAGGCATAGGGGAATGCCTGAACAAATGCCTACTTCTGGGCGTCAGATCAATAAGGAAGATGTGTGGCAAACTGCCCACCTCTAAACAGTTCATTTCTTTTGTGTGGTCTGGAAAAGTTCCCAGAATTGCTTTTTGGTGAAACGCTATTCACAGGTACGGATGCCTTGGCTTTGTGGTGTCCTCGCGTCATACATATTCTGACAAACCCTCTGTCCTGGCTATTTTTTTCCTGCAACTCAGCTCTGCCGTGAGAGAAAGGCAGTTTTTTAGTACAACTACACTTTCCAATAATGGCTGCTTCCCTCTCCATCAATCTATCTCACGATAGGAGTAAAAGAGAGTATGAACAGAGGAGGGCTCAGGGGGCATCCCTGCGGCACCCCATCTATTTCTTGGAGGAACGGTCCTTATCCACATTCTTTTGCTCCATGACGTCTTCCCACGTTCCACTACACCCATGGACTGCTTTGAGATGAGTGCAGCCTCATCTCCAACCACGAGAAGTGGGGCGACAGCTCTCAACCCTTTCGGTCCTGCTGGTGTCAATTGACGCCATCACATAAAAGTTCCTCTAGAGCATAGAGAAAGAAACCAAAACTGCTACTTTTCTTGGGAATTGTTCTTCAACGATGGCTGTTGCGATATATATCACTCTTGTTTCATTTTAGTGGAGCTGGATGCTACAAAGAAGAAGCAGCTTCGGTGAAGATGAAATTATGACCTTGAGGCTGAAAAAAATGGCGGTCTGAGTTTCATTCCCAAGCTTGTAAATCTCTAAATACATGCACTATGAAGCTCATGTTTTCTTGCAGGTTCATGTAGTCATAAGGTTTAGCAAATATGCGAGTCATGTCTCTGCTCAACACAAAATTTCTAATTGCCAAATGTCCTAATTAATTGTCTCATTAATAAATCTGTTATTATTTGCATTGCTAGCTCTAATTTTTGTTTGTGCACTTATGGGACCCTAAAATTTAGGAAAACACACAGAAAACATTGTTTTGCTTGAAATACAAAAATCACGGCTGAAAGGGTTAAAGGTTCACAGAAGCCGTGAACATTATCTGATTACCTTACCAAATGCGCAAGCCATGTTTTGAATTCTTTTGGCTGATTTACGATAATATTTTAATGAAGGAAGTGGCATTGAAACGTTCTGCTTCCTCCAAACTGTTCTCTCCGCATAACATTGGCTGAGACGTGCATGCACTGGTAAGCCTGCAGGGTGAAATTTAGTGGATTGCTAGCATGTTCGACCTGTAAAACCTGTGCATGAGCGAACAGAGATTCAGTGTTAACCTTGAAAAGAGGGAAGGCTCAGATAATGCGAAACGCTGCACAGCAGTGTGATGTCAGTGCACTAATTGGTATGGTGGCTGCAAATGACACATGATGTTTTCCCTTTGGCCACCAATTACAGATTTGTTGAGGCTCCACACCTGGGCTAAACGGTCATATTATGGATTAAACGGATTTTGTTGGAGCAAACAAGAATTGGACGAACTCATTTCAGTGTCTCTTTAATAGCAGACGTCTGAAACACCCATGTCCACTTGATTCAGTGGACAGTTTTTGCCCAATGCCCATAACAAGGCCCAATGCCCATAACTGTTTGGTAACCACCCGATAGACGTTATTTCAAACCTGCGTTTACTTGTCGTCATTAATTGGTTTGTCAAATTAACGGCCGTGGGTGACTGTACGTTGCTCCGATTCCCGTGATTGCTGTACAGTTTTTTCTGCTTGGTTCTGGCGCACGTGTCAAGCAGCCACTAGACATTGCGACACACTTGCAAGTTAAGAGGTGTCCTCTGTCTCTCTCTCTGGCAGCGAGGACGCCTCGTGGACAGGTTTGCGCGAGGCCGGTGACGAGGGCTGGTTCGAGTCGCTCGATGCTGCCCTGGACCGGCCCGGGGACAAGCAGGCTCTGCTCACCGCCATGCTTGGCCGGGAGTCCCAGTACAGCCGGTCGGCAGGGTTCTTCTGGCGCCTCGCCAAGGCTTCGCACCTGTACAACCTGCAGCAGAAGCTCGGTCGAGGGGCTAAGGAGGAGCTCGCCCGGGAAGGTGGGCCGGCTGGGAGCCCTGTCCGGGCCTAATCCCTTAAGAGCACACTGCAGTGGGACTGCGCCTACTTTGCTGCTTTCCCTGCTGCTCCTGCTCTGGTGTTTGGCATGCGGAGCAAATATTCGAGAACCCTGGCATTTTCATTGGCATCGAATTTTCCATTTCTCTCATATTTCCCCCCCACTGTGGCATCAGTTTATGTGCCAAGGGATGAATTGAGTTGCAGCTCTGAACACTGTTTCACAGAGTGGACATTGATCAGCCCCTTATCTCCGTGTGGGGCTATGAGCTGTTTTCAAAAACTCTCTCTCTCTCTCTCTCTCTCTCTCTCTCTCTCTCTCTCTCTCTCTCTCTCTCTCTCTCTCTCTCTCTCTCTCTCTCTCTCTCTCTCTCTCTCTCTCTCTCTCTCTCTCTCTCTCTTTTTTGAGCTTACCTGATGTGACAGCAAGATTGCATATCGTTGTCACCGGTGAGATAATGAATCTGTAGTCTAGGGGTGCTGCCAGCCTTATTGCCACGAACTGGCTGTAGGGCTAGGAGCACCATCTGTGCGCTTTCTGAGTGCAACATGTTCTTCTTCTGCCAGTCAGTCGATGATGATAACAGGTGATCATTTGACGATGACAATGCACATGGTCCATGCAGTTGATTGTGAGAACTGGGATTGAAGTGACTAATGGCAGCATTTCTAGTATGCCACAGGGGGTGCTGGTGGCAGTGTTCTGTTCGCCGTTATAAGTGCTAAAAGCAGTTTGCAATTTCCTCAGCAAGGAGCGCCGTCGCACTGTGCATGGGCATTCTGGGTCGCAATTCAGCACGATGGCCCGTGCTGTGCTCTAGTGCAGACGTTGCTATGGTGGACTGCTGTAAAAGTGGGTAGCTTCTAGAGCCAAGCGACAGAACCTCAGCACCTGACATGTTCATCGTGGCACGCATTTTGCACGATTCATTGGGTGGACCAAAATGCTGAGCAATGGTTCCCACGGGCAAAAAGGCACCTTGTCGCTGGGACTTAGTTGGTCGACAAGTTTTTTGGTGCCTCTTGATGTGAATCCACGAGTCAGTTATGGTGACAGTCAGATAGAATTTCCTCAGGTGTAGCCATGCTGCAATCAGCTATGCAGATGCCAAATAAAAAGGCCGGCAGCTGCTTCTTAGTGCAATACAGCTCCCCAAATGTTCACACATCATGTGCAGGGAGAATGTGTCAGCTGAACACTTTCTTTGGGAGTCAGCTGACAACCAGTCTCCAGTTAGGACTCGTAGTGTTTTAAACCGCGGAAATGGACAAGACAAAGAAGGAAGCTACGCACTCCTGTTTGTCTTGTCCATTGGTGCCGTTAAAAGCGTGCTTCTCAACAAAGTGGCCCGCATTTCTCCCTCGGTTCAGTTAGGGCAGCAAGCGGGGGCGGTGTCTCAGGAAGTTTGTCTTTTTCCACAGTTCTGCCTGCACTGTCTTCCCTTGTTTTCTCTAATGCGTCCCCCTTGATTAAACACGTTGACCCGTTCAATGTGGAGCCGCACAAACTGCTTGAAATGGCGACCTTGTGTAGCTTTTGGAAATTTATTTGCTTATTTCATTTACAAGTTTTGTTCATTAGAAAGACTGCATTGTCTCGATAAGAGTGACACCAGTTTTATCTTGAAACTTGAAAAAAAATAACGGAGATGTGAAGGAGAGCGGATGAGGCAGTGGCCAGCCTCTGTGACGTCACAGCGTCTTGCTTGTGCAGTTGGCAGCTGTCGACCCGAGCCACTGCCAAGAAACGTCACTGGGCAACTGCAGTGGGGGGCCTCTGGCTCCGTTTGATTGCACCAGCTGTAGGGTAACGTGGCGGCAACTCACTGTTGACTATGTTTTTGGTGCTGGGCCCTAGTCGCACCCTGTAGCGTGAAATTTGGAAGTTTTTCAATACTTTCTGTGTTTTGTTGTTGTTGTTGCAAAAACATCACTCGTGGCCGGAATGGAGCCAAGCCATTATGGGCTGGTGCTCCTTCAAATTGAGCAACGTCTGAGCGCTGGGTCTTCACGGCCCCTTTGAAGGCGGTGTTAATGGGAAAAGGCCTCGCTCTGGTGAGCCCCTGTGGCTGCACAAGCGGTGGTCACCCCTTTGCCCCTCTGCTCCCCTGGCAGCCTTCTGCCGGGCCCAGAGGGCCCTGCAGCTGGACGAGTCGTGCCCGGAGGCCCACAAGTGGTTTGCCATCACCCTGGGCGCGCTCTCCGAGTACGTGGGCACCCAGGAGAAGATCGAGAACGGCTACCGCTTCAAGGTGGGTGCTGCACCGCCCGAGGGAAGCGCGCACACGCGGCCGTTTCGCGTGGGCGTCCCAGTTCCTCTTTCACGAGTGTTGGAAAATGGATAGTTACCTATCTGAAACGCCCAGTGGGGTCGGGAGTCGAACCTGTGACCTCATGCCGGCTGATACTGCAGTGCCTGCATTGGTGTTTGTGTTCATTTCGTTTCATTTATTGCATCCTTAAAGGCCCGAGGGCATTGCATAAGGGGGGGGCAACAAATATGCTGTGAGGGTGTACAATTCAACAGGAACAAATTATTATAAACAATACAGTTCTAAATAGGCATATGGTAGTTTGGTCAAGAACAACAAAAACAAATCAAACGACAAACAAAAGAAACACTTTGACTGGGACATCATAGCAGTTGGTTGTTTGTAAATGTGGTACATATGTTAGGCGAAGGTACTCTGGAGTTGCCGTTTTACCTATTTGTTGTTGTTTCCTGACAAGTTATGTACCGGTCACCTGTCACACCGACTGCGTGGAATGCTTGTTTTCATCACAACGGTCGAGGCTGCCTCAATAAACTGGTTTGGGGATACCAGCTTTGCATGAACGGAGCCAGTGCTTGTGACCGGAGCTGTGCCAGTGGTGCTTACCGCCATGTGGTTGCATACAGAAGCCTGGCCTTGTTGTTCTTCCAGCCTGTATTGAAATGTTGGGACAGGGTTAATGACTACCGTATTTACACGATTGTAGGTCGACCCTTTTTTTCAAATTTGACAATCCAAGGTTGGGGGGTCGACTTAGAATCGAAATCAACCGTCTACCGCTAGTCACGGCAAGAGAAACGAGAACTCAGGGCTGCTGCGAGGTGGGGACACCTTTGCACCCTCGTTCCCATGGTTATGGTCGTAAGTGTGAACCGCATGGGGCGTTTCTGCTCGCGAAAATGCGCCGCTGACACCGCAGCTAATGCCACCCGCGTGCGCTACGCGATCGGCGGCGGCAACATGGCGGCGTCGGGATCCGGACAGTTTATCGAACGCCGTTTTATCGAACGCCGTTTTATCGAAGTCGTTTTATCGAACGCCGTTTTATCGAACGCCGTTTTATCGACGGACGTTTTATCGAAGCCGTTTTATCGAAAGTGTTTTTCTCGGCCTTTTCGAGTAACATAATTTGCAGTACGTTTTTTTAATTTCCTCCTCGCTATGTAATTTGCAAATCTTGTCTCCACAGCAGGCCTATTTAAAAACATTTATAGTCTGTCTTCTAGTTGACTTTTATTTCCTGCGTGTATTTTTGTTTGTTTTTGTGATGCGCGAAATATGTCACCAGAATTTTTTTGCTGTGTTCATTGCGCAACTGGTACTGCCATAACGAATCTCCTTGTGTCTCTATCCCCTCTGATCCGAAGCATATCACGGCATTGTGGCGTATTGATTAAAATGCCTCGATATGCTTCGTACCTTTTTGTATAAACCGCTTTTGTGTCGACACATAATCTAATTATTTCGCCGCGTATGTTGTACATAAGTAAAGCACTTCTTGGCGCTTGAGGGTCCAATGTCAAAAACCTAACTGGAACGCTAGCAAAAGTCTCTCCCGATTTCTGCATTCCTAATTCTTAATGGGATCTGAGTTCAGTTGCTAAGAGGTTACCAAGCCTTGTACTACTGTTCTCGTTGCCTTGCATGAACTAACGAGAAAAACGTTAGGTACAAAATTGTCACCGTGCTGCAGGTTGGTTCGTTTTCATCTCCCTCTGGTTGCACCCCAGCATGTCTGCTGGGGTGCATGCTCTTGCCTTTTTATCATAAGGCATAAAAACAGCAAGATCAAAATAGTAAACACCGAAAATGGAGAAATCATGAAGGTCTACTCAAAATACAGCGTCGTGACCCGATTACCTCTAAATAAAAATGGAAAAATTAAAAAATGAGAACGAGCAATACTATGGCCCGTGCGATTATACCTGAACAAGGCACACAAAAAACCAACAAAATGCGCTGCCTGGTCGGGTGTGTTCCTCCAAGGCCACCACGAAAACGTAAGGTTGGTGAATCAAAAGAGGGGCTAAGAGTGTTGACGCAAAAGTAGAAAATTATACGAAATCCTGTATTTTTTTTATTTGAGCATGAATAACAAAAAACGTAAATTGTGATGGGATGGGCAATTGTCCAGCTGTACTAGGTTACGAGTTTCCCTAGTGCAAGATGACCTCTGACGACTTGTCCTACTTGACGAGTTCACCTATGACGAGTTGGCTCTGACAGGTTCCCTTGTGACGATTCTCCTAGACTCCACCACCTCTGTTGGGGTCTCACTATCACTGTCGGAATTCCCCCTGTTCCAGTCACATAGCACTAATCTTTCAGAAGTTCTTGGCCCAACATTTCTCCAGATGCAAACAGTGTGACCCCAAGGTCAGAGTAGGAGTCGCTGGTAAACCACGTGACTAGAACAATTGTGGGGTACAAGACTCTGGATCACGTAATGATGAACCATGGCGCAAGGGATATATTTTTCAACACTAACCTAAACACGCCGATACACATATAAGGAATATTGCGCACGGGGTTCGGGTTTGTACTATAGGGGCAAATTCTGTAATATAAACAAGGGGGTCATACATGCTTGAGTGAAATCAATAAAGACTCAAAAAATAAAAATAATTTAATAAAACAAAGGTTATCGAAAACACTGTAAAGGTGCGTCAACATATATAGATAGGTTTTTTATGTAATGCACGGCAGAGACAATGTAGGAGGAAGGTTACTGCAGGTTAGGGTAATGCGATGGCCAGTTAAACAAAATAAACCCCGAAAATTACAATGCAAGCCGCAAAACCGCACTTTCGATAAAACGGACGTAGGTGGTTCGATAAAACGGCATTCGATAAAACGGCGTTCGATAAAACGGGCATTTTTTCGATAAAACGGCGTTCGATAAAACGGCGTTCGATAAACTGTCTGGGAACCGGCGGCGTCACCAACCGCGAAGAGGTCCGCGTAGCTCCAGCGACCGCTCCTAACCGCTCTTTAAGATATCACTGAAGGCACAAACGAAGGCGTTTGTGCAGGATAGGAGCTGATAATATGGTCGAAAACGACACTATAAAGCATCATCCGCGCCGCTAGGGAAAGCGCCAATCAAATATCCACCACCGTGGTAAGCCTAAACGTCTCCGGCGGCGCCAGCCGTTTGTCCCAAGCGCTTTCAAACTGCCGGCTTGAAGAGCGCGCCTCCCCATTGGGGCAAGTCGTCAGGCTCCTCCTACTGCCGCTCCCGACACGCGCGAATCGCGTGAAAAAACACTCTATGAGGTTCGGCCTTAAAAGCAGTAGAAGCTGCCGCGCGCGCGGAGTCGTTGATGGGGGCATCAAAAAGTCACCCGCGCACGAATCGCGTGCAAAAACGCGTCAAGAAGCGTTTTATTCGTATAAAAATAATAATAATAATCATTAGCGAATCCCTTGATTCAATGCACGGCGCTAACGTAGCCGCCATGTTTGTTTTGGTATCGCGCCGCAGTGGCCGCTGCCGGTTGCTTCGATGGTTGTCATCTCGCAGCGAATGTATTTTTCCCGCTCAACCTACAGCGCATTGTTATTCCGGGTGCTTATACAAAAGCTTTTCTTTTTTAACATCTACCGCGCTTACCACGAGCGCACGGCTCTTGTGGAGAGCCGCCGTGTGGGTTACGGAAGAGCTTTTCTTTGTGATACGATTTTCTACGCGGCGCTCGCATTTTTTTTTTTTTTTTTTTTTGAGAGATGCAATTTTTGGGGGTCGACCTACATTCGAGTCGACTTACAATCGTGTAAATACGGTACTGTCACTTTTAGTTGAAGGAAGTTCCTTAGAACACAATCATAAAGCAAAATGCAATATTAGTGCATGAGATCTTCAAGATGCCTGGAAAGGGCTTTTTTATTTCTTGCTAGTAAGCACTCTTAAAATACGAATGCAAAGAAAACTCGTTGCACCGAAATGACAGTGTGACTGGTGGAAACAAGTATGCTGACGATGCCGTAGTGGGGAAACGTACTACTTGTATTTATATGAATGATATTGTAAATTGTGCTGTTAATGCTACTTTTGTAGCTTACACCGACGCACCACAGTTTTTGCTACAGGCTCACTGGGAAGGGAATTCAAGGTACAAACCAATAAAATACTGCTTCACTTACAGACTTGGCCAGGTGTGAAACATAAATGCAAAAAGAACAAAGTTTGTGTTCCATTCACCTAAAGAAAAGCAACCAGGTACCTCCAATAAGTGTAAACTTTGGCAGGGGATTGATAGAAACGGTCGATTCTGTAAAAATTCTTGGAGTTCCTTTTTTTTTTTTTTTTCCCAGAACATTTAACATGAAACAAGCATATTCAGGATCTGCAATCAAAAGTGTCATTTGCTATTGGATTACTGCTCAAATGAGGCATATTTGTCCTGTAAAGGTGAAAGTTTTATTGTACAACTCTTTAGCATTCTTGTTATCCCCTTACTGTAGTCTTGTGTGGTGTGTCAAAGCTCCATCTATTACAAACAAGAGCTGTTTGCTACATAGCAAATGGGCACTACCATCACCCCACTAAAAGCCTGTTTTTTGAAGTATGACACTCTTTCAGTTTGTTCTTTGTATAATTACAGACTGTTGATAACTTACAAATGATTTGTGAAGTGCTATGAAAACATTTTAGCCTTGCTAACAAAACTATGGCAAAATGCCCATGTTTGGCAAACACGCCACATGGAGAGATGGGCAGTGCCAATTCCTGACCCTTACTACATTCAGCAGTCTTTAGAGTACACATTGTGTGTTTTATTAAACGAGGTACTGAAAGAAAACTTTGACCCCATGTGTAATGCAAATGGTTTTGTGAGCACAACCTTGGAAATTTCTACTTTTTCCATGTTGCATTTTCTGAGATGAAAGAATTTCATTCTTCTGTAATATTGGATGAAGTGATAGCGTGCACCTTAGTACTCCACCAGGCTGTCAAAGAAGAGGGGCTTGGGGCCCGTCCAGCTGGTCAAACAGTTTCCTGTCTCGTCTCCTCGTGTACAAAAGGAAAAGTCTGCGAGCTGTTTATTAAGGAGTCTTTTTGGTTTAGCAAAGTTTGAAGGGAGTCTAGTCTAGACAAAAATGGCATTTACGTGGCATCCTTTGCCCAAGCTGTAGCACTGGCTGCTGTGGGGTTTGAAACATTGAAAGCTTGGCTGTCTTTTCTAACCCTAGGGGGGAAGCCAACTGCATCTTATATAAGAAATAACTTTTACATGACACAAATAGGCCGGAGTGCAACACTGGTCGGGCATCATCAAATACTGGGACGTACAGTAAACAGGAACAGTATGTGTACATAAGAGGTCTAGACCTACCCGAAGCCTAAGACTCGGGGCTGCAGTGCGGTCCTTGATGCCCGATCAGCACTGCTGGACTGCTGCCGACGGGGCTGCTGCTGTCAAGGCTCCATTGCGGAACGTTTAAAAGGATGGATGATTGGAGGGCGTTGCCTTGTAGCAGTGTCTCGAGCGAAAAAAAGAAAAAGGATGTGCTTGTTTTTCAAAGCCTTAAAGGGACCCTAAAGGCTGGATAACGTGTCCCAACTGAAAGACTGAGCCTTCTGTAGCGCCCCAATTTTTTCTTGACAGCCAGCGGCGCCTTGTTTGCTGAGAAAGAAATAATTGGAGCTGGCTTTTCTCTCTCCCATCTCCCGTCCATTTTTTTTTTTCGGAACGTTTCTGAGCACGTCGCAGTGCAGCCAGAGTGAGCCGAGCTCGGTATTACTCGTCTCTCACCTTCTTTGGCTTCCAGCTTGGTCGCAGCCATTCAGGAAGGGTGCATGTGATGCCATTGTGGTGTGGCGTCGTACAGCAAAATTGGTCACCAAGCCCCCACTCTTTACTGGCTGGGAAGGATGACGTTGGTGAAATTTCCCAGGGAAGGCCCAGGACGTGCCTCCACCTGGTCGCAGGTGTTGAAAATGCGTTGATCAAATGATGTCACGATCATCTTGTTTGTTTATTTATTTATTTATTTATTTATAAAATACTACAGGCCATAGAAATGGCCCAAGCAGGAGTGGCAGGTGGTACAACAATAACGATATGACCAATTACATAGTCGTACAGGTGTAGAGAAAGAAAAAAAAAAAAAGAAAAAAAACACAGGTATACAAAATATTCACAAGTAACAAATCACACTTCAAAGTAATTTTCCAGAGATTTTAGTACATTTCCAGACTCAAAAATATGGTGCAGTCGTTCGTTCCAGTCTGTTATTGTGCGAGGGAAAAAGGAGTACTTGAAGTTGCTAGTGCGTGCAAAGATAGGTGTGAATTTGTAAGAATGGTGTCCTCTAGTAGGACATGAAGATAACAGAGTGAGGACGTAGGAGAGGTCTATGATACTGTTTTTCCTGGATAGGGGGAAAAAGAAATTTAAGTCTCGCTAGTTTCCTTCGGGATTCTAAAGTTGGAATTTTGTTATTAATTATTAGTTCTGTCGGGGAGTCAGACTGGCGGAAGCGATTGTAAATAAACCGAACAGCTAATTTTTGGAGTGTGCGGATCCCAGACTTCAGGCGCGTACTCTAAACAAGGCTGGTCTATTGTGTTAAATGCGAGGAGTCTAGTTTTAGGGAGAGAGTATTTGAGGGTGTGCCTTAGTAACCCTAATTTTCTACGGGCAGATGAGCAAATCTTTTCAATGTGACAGGACCTAGTTAAATCGTTAGTGATTGTGATGCCAAGATATTTATAACTTTGTGTAAGTAAAATGGGAGTTCCTTTAACACTGTACGAGTAAATTAGTGGTTGTTTTTTGTTAGCAATGCGCATAGATACAGTTTTCTCTGGGTTTATGTGCATGTCCTAGCACTCACACCTGGTATTAACTGCATCAACACTTTGGTTCAATAACACTTGGTCATCTGTGGATTTGACTGAACAAAACAGAAGGCAATCGTCGGCAAACAGCCGCATTTCAACACCATGTTTGGCACAGGATATAATAACATTGATGTAGATTAAAAAACAGTAGTGGTCCCAGGACGCTACCCTGGGGAACTCCGTAGTTAACGGGAAGAGGATTGGAGTAGGTACCGTTTATATTAACAAACTGTGTGCGAGGAGATAGATACGATGTTACTCATTTAACAATGGTCCAGGGAAAACCAAGCAAGTTAAGTTTGTGAATCAATTTGGAGTGGGGTATTTTATCAAATGCCTTGCTGAAGTCAAGGAAGATAACGTCAGTTTGACCGGATTTATCTAGGACTGAGGAGAGAGGATGTATACAGGAAACTAATTGGGTTGTAGTTGATAGACCTTTACAAAAACCGTGCTGGAATGGTGATAGTACGTTGCGCTCGTCTAGAAAATTAATCATATAGATAGAAATTATGTGCTCTAGAAGTTTACAAGTGCTAGTAAGTGATATTGGTCTGTAGTTAGACAAAAAGTGTTATTTCGTTTTTTAAGTACGGGAATTATTCAAGCAATGCGCCAGTCTAAGGGAACAATGCCTTGGGATAATGATAAGCGAAAGATTACTACAAGGAAACGGGAAAGCGATTCGGCGTAACGACGTAAAAAAGCATTTGGCAGGTTGTCCGGACCACAAGAAGATTTTGTTTTAAGGTTCAGAAGCATGGAAAAGACACCTTCAAATGTTATGAAGTCAGGATCAATTTCTACAAAATTAATACCAATGGCACTAATTAATGAGCAGGGATTGGAAAATACAGAGTGAAAGTAACGGTTAAACTCTGTGGCCATTTGTTTCTCATCTTGAATAATTTGATCGCCAAGCACAATGCAATCTGCAGTTTTCTGTTGATTAATTTTTATGTGGCGCCAAAACTTGGCTGGATCACTCTTAATTAGGGAATTGGGGTAATTTAACAGAATAAAATACGTGTTTGCTAGACCATATTTTTTCTGAAAACGTTCTTTTTAATTTCTGAAATGGCAATCCTTTTGAGTTGCGCTTTTCATATGCTTTACTTTCTGTGCAATTTGAATGTTTTCTCTAGTTATCCATGGATTTTGGAATGTTGCTTTTTAGTTTTGTTTGGAATAAAATTGTCGAGGTAATAGCCACAAAGTGACAGGAAGATATTCCAAAGATAGTTTACATTATCACCAGAAGAGCGATCAAAGGCTACATCAAGGTAATCTAGAATTTTCTCGTCATGGGCTCTAAAAAAATTTTTAAACATAGTTTGTTTCCCGTGCATATTGTCAGATTGATTACCAAGACGGCATGTAAAGAGAACCAATTTGTGATCAGATAGACCATCATCAACAGATACATGTACCTCATAAAGGCATTTGCTGTGAAACATTCGATCTAATATCGACGATGTGTGATCCTGCACCCTTGTCGGCACATTCACAGCTTGTTCAAGATCGCATGCCAGCATTAAATCAAAAACAACCTGATTGGGCTAATAATATCTGCTTTTTCCACTGGCTGTGTCAAGTATACACATGCGTTAGTGGTCAGTGCGTGCCATTGGCTGTCACGTTCACCTGCATGTATGTGTCTATTGGCTGTACTTGTACTCAAAAAAAAAAAAAAAAAACATTTTAGTGAAATCACTTGGATGTGGCATCATACTTTATGATGTGTGCTTGCTGGGGTATGCGTCTTTTCAAAAGTTCGGGGCCATCAATTGTTCCTGCATCCATTTAGTTTGACTTCATGAAAACGCCTAGGCAAGCTCCACCAATCCCGTATCCCCATGCATTCCTTGCTTGTGATGCCACCAAGTGTAGTACAGGAAAGTGGTTGGGGCGTCGATACCTGTTTTTACGCTTCTGGCGTTTCCTGTGTTAATATGCAACTGCTACCGCTGCGAGAGGTATTCACAATGCTCTAATCTGCCAATATAGACGAACTTGTGTTTACTACTTAGTTTAAGCACAAGGAAAACATGCTTGGGCAATGTGCTGGTAGGGCAGTAGAAGCCGACCGCAGGCCGTGTGGTCCAAGGAGTTGTGGTGTGGGTCACACACGGAGAATCCTCCACATGTGGCAGCCGTGGCTACGGTGCCCAAATGGGAGGCAGGCCATAGGCAGGGCCGACGAACGACCACCCTCAAGGGGGTTTGTTATCCAGACCACCCAGCGCTCCCTTCTTCCAGGGGTCCCTTGTTGGTTCACAGCCACATGGGTTTGGCCCGGTCGCGAACGGGTCGACGATGTTGGTCGAGGCTAGCTGAGGAGAGCCCGGTTCCTTTCACTGTTGTTCCTCTGGCCCCGCCTTGTCGAGTCCCGGGCGCTGGCTTCCCGCGTCCACTGTCATCTCTTTGAATGACGGGACGGCCGTGTTTCTGCGTGACGCTGGACGTGTTCATGAATGCGCACCTGGCTGCTGAGCGAGGGGGATGGCGCCCCCTCACGGGTTTCTGTGGTTCCCCCCCTCCACAAAGTGCATACCTACTTTTGAAGCTGCATTGCATTGCAGGCTGTATTCTTAATGTGCAGGTTGTAGGGATGGGCAAATAGGGAATTTTCGGACTGCAAATCGAATGCAAATGGTGGAAAGTGAGTGTAAATTGAGTGAATGTTTTTGAATGCAAGTACCTTGAGTTCTGAAGTGTACCACACCACTCCAACAAGTCTTGGCCTCCCAACATAGCGATGAAGAGAATTTTACTGCCGAATACCATATTAGGATATGTGATGGCACACATTGTGAACGGTGAATGGGGTCGATGGAGCTCGTCCTAGCATTGTTCCTAAATCAGATAGTAAATCAGACTACAGACAATATGTGTAAATGCAAACAACATTCATGTGGGACCTGCAAAGAAAGGACGAAGCTTCAGCTCTGCAAGTGCTCTGAGGGCTTCTTTCAGTTTCGATTTCAGTGCAGTGTTTGCAGGGCTCATGCGAGTGAACGGGAGAGCTGCTGCCCCTGTTCACTGTCTCGGTCTATTTTTATGCATGGCAGCCAGCGGCAACACTCTGAGACTACTGTTGCAGTTGGCTGAATGACCTCTTCAGCAGTAGGTTGTGAGCAGTTCTCGCTGACTCTTCTAGGCTGCAGCACTTCCCTCGCTGGATATGCCCTGAGGGACTCTGCGGGTGGCCTCCCTTCACTGTGTGGAATAATGGGCACTTTGGCCCTGTTTCCTGGTAAAGGGATGGTGGAGTGGCAGTCGCATCTTCGTCATGTGAGGCACTTTGCCGATAGCCCAACACAGACCCTGTCTCTGGGCACAGCAGTGCGAGGTTACATGGCGCTAGTATTGCAAGCTATACTTTCAAACTGTGCAGGCTGCAATCGTAAGCACTGCGTGTACAGCTGAGAGTTGGTGGTGGATGATTGACCCTCCTGGAAAGCACCTGTCACCATCTTCCCCAAAGGGATATATCTCTGTCACCTAAATCTTTCCTCGTTCACAGGGATGTGGGGGGTGTGCCACCGTGTTCTGAAATGTCCCCCAGAAAGGGATGCCGACCTCGTGGGAGGGCTCTTGCAGGGTGTGCTTGCACCCCTTGGTCCCCTGCTAAGCCCCCGTGAACCCTTGCAGGAGCATGTGGACCGGGCGGTGCGGCTGAAGCCCCAGGACCCCACCCTGCACCACATGCTGGGCCGCTGGAGCCTCGAGGTGGCCACCCTGTCGTGGATCGAGCGCAAGCTGGCCTCGGCCCTGTACAGCCGCCCGCCCGAGTCCAGCCCCCAGGAGGCGCGCGCGCACCTGCTCGAGGCAAGCGCGGCGGGGGGACGTGGGGGGGGGCTGCTGCATGCCAGCTGCATGTCAGGTGCTTGTCGCGTTGTACCTAGCAGAAACTCGCTCCACTTTGGAGATTTCCCCTCAACGGGTCGATTGGTGGCGATAGCTGTTTCCCCCCAATCACTTTTGGTGGGGCTCTTCTCTCTCTCTCTGCTGGCTTCGGTCTTCACTGGAACGTCCAGGTGTGCCGAACCATGCGTGCAGGCTGGCTGCTTCTGGGGTGCGCACAGAGGGCAGGTCGCGAGAAAAGCAACTGGCTCACACGCTCATTCGGCGCTGCCACTGCCTGCCTGGATTTGGCGGGTGCAAGGGGGAGCCTTGGCAGTGGCGTCGTCATTGCAAAGGGGCCAGCCAAACTGCTCCATTGTGTCACAGCTTGCTTTTTATAGACCACCATTTTGCGGCGTTCCCAGGGCGCTGACGTTTTTCGGCCCTTTCTGGGGGACTTCACGGGGGTCTGCGGGAAGAGCAGCCACCACTCCAGCCACATACCGCTGCCCACACGGCACTGCATATCGTGCGGCTTATTCGGGTGCCTAATCTGGCTGGAACATGGGTGAGTGCCTGGTTATTTGACGGGTTGTCACGCCACAATTCACCCGTTCACCAGAGAGCGCATTCAAGGCGAGCGGCAGCTAATTGTATGCCAGGTTTGACCATGCTGCACACACATCACGAATGTAGCATGTCACGCATTGTTCTCGCCAAAATCACACCCGGTGACGGGCTTTTGCTGTCCATCGCTGTACCCGGGTCTTTGCAGCCACTCTTTTTTTTTTTTTTCCCTCCTTTAAGCCCCTCCTGCAGGTTACCGTATCCTGTGGGAAATTAGTGCTGTACAGAAGGTACCCATTCAAGCCTCACTGTGCCATTGTTGACAACACTAGCAACCAACTCAAGTGAAAGATCTTCATGCAAGAAATACTAGTGCGGTGAAATGGGCATGTGCTTAGCAAAGTCTACATCGCTGACCAAAGGTTCAGTTAAAAAGGCAGGGCTTCCATTCTTGCGCCAGTGTGCTCCAAAATGACTGCCTGCATTTTTTTTGTCAGTTTTTACCACCCCCTGGCGGGTGTACCAAAACAGCGCGAGAATGGCGGGCCTTGTATGCTCGTAGGCGTTGCTCTTCAGTGCCATTTGTTGCATTTGTCACAGGTACCACTCAGTACACGTGCGGCTGAGTATCTCGTTCTCACTCTTTTTGATGTAGCTTTAATACCCCTTGCTCGGGCTCTCCTACAAATACCCACACTACACAGCGCTTTGTACGCCGACGATTTAACAGTATGGATGTCACAAGGCAGCGATGCGCATAACCAACACACACTCCAACTAGCGGCCACAACAACCACAACGACAGCGGCGGCGGCAGGGCTATCCTGCTCCCCCCACAAATCACAGCTCCTTCTACTCCACCCACCCACCGACCCAAACAATGGGCACTTAACATCCAAGTCGCTTTGTCGGGCTCTACCATACCTCTAGCAAACCAAATCAAAGTACTAGGGCTCACTATCCAACAAATTCGACTCAACACACACCATCCACCTACTCAAGACCCACGCAGACCAAATTTCGGAACTTCTACGGCGCGTCTCCACGCGAGGACATGGCCCTAGGGAGTCAGACCGCCTCAAGATTACCCACGCCCTTTTCACCCCACGCATCACGTATACCCTACCATATCTCGCCATCACCCGCACCGAAATGACACGAACAGAAACCATACAACGCGCACTATATCGCCGTATGCTACAGCTACCCCCCAGCGCTGCTTCCGACACTCTCCTCCACACGGGCACCTTTAACACACCATCCGAACTTATAGAAGCACACCGACAGGCCCAACTATCTCGCCTTGCCCTAACCCAAACCGGCAGAACCGTCCTATCCCTCAAAATTAACACGCCCATCCACCACTTCCCACCCCTCCTCATCGCTCCAGAATATCGAGAGGTTCTCTATCCCCTCCCTATCCCCCGCAACATGCACCCCACCTACCACACAAACCGTTGCCTGGCGCGAGCACGATACCATGCCCAACACTTCCCTTACTCCTCGGACACGGTATACGTTGATGCTGCCGAACAGCAACCCCGCCATACATACATTATAGCAGCAGTGAACCATACCCCAACCCCTCTACCTCAGCCGCCATCTGTGCTGCCCATCCCCATGCGGCGGAGGAAGCTGCGCCACCACCCTGCATCCCACCCCTAGCCTCATATTAACGGATTCACAAACGGCCGTTAGAAATTTCTGCAGGGGCATCATTTTGCCCCTCGCCCACAAAATTCTCTGCTCCCACCCCCCTCCTGACCGCACCATCTCCCTTTTGTGGACTCCTGGCCATATGGGCTTTGGGGGCGCGGAGAAGGCACACGAGGCGGCCCGAGCTTTCATACACCGGACACCTCAGCAGAGCCCCCTCCTCGCTTCACATCCCCCTCCTCACCTAGAGCCACTGCTCACCTTCCGTGAAATCACCCTCCATCACAGGCTTTCACGCACCACCCCCTCGCCCCTCATTATCCCCCGTTGAATCATCCCTCTGGAGGCAGATCCAAACCCATTCACTCCCCACTCGATCAATTCTCACCCACATACCGTAAAATTCCGAGCAAGCGCCCCCCCCCTCAGCAAGTCGGAATTACCGGCAAAGTGGAGGGGGGGCGCTATCCCGGAACGGCACCGAAATTCAAGATGGCGGCGACAATTGTTTTTACGAAAAAAAAACGCAGTGCGCGTAGTTTTAAACTTTCATTAGGAAGATGAACTTTATTACGCAAAAGATGTTACTGTTAGTTACTTTGGAAACCATTGATAAACTTAGCAGAAAAAAAAAAGTTCACAGCACTCTGCTGCCCCAGTCTTCGGGTGCCACGGCTTGATCTTAGTGCTGTTCGTCACTTTCGAAACCATCCACAGACTCCTCAGAGTCTGTAGCAAAAAAAAGTTCGGCGCACTCGGCTTCCAGTCCGCCCCGGTCTTCTGCCACCACGGCTCCGACATCTGCCAGCCCGCCGTGCAGGTCGCCGTCCTCGGAGCCATCGAGTGCGTTGGCAATGCCGCACCCCTTTAAGGAGCGTGCCACTGTTTCCTCCAGTACAGCAGCCCACGCCTCTGCAACAAAATCAAGGACCTGCTGCCGCGACGGCTTCTTAACGTTGCCTTTTGGCGTCATTTCGCCATCGCAAGGAGTTGGCGGAAGTCCGGAAGGCGCTTACTGCCTCCGTAGATTCCTTGGGCGTCCTCTGGCTCTTGTTCATGGTGTGGCGCATTGCAACGCCGAACCGCTGCTTCCACCTGCTTATGTAGTGGCTGGAAGCAACAAAGTTACCCAACTGCATGCTGTTTGTTATTTTCACAGCCTCTTCAGACAGCGCCGGTTACTAACGCGCGTCCCGCACTTTTTTCGCGCTCTAAGAACTCGAACAGCGCATCCACGTACTCGCTGAACACTGGGGCGCCGTTCGGTGGCTTCCGTCGAAGTTTTGCTTTTCCAAAGTTTTGCTGCAGGAGATTGTCAAAATTCTTCTCCCATTCCCGTATGCGCTTTCAATCGAGCTTGAACTGTCGAGAGGTCTGGTGCACGTTATTTCCGTGCTCTCGGTGCCATCGGATCACCTCGATTTTCTTTGCAACTGTGTAGGAATGCATGACCTACCACCGTCAAAACAAAGAAACAAATGGCGCGTAGCGTTCCGGGAATCCGGACGCAAAGTTGAAGCAGGATTGGATTGGACTGGATTCTTAGACTGGATCCGGCAAACCAGTGTTGCCTGCACATGGTGCGTGATAACTGCGCGGGAGGAAGGGGGGGGGGGGGGCGCTTTCCCGGAACGGCGCGGAAATTTGAAATTAGCACTGAAGTGGTGGGGGGGCGCTTGCACGGGTGGGGGCGCTTGCTCGGAATTGTACGGTATCGCCATCCCTCTTTCCCACTCCCACTTGTCCCCACTGCGGGGACTACGAAGACCCCCCCCACGCCATCTGGCACTGCCCCGCCCTGCTTCCTCTTCCCCTAACCAACCCCCCCCGACTCCAGGTTTGAACAAGGACTGGACTCGTCAAAGGCAATGCTTGAAATTCCCCAGGGGCTCATCAAGTCTGGTGTGACTAGGAGGAACATGGGTGATACTTTCTGAGGCTAATTCTAGCCTTGCCAAGAACATGGCCAAGCTGGCAGCTGTCAATGAAGAATTGCAGAAGCTCTGGAATGCGGTGCAGTGGGATCATCAGTTTCATTTCAAATAAACAAGTTGTGATTATCTTCTGACTCTGTTCAGTGTCCCAATTTTAGACACTTACTAGTTTTTCTTAAGGCAGCATTTCATTCTCGATGCAACGCATTGTTACTTGCGATTTCCCTCCCAAAAAACCCTCCTATACCGTATTTACTCGCGTAATCCTCGCACTCGCGTAATCCTCGCACCCCTAATGTGAGCCACCAAAACTTGAATTTTTTGGTTCCTCGCATAATCCTCGCTCCCCCAACTTTGCAGGGGCGAAAGTTGCCTGCTCGCGAAACCCGCATGGTGCACGCGCTCTCCAACGCGCGCCCTCCCCCGCCGCCTCTCCGTTCGGTGGAGAGCGCTGTGTATCCAAGGCCATCCAGGCGCCCTAACAACCTGCATGGCTACTCCCTAACAGGCGCCCAAGACGCTACTCACACTGTCCTTGAGCCGGTTCGCGGTGTTCGCGCACGGTGTTCGCGCAGCCCGCTGTCGTGTCGTCGTGTCGCCGTCGTGGTCCCGCCGTTGAGCGGCAGCAGTCAGTGAGTCACTCGCGTCAGTGGTGGATAGCTCGCTGCCGTTTTGAGAACTTTTTGATCTAATTGTTTTGTGCTTGGTGCCACTTCGCCATGGGGAGGAACGCCAGCTACACTGCCGCTTTCAAACTGAAAGCGAAAGAGTACGCGATCGAACACGGCAACCGTGCCGCAGGCAGGCACTTCGGCGTCACCGACTTCAACGTGCGTTACTGGAGTAGGGCACGCACATACGACGACGAGATAGGGCGCGCTCCAGAAAGCAAAGGTGGCAATTTCATGATCGCTGATCGACGGGAGACTGTTTACGTTGTAAATAGTAAAATAAAAAGAAATAGCTGCTGTTGGCAACACTGAGCTTACTTATACAAAAAACGACCGCTACATTTAGCGGGATTGGCATAAGGCAAATTGGCAACACTGTGCACCGGATTTTTTTTTTCCGCATAATTCTCGCACTCCTAACTTTGCATTGACTTTTCCGAAAAAAAAGTGCGAGGATTATGCGAGTAAATACGGTATGTCTCTATACAATTCACAATTTATTGCTCCAAAGTGCTCCAAAACCTGTATTTGGCTGCTCCAAAAGTGATCCAAAACCTAAATATTTCTGCTCCTAAAATTGCTCCAAATTTCAATTAGTCAGTAGCACCCCTGAAAAGGCTAAAAAGACGTTTCGGCTTCCGTATGGAAGCCTTGTTCACTGCACCTTTTTACTTTACCCGACCTTACCTTTTACCCGACCAGACGAGATTTCGTCAAACCTTAGATTTCATTAGCAAAGTCTGACCACCTAATACATTTTCTTGGAGCCCAGAGTGCTGCCACAAGCGGGTCGTCCTGCTGAACTGAAAATGCTTTGAACTGAGCAGCTCTGCAAGAACAAGTGCAGGCATGCACATTGCTTTTAGAAGCCTGGTTATCGAACCCCGCCATGACATTGTCCAACACAAGCGTCGGTTTTCCACAAGCTAGCTGTGCTCATTTCACGGGCTCAAGGGTAGAGAAGATGAACCCTTCGCTGGTGTTGTAGCGCGGCTAAGCGCAAAGGGAGAGCGCACTGCTAGTCCTCCTCTTTCATTGCGCCGTGAGAAGTGCAAGTGGGCTGCCACTGCAGGGGAACGGGGGTCGATGCTGGGTTGCTGGCGTTTCTTTCTTTCTTTTTTACGTGAATGGTATAGCTAGCTTGAAGCTGCAGAAGGAATAAGTACGCTTGAAGACGTGCGTGTTGAGCAGGGGGAAACATCTGATCAAGCGTGTGACGTTCATTTCATTTCCAAGTTTCAGTATGGGAGGGTGGCTATCTGTGGTTGGGGAAGCGATGTTCTGGCGCAAATCCTGTCTTTTTTTTTACTTCCTAGCTCCTAAGTATGGGGGACAATAGAGGTGCCCCTGTCAGGCAGCAGCAGCATAGACGCAGGCACTTGATGTGGCCTTCATAAAAACTGTAGCTTGAGGCTGGCATGTTGGTTCCAGCGGTGCAGAAACCTGTGCCTGACTGTGCTCCAGCCCATCATTCCGTTCTTCTCCCTCTTCCTCTCTCTTTCCTATAATAACGAGCATAAATCAGGGGTGAGACAGCTGCGCATATTGCGCAGTTTTGAGTTTTGATACAAATTCGTTTTCCTGCGCCAGGCTGCTCCAAAGGCTTGAAAAATTGCACCAAACTGCTCCGAAAGAGTATGAGAGCCAAGAATTTTAACGCTCCCGTCAATTTCAGCGGGGGAAAATGCTTACTGACAGCATAATTTTCCAGCACCTTGAAGGTGATGCTGTTTGTAAAGGTTTAATTGATTGATCATTCAATAAAAAAACCTGCATAAAATTGTCCACAGTATAGTTTTTTCGAAAGTCACAATGTCGGGTTGCACATGTGCAAATTTTTAAAGTTTTCCCATATAAAGTTTTCACAAACTACTTGTGCAAGTTGATTTTAAAACAGCAATTTTGGGAGCGCCGCATCTCCAGAACAACATTACTGGGCGCCGCCATCTTGGTGCGGTGATGATTGGAAAACATGGCCGCTGGGCGAAGCAGTTTCTCGTGGTTCAGGCAGAGTGCTCTTCGCCGATTTCTGCCGCGGTTTTGGTTATGGGGGTGGCCGGGTTTACATTTAGTCGTTTGACCTATTGCGGGAAGTTACACGACTCGAAAGACGGGGGTTCATCAAAAACAACGGGGTACCCGCAATATCACTGCGTTTCGGCCTTGAGTGTGAGGCGCGGTGCGTGCTTGAAGTGAAATTTGGGACTCATTGCGGCGTTATAAAACGCCGAGTTATTGTTGCTATTGACAGTGAGCTTGCGAGTGGCGGGAGTGGGACGATGGACGCTGCAGAAGTGGTGGCGCAGGCTGCATCACCGCCAAATGTTCAAGCATTGTCCAATAGCGGGACAGGCTGTTAGTATCGCATGCTAGTAATAATAGTTCATCTATCTGAATTGAAATTTAATGCCAAAACATACCAAAATTACGATTGTAGTGAACGCCCACCTTGGGGCTTGAAATGGGAGGGCTGGTGGAGTGCGACGACTGTCACCTCGCTTTGCGCAACTTTTGCCGTGGCTCTCAGTTGTGCGTAATGCCGAGTCTGTGATTACAAAAATAACAACTTTGGCATTCACGGGATAATAAAAATTCTTTAAAATTGCTTAGTTTTTCAATTCGATATTTTCAGCAGAACTCCGCGTTATCTATGCATAGAGCCCAAGAATGTAAAAATGGTTTGAAAAGGGTAGTGTAGTTCGTTTCTTGTGATACTCAGGTAGAAAAAACTTTATTGAAAGGCTGTTTCAGTGTTATGTACGTTCAAAACTGATTAAAAAGCACCCCCCCCCTCCGAGTGGCCAAAAATTTGATTTTTTAGGCTCCTAAGGTGACATAATAAATGTCGTTCTTCTGCTCCAAAATCGAAATTTCGCTGCTCCAAAAGCTGCTCCCAAATCATCTGGTTCAGCTGTCTCACCCCTGATAAATGCATGTGCAGAGTGTGGACCGAAGCAGCTAAAGTCCTAAGCAACCGAAGCCCCCACGTATCTCACAAAATTGCTGTTTATGGTGCACGTTTATTCATGACCACACTTGTTCACCCCAGTCACACGATTTCCCCCTTTTTTCTCTGGGGCAAGATGACGGCAGAAAATAAAGTGGCACACCGTACCTACTTTTCTGCTCAAATTGCTAGATTTGACGGAGAAAGAGGGCACCGACCAAGTAACGGAAAAGAAAAACTTAAAAAAAAAGACGTTTCCGCTCCGGCACGGGAGACTTGTCCACGAGCACCTTTTAAGTTTTTCTTTCTCTTTACTTGGTCGGTGCCCTCTTTCTCTCTCAAATGTATCCTCCCGACCAGACGGGCCCCGTCCGTCAAACCCCTGACTTCATCAAATCACTAGCTCTGCACCATTTGGATCAAAACATTTCCCAGTACTGGAGAGTGCAAGGGGAAAAAATGTGGCTATTTCTGCTTGCATTCCAGGACAAAAATAAAAAGAGCATCATGAAAAAAAAAAAATTACAAATGGGATTCGAAACACGACCGCCCCAACGATGTGCTGTTTCTGACGCTGTAGAATCACCTTCAGCCACATGCCCCGTACACCAGGCTGAGGCTGAGGCCTTCACGTTGTGCACGGCTGAGAAAAAGTTGCACTAGAGTATTGCTGGAACCCAAAGTGATCATAATTTGAACAGTGCTTGTACACTGAGCTTCCCTCGAGCCCCCACGAATAGCTGATACCCAGACACTGCGTTACTTAGACCAGGAAATACAATCGCAAATCGTGGCTGATTAGCAGACCGCGAGTCCGCACGTGGAAATAAAGTGCTTTTCGTAGCTCTGTTTCATGCTCTACGATAAACTTTTGGCTGGTTTTGATTTCTTGCCTGCACGGTTCCATGACGGAGAGCTCCTGATATGTTCACTTCCATTTGGACAACGTCGTGGGGTTCGATAACCAGGCTCCTAAAAGCAGCGTGCGCCTGCACTTCTTGCAAAGCTGCTCAATTCAGAGCATTTTCAGTTCAGCGTGGCGACCCATTCGTGGCAGCTCTCTAGGCTCCCAGAAAATTCATTGTATGGTCAGACTATGCTGAGCATACGCCTATTTCATCGCAGTAATTTTGTGTTTGCTGTCACTGCGGTCAACAACGATGCAGTGAGGCCTGAACGGGTATCTTCTGTGCATCGCTAATTTCACACAGGGCATGGTGACCTGCTGGTGAGATTTAGAGAAAAAGATAAGCAAGCGTCTTTAAAGACCCGGGCACAGCAGTGGACTGCAAAAATCCTGTCAGGGCGGAACAGAGCCGCACAGGGCACGACTTTGGCAAGAAGAACATGCGACACGCTGTGTTTGCCCTCTGCTTGCAGCATGGTGAAACTGGGCTTGCAGGTAGTTCCTGCTTGCCTTGAATGTGGTGTCTGGTGAACAGTTGACCTGTGACGTGATGACGCGTCAAATAACTGGCCACTTACCAACGTTCCAGGCCAGATTAGGCGCAGTGCAACGCGAGCAGCAGTGCCCTGGGAACACCGGAAAATTCCACTGTGTATGTATGTGTGTTCTGTGAGGACCAGATAGCGTAACTACACCACAGCTGTAGGTATAGCTTTACGATTGCGAAAATGGTGACAATATGACTTGTCATAATATTAAGTACTCAAACATTGACAGAATAAAGCATAGTGGCATGTACTTGTCCCAAGAGGGGTCATATTTCTGCAGTCTTGTCTAATTGGCGAACTTTCACACGCCGCAAGAGTGATGCAAATCTGACCTGTACACCCCAAGGTACTGCAGCGAACAGCTGATTCCTGGGAAAAAAGTTGGGAGTGTGTGAATGTAGGCAAGAATGGCAGTTTGCTGGACTTTGAACCATGATGGCTCAGTGAAACAGTATTGGAAGTATCTTCTTGTGAGCTTGTAGATTTTAAATAAAAGCAGTAAATCAAATAATTTTTGGTTTTTAAATACACGCACTTTATTTCATCAAAAAAAGTTAAAAAGGCACAGACAGAAATGCACGAACATTCAGCTTAATGCGCAAGTTCCACTCATGCTCATGCCAGCCAGCTCTCAGAGCCTCTCAAGGAATTCTGCTTGTTTGTGTGTTTTTAAATCGTGACACTGCACACAGTTCAATTGCTGTCACCTTTTTTTTTTTTTTACGCTTCAGTTGTAAGTGGATTCAAAGGGCATCGTTTCAAAGGTGGCACATTTCCCCGTAACTGTGAACTGCCATTGCAGGCTGACAAGCTGAGGCCCAACTGGAAGGAAAATTTGCTCTACATTGCCAAGGTGAGTTCCAAGGGGGCCGTCTGGGTGAGCTTGTTTCTTTTGGCATCAGGGTTTAAAGTGGGAAGCAATGATAGCTGCGCTTTTTCTGGTGTAACTCTGCAGGCCAATCAGGCATTGTTTCCGTTTAAAAAGTCTCTCCTTTTTCCTTTAATAAAGCTTGCAGTTTTCTTTTGTTACTTTGCTTGTTTAGTTTCTTGAGCCACCGACACTTGGCTGCTGCCCTTGAATGGATGGATCCTGGATCCAAGTAGACAGATGCCACTGGGGGGCGACCGTGGTGGCTGGGCCGTGCGTGTTGCCAAAGGGGCAAGCTGCCGCTGAGGCTTCAGCTTCAGATATCATCATCAGTTGCCTGCACTTCTAATCGCATCCCAAACTTCTCAGAAGCACGCCAGGAAGCCTCCAGTGAATATTTTGTAATGAAGCGGAGGCTTTTTCAACGCCGGTGCATCTGCTTGTGGAAGGAAACTGGTGTGCACAGCTTTGGGACCACGACAGAGGCCAGCCCAGAGGAGCGCGTCTGGCGTGTGTGCCTTGCGGGGGAGCCCCAGGGAGTGTGCTTGAGCTGAGCCTCGGACACGTCAGAGACGCAGCTGGGACTAGGCACAGGCGACCCAACACCTGTGCTACGCGGCCATCCCAAGGGCCTTGGAACCATCTATGTACCGAGTGGCACAGTGGCTGCCTACCTGTAGGGTGCACTTGTGTAAGAGTAGTAGTTCAGCTGTCTGTCGAAGGTGACCATGCAGTACAGTTGTAAGAGAATGACATGCTCTGACTTGGATGCTTTGGCACTCAGTTCAGGATTACAGAAAGAAAAAAGTGCTGTTGGGGAGAGGGCTGCATTGAAAAAACCGCAGGTGATGCCTTTGTCATAGGAATCTGTGAAACACGAAAGTGAAATGTGCAGCGAAATGTGCGGCTGTGTGCAGGGGTGCACCCTTTGCAGGCCTCTTGCTTCGTTGTACTGGCGTCACTTCCGTGACGGATATGACGTCAGCGAAATCTTTGTGTATCCCGGAATGAAACACTGTCGTGTTAAAAGTGCTTCGGGCCGAGACCTGCATTTGAAAAGTGCCAACATGGTGAAGGATGAGATGAGAAATCAAAAAGGAAGGGAAAAAACGCTGGTGGATGGAAAAGATCTGAAAACTTGGGGGGCAAACTGACAGATTTGGCTTGTGCATAATAGTGATGAAAAGCTGCATTGCAGAACGGGCAGCCCCACTCCATTCCACCTCCATTTCAGAAAGTTGTAACTTGTAACAGTTCCGTTGCTTTCGACCCCCAAAAGTGATGATGATGGCAGTGGCAGCGGCAAGGCTGACTTCAGACGCAGGGGGAGGAAAGAGACCAAGGAGTGCATGCGAGGGTGGGGGGGGGGGCTCGAGGAGAGGTCACCCACAACGGCATTGCCTGTACACGAAGCACCTTTGTACTTGTACTAGTCAGGTTGCCAACTGGCAGGGTGGCCTCAAATCCCGTGCTTTTCATTGTGGACTAGTCTAGTGTGATCTGTCGTGTTGCTGTGGCAACGTCATTAACTGTGTTATGCCATCTTTCAAGTAGCCTGTTTAGTAAGAAGTGGTGGACCAGCATTGCCGGCTTTCAAGTTTCTGTACCTCCTAGTATGAAGAAAATGTGGTTATTTGGTGCAGCAGTGATTTGGAGTGTGTGATGTTATACTTTAGGGCACATTCTAGCCCTTGGCCAAGCGCAGTGTCTCTTTTTTTTCCCAGACGTACATTTGCGAGGGCCATTACGCGCCTGCAATGGCGTGGCTTGACCGCGCCGCAAAGCTGCCCTCTGTGGACCCCGGAGTAAGCCACCTTCCTTTCTCTATATCATTTTCTCCCTCTTTCAGTGACTCTACCGACTGTGTGTTTGTTCCGAATTGCTGTTTACAAAGTTGTGCTCAAGGCTAAGCTAAGCTGCTTTAAAGTGAATGCTTAGCTGCAGCAATCTTGGACTGAAATCGAGAACAGTACTCAAGGAAGCTTTCAGTATTTATTTATTTAAAATACCTTACAGGCCCCTTATCAGGGCATGGAGTAAGGGGGCCGGTCATGAAGCGAGGTGTCACAGATCACGCAGCATAGATTCACAAGTTACACAAAATTGACGATGATGAGGTTTGCAATACAACCTGAAGTCTGCAGACGTTCACGAGGAGAGTAAATAGCATAGCATAGCGATTTATAAGCAAAACCATCATGTCTGTTCAACCCTCGCACTTCACTCTCTTTTCACTCCACATTGTCATGGAATGTGGCGATGCATAGTGGCGTCGGTTGTGGCACTTTGCGGCCTTCTTTGTGCGTTCGTCCAGAACAGTGCCATCGTGTGGAATGACACGAGTGCACCCGGCAGGTTACCAAAGGCGTGCTTCTCTTGGCCGCCACGTGGCAAGTTTTGAGAACCAAGCAAGAGTTCTTTGCACCACCGTGGCTTTGTCTTCTTTTTCCTCCTTAGTGGTGGAATTTTGTAGGCAGTGCAGTGCACTTAAAATTTTCACCTCCTTCCATTGGGAGGCAAAATTTAGTGTGTAGTGCTCATTAGAATGCTTTTGTTTGCACCTTTCATCACAGCGGTACTTGCAACTTCGCCAAGTGTTGCTCCAAATCCTGAAATGTTGTGTGGTGACAGGGAAATGTTGTGTGGTGACAGGCCTGCTCATGTACAGTGGAGCTGTCAATGATTCTTTTGGCCCCTCTGTGGACCACTACGTTGCAACAAAACTGCTTTGTGGCCCACCTTGTGGCAGGGCTAACTTCAGAGGAAAGCAAACAATCTACTATGAGGAAAACAGCCAGTCGGTACCAACTTAAAAGCCCGGTGTGCACTGAAGGGAGAAAGCAGTACCAGAGAATCGGCATGCACAAGCAGCAGTTCTTTTCCCTCCATCTTTTCACCATTGTTGCATGCTTATGTGCCTGTCTAACTGACACAGATTGGTCCATCAATGTGACCCCATGACTAGGATCTGGGATTCTGCAAGGTCACCAGCTCAACAGCTGTGTATTACGGGCAAGGGATCTAATGCCGATTTCTCACAATAGATGCGATGCGATAGCCGGAAATGGCGCCGTGAACATGATGGGCATCGTCACTGGAGGTGACGTTCACATTCATCTTTCGGTGACGGAAAGCTGACGTCTCTTCTCGTTGTGACATCAGTTCCACTTGTGGTGACATTACCAGTAATGACTGCAGTGCAGTGCAGAGGAGCTGATAAGCAAAAAAGGCTCGTAAACCTCCTGCCACGGTAACTTAATTGTGTTAGCAGCTTGGTCGTTCGCCTATCAACACACCTGGGTGTGGATGTGCCTCGAATTCAGCGCTCGTGCAACTATGCGCAGGACGACAGTGTGCACAAGGAGGTGGAGAACCTGCAGGAGCAGTACCAGCGGTACCGGCCATAGCGGTACACTTACAGGGGAACCACAAGCCCGGTGCACACGGAGCACTGGGCCCTGGCCTCCATTGACAGAAGTGGCGGCAAGAACAGGAGTTACCCTCGCCAGCGCTGGCTAGCTGGCCGTATGTGTTAACGCCTTGGTGGGGGGAGGGGTCGGTTACTGATGTATCATACTCTACGTCTCCCCTCGCTCTGTATTCTCTTTCTTCCCCTTACAAGCTGCACGGTCATGCGAAGTTTGTAGCGTTATCTGCAGTTAGCAGATCAGAGCGCAAGTGTTCCGGCGTGTGAGACAAGTTTTCCGCCGTGCTCAGCAAATCGCAATGCCTTGTGCGAGCATGATGATGCAAAAGAAAAGCACGCACAACGATCAAGACATGTTGCTTGTTTATCTCTCCTCAGTTGGTTCGCATGCAAATATGGTCATTTATTTACATTCCTGTGAAAAATAACTTTACATATGTTAGAGTGTAATAGGATATTATAGATACGTATGGGGTAATACTAAAGCAAAGGTGCTGTACATGGGCGTAGGCAAATGTATTGCCTATTGTGATTGTTAACAAATGCATTAGCAGTGGTTGTGTCAGCTTCTTTCCTCGCTGTCATTTGCAAACAGTTGCATCATGGCACGTTCAGTTCAGAAGCGACACTTGATGGTGTTCTGCGGAAAAGATTGTGCACGCCAGTTGCTTCAACGCAGGCACGCAGAGTATTTACGAGTCTATTTTATTTTCCGAGATTATTGTTAGATTTTCTTTCCTACTCTGTAGCAATGGTGGCAGCACAGCTCAAGCGACTCTGTTAACTTGTCTGTTGAGTTTGTTTTTACTGTCCAGAAATAAAAAGGGTTTATGGCAGTTGTTACACGCCTCGACTTTTCTCGCCTGTTGCTGATGCACACTGCCAAGGATTCATGCATAAAGGGATGATGTATAGACACTTGATTTTCCTAGGTGGTCTCGTGGGTATACACGACAGACTTTAGTGGCCATAGTTTTGGTGTCATTGAGCAAAGCACGGGCTGAGAGCAGGGGGAGCTGAAGGCAGGGGGAGTAGAAACCAAGAAGGGTGTGCAGTTGCATTTGAGGATTAATACAATCTTTCTTTTCTTTAATGTTAAGAACTTGCACTCACAAACGACATTTCAGTTACTGCCATAACGAGACTACAGACAAAGAAGCTCATTTGTACAAAACACATCAAGCAGGAATTTTGGCCTTGCTGCAGCCGTACTAAGTGAGGCATTTGTTTTTTCTTGTCTAGTGGGCAAGTTCTCAAACTTGCAAAATTTCCTTTTCTTTCTGTGTGCTGACTTTGTAATTCTTAAACACATTTTCCAAGCCTTTAGTCCACATTACACGAAAAGTGGTGTCACAGCACCACAAACTGATGACACCTTGCCACAACTCTGACTGGGAACCATTTTCTCCGCATGGCTTCCATTGCATCTACGATAATTTGCAGGCATATTCATGTATCTACGACAGGCTTAGGAATTCTCAGTGCAGTGGTCCTTGCACTGCTTTTAACTTCCACAGCATTTTTCCACACTGTTGCGATGAGGGAGATGTCTGCTCCTACTTTCGCTGGGAATATCATTGGCAGAGAATTGTCTTTACTGATGTTACTGGCATTGTTGCTGGTGGCTTGGAATGCAAAGCAGGCCAGGAAAACATTCGAGCAACCAGGAAGTACTTATCCTGCGCACTCGTGGCTTTAAGCTGTTCGAAACATGCAGGCAGCTCTTCAACACAAGTTTCTCTTTTATAGGCACTCGGCACTGTATGCTACTGTACTTCTCTGGTTTCCGCTGTGTTCAGTCAGTGCTGTGAAAACCTAACCAACAAGTGGGTTTTTATTCTGTTCACTCTCTTCTGCATGTACACAAGCACCCACTTCTGTGGCATGCACGCAAAATTTGACACTCTCATTGGTCTCGGAAGTGCGACTGTGTTGCAGAGTGGTAGAAGTTTGTTCCCGGAGGGCTGTAGCTGTTTAAGGGTCCAGTAATGCAACAATACTTGCGAGATATCACAAAACCGTCGTGATCACTGGGCCCCCTCGATTATCGGTCCTAGATTCCGTGGACTGCTCGAGATGCGATCGGGCGCTCAGTTTTCCCCTATGGGACTTCCAGTCCGAACACAGTCCTGGGACTGCTCGCGGACTGCCCAGGACTGGTGTATCGTGGAGGGTGCCCACTATTGCGCTGCTTTAGCCAACCTCGGACAGCAAAACTCGCACCATAGGCTTCCCCTGCATGTCCCCATCTTGCTACGCCCTTCCCATGGGCGATTGCGGGGAGGACAGAGAAGGAAAAGTGGGCCTTGTTTAATTAATGCAAGTCGGCCACACCTGGGAAACTGATTAGTGCCTGGACTGAATGCCGTTCCTCATAGGGTGCTCATAACATCCATCAAAGCTGCAGCGGTGAACTAAACACCAAGTCGAGAAATACGAGTGGTTTGGCAGCAGTGGTGTGTAAAAAAAACAAGGTTCAAGAAAAGAAAATTCCCTGTGTCATGGCAAAGCTACAGCTCGGCTGTGCTGCAGTGCAAGGCTGCGTGTCTGTACGCGGGCTTTCTTGCTCTCCCCCTCAGTCGGCCAGGAAGCACAGCCCTTGCTGAGCGCAAGCTGGAGTGGTAAGCCGACAGCTGCGTTCCCTAGTCGTGAGCTCTGGTATCTGTGAGCGGGAGGCATGGTGCGGTCCATCCAACGTGCCCCACCAATTGTTCCATTAAAGCATAGGTTGCAGGTGGCTGGGTCTTGCCCAGCCCACACATGGTCACAGTAGGCTGCATCTAGAGCTGCGCAGCGAGCTTCACTGGTACCCAAGGACAGCTGCCAAGATCGAAGCAGGAGAGCGGGCACAACACGACTGGCTGGGCTCGGCTCTCGTCTGAGACCTGCTATGTCAAGTGACCCCTCGCCATAGTGGCCTCTTCAACCGGGTGGGTGCCTTGAACAGTTAAAAAGCAAACAGAAGCAGGCAACTAAGGCAGGGCACCATCTCGTAGAGCTTGCCCAAACCTTGTTGGGAGAAAAAAAGAAGGCGGAGGTGTGCTGCTGCGCTGCCCGCTAGCCCACCAGTCTGAATCGGTCGGCATCCCTCTCGCGTGGCAAATCACGAAGGGATCAGTGAATCGGCATCGTGGGTCTCCGCAATTGTGACAAAGTGCATTACTGTTGGCCTCTTTTGAGGCTGGCCATTCTCAGTCCTTTAAAGCTGCGACACAGCAAGAGTAGCAGTACTTTCCTTTCCGAGAATTTCGAGCCCTTATCAGGACCGGCTGCTTTGTTTACACAACCGCTGCAGCCTGTCACCCACCAGCCCACAGCCTCCTCACAGAGTGCCTCAACCACAATCTCGGCGACATGCTGCCTACGTGTCTCCACAGGTTGTGGTCCCTCCATTGGCAGCATATGCATACAGCAGCAGCACCCAAGTCACTGGGGGTTTTCCCACCATGCTCTCATTCTGCATGGTTGTCAGCGGTGGGCACGATTTTCCCAAACCAACTCAATTGGTTGGGCTTTCCTCCTCTGGGCGCACACCTGTTCAGAGGCCTCTGGCCACACTGACATGTGGGTAGAGGCCACTTCCAGACGAGGGGAGGAGAAAGCTTTATTCCAGCAAGTAGTTAGAGAAGTGCAGCGGCCACTAGGCTGGCAACCTCTCGAGGGGAAGGGCCAAGGTGCATGAAGCCAACACAGCAGGTGCCACAAGGCAAGGGCAGTCGCCGCAACCATTATTTTTCTTGCGGTTGGAATTCGAAGTTAGATACCCTTTTGTAGGCCTCTGCATATAAAGGAAGTGAAAATGTTATCTGGCAAGTGTGAACATGGACAATGCCAACTGGAAGCGATCTTTCTCTGTGCCTGTCTAACACCATTTGAGGTCGAAACTGCCTTGTCAGACACCAGATAGGAAGTGACAAGGGGATGGGGGTATCCAACGTCGTGCCGGGGGCCGCAAAGTACTGCCCCGTGAGTTGCAGGTTGCTGACCGCTGCTCGAGAAAATCAATGGCTACAAAAGCGTGCAACACCACCACAGTGGCTGTGTTGGTTTCTTCATGGAATACGACGCTGCCAGTCTCCACTGGAGAATTGATCTGCACGTACGTATGACACAGCCCCTGCACTGCCACTGTATTCCGATCGATACGTCCCCCAGCCACCACAGGCTCCCTTGTTTTGCCCTAGATGCTTCCCACTATGGCCTGGATGTCCGGCAAGATTCTCTTGAAGTATCACAGTCCGTGTGCTTTACCTGTCGGTTATATTGAGCCATGGTTCTTGGTTGGCGGGGGCACGGTACTGCGCACGTTTCGAGCCACACCACGACCTCGTACTTTGTTTTGGTGCCTCCTCCAAGTGGCCAGGACAGCTGCTGTCCTCCCCAGAGGGACGATTGTGGAGAACTATTGGAGCAGACGTTGCTCTCCCTGTCCCCTGCTGGCTGAAGTGGGGAGGAAGGAGCATCTCGGCTCCCAGGTGCCTCGCCCCACACTACACTAGCACCACCACGACTGCCCTCGGGTAATTGAAGAGAGACTGCCGTACGAGCGCGGGCCACAGTGGTAGGACACACAACTGCCACTCTCAAGGTGGGAGACGGTGGTACCTACACGGGAGAAATCATCTCACCCAGCAGAACATGGAGCAGGCTCGTAGTTCCTAGCTTTCCTCACTAGAACGACAAAGGTCCGTGGAACGAGTTTAGGATGAGAGGGCATGCTTGCGTGCAAACACACCAGGCCAGTGAAAATAGTGCTTTCTGCTCTCACAATGAACATGAAGTTTAATACCTTCAATTTTAGTTGAAGCAAATATTTTGAGATTTCCAATAAAAAGGCTCATATTTCCGATTTCTTGCTTACGCTTCAGTAACTAGCCCGTAGAAAAGAAAAGGCTCATTCAAAAGCTCTTGTGAAACTTTAACATGAGATAACAATGTAAACAGGCAGTAGAAGTGAAAACATACATCTAGACTAGCATCATCGTAGGTGTTGAATTTTCAGCCTGTTTCAACACAAGCCATCTGGATGCTTTTGCCTTTATTCATGACTTACTGAAGATTTATTTCAACTTTCATCATGTGCAGTGACCTGAAGCACAAGCGCTTAAACATAACCATACTGACAACTACCACTCATCTGACAAGTACGAGCATCGCAGTTCCCTTAGAAAAAACACCTTAATGGCAGTTCCATAAATGTTCGTGTAAAGTAGGAAAAATTTGCCAATGCAGGAGCTTTCTGGATGTTATGAATGAGTCAAATATATCCAGCCTACTACGACATCACCATCTGACCTTTTTATCACTGTTGAAGGCGACAAGTGTACGTGGGTGCTGGGTTTTTAAAAGCACATTCGAGATTGAAGAGGAGTTACGTGGACCTTGTCTTTGGAACAATGACACTAACCAATAGAATGCATTTCTTTGTTTTAACTAGGGTACCCAATACTTGCGCAGTGTTGTTTTGCCAGGCACATTCTCTCTCAATACGGCTGATACAGCTTGACTTCTCATTTTGATAACATTTTCTAGGACCCGCTTAGTTCAGCATTCCATGCCCTTAAAGCTTTGGAGGAAAGTACGCGATCTTTGCAGCGATCTTTTTGGCGTTGCACACCATTTGCTGCACGTCCCTTCTTCACCACCGCGGTGCAATCTCTTGGTCGTGCAGCGTTCCTCTTCTCGGGCTTCAGTCGCACAGCAAGGGCTGCTTTTTCTGGCGCATTGAGGCGCTTTCCACGCGACTTCCCGGTGAGTAAGGCCTTCCGAACTGCTTTACATTCCACACAAACAGCTCCTGCAAATTAAAAGACAAACCAAATGGGCATGGGCGTGCAACAAATTTAAAGCACAACAAAAATCAAAGTCACGGATGAAAATATTACCTTCTGTGGCAACTTTACCCTCACACGTCGTGCTGAAGACAGACTGCCCGCACGCGGCGGTTGCACACCGCAGCTCGGGTGTCAAACTTTGCTCCAGTTCGATGAACTCCGATTTCGTCGCGGCTCCCTTGCAGATGCAAGCGTTTTCAGCCTCCCGCAGGACGTCGCCGGCTTCAGTGAGAGAACGCACAATGCCGTCACTGCACATTACACCTCGCACAAACACTTGAGCAAACACCTTGTCCTCGACCGCGTTAAAGCATACTGCTTTTTCGTGAATGATTTCCAGCCGCTCCTCTTTCCGCACTGCGGTCGTCGCAAAAATTGCGCCACGATAACCGTCCGTCTGCAGCCTGCCCCAGTGTCTCGAGGGCAACGGCAATTCGTCCACGCTGCCAATTGTGAACCGTTCGAGCGGTTCACAGACTGCTGTGCACGGTTGTGAATCGCTCGGCTCTGAACGGCTGTGAACGGTTGTGAACCGTTCGAACGGTTCGTCCGCGGCTCCATTTTCGGGCAGCGCTCTCTCGTCTCGGTTGGGAATGTTCCGACAACGCCCGGCCTGCTGGCTTTCTGGCGAAGCGCTGGTTGCGGGCGATCTTTTCCTCCCCGACTTCCGTTTCGTCGCACTCGAGATCGGAGGGTGACCGGTACATCCCAGCAGAAGGGTAGGAATCGCGCCGGGCGCCAGCGACGGCTTCCCGCGAGGGATGCGGACCTCGGTGCCGTTGATTACATGCACGTAGTCCCTCAATACGAGGTGCGGCTCGAAGTGGAGCTCGCATACTGCCGAAGATTCACTGAGAGGCTTGTCCTGTCTGCGTAAATTCTGCTGCCACTTTTTCCGAAGTTCCTCGTCCCGTGGAGCGCCGAACAAAGAAGCGCTTCTCGCTCCCGGATAGCCGCTGTGACAGCCTGGTGCGAAGCAGTGGGTATCGACCTTTCGTTTGGGCATCTGGCTTTTAGGCATCGCCGTTTTTTTATATACTCACAAAGCACCCCCGAACAGACTCAAGCACCGAGGATACCCACAACCAGTGCCTCCTGCCACAACTGAGGTGCGCGCTTTCTCGCATTACAACTATCAGCACTATCAGTGCTTTCCCATAGCCTCCTTTATGGCTTTGAGCTTTCCTATAAATCAGCTGCTCCACGATGATGATGATAAATGAAAGTTAATTCTATCCATTCTATCACTAACAAACATCTTCCCGCTGTTACCTCCCTTTCCGTGTGATTCCACTTGTCTAGTTGCTCCTCATTACAAAATGTGTTGTAATTATGCAGTAAAAACAAAAGACTGTTCCTAAAATACGCAGTTTCAGTTTCTGTTTCGCAAGCGTGCTGGGAACGTGCAGCAAGTTTTTCGACATGCACAGTTTTTGACAAAATGCCTAGCTCATGCCAAAAGTGCACGGGGAACAAAAAATAGGTGACCCGTAAAAACCGCAAAGTCTCATGGGTGAATTGTTTTCTCCCGCGGAGTCACTGTCCCGCCACTTCCGGTTCGAGAGCTCTCCTGGCTTCCCGTACGCCGGCGGCTCCCACCAGCGTGTGTGCTTATTTATCTGTTTCCACCGAGAAAAAAAAGCGCTCGTGCATCACGCATTCAATAAATAACAACGAATGATCCGACCATGGGTTTCTCTTAAAGGTAAGCACCCTGTGACAAATAAACAGCACGCTTACACGCGCGTGAAAGCTGCGGGCGTACGGGAGGCAGGAGAGCTTTCGAACCGGAAGTGGTGGGAGCAGACGACGTACCCACGAGCCTTTGCGCTTTTTTCGGTCATGCCAACGTTTTTAGATTAGGTACAGGCATGGCACAGGCTTACCTCGAGTCAGTTTATTACCTCTATGCTTACCTCGATCTCGAATGATGCTGAAACGTTCTGTGGCAGAAAGCGGGAAAAAGCACGCTTCTTTTTTTCTGTCATAAAAAATGGTCACAGATAAACACTAAGCTTTCGGATTTAATGCTTTGTGGACCAGAAATTTTTGGCGTGGCAGACAATTTTGACAAAGACTGGACATCAGGTGCTGTTACGGCCGTCATTTATAGTAGCTGACCTATTTATTTGTTGCCTCTATATGTCGCAGCAACATAGCGATTGCGGTCGTATCTAATCTGAAGGCGCAGTCTGCGTCACTGTCGAGAGCTAGCTGGGGCCGAATCATTTTCTTTCCTTTATGGGCCGAATTCTCGAAAATACCAGCCGCCATTTTGGAATGACGTGGACTGGCGAGAGAAATTAGGGCACACAATGGATGCACGAGGCCTACGGAGACCGAAACTGGCTCACGGTGCTGCAGCTCTGGAGAAAAACAACGACGCAAAACCCGATTAGTACATTGCTTATCATCTCCTCTACCCACCGTAACTAATTACGGTTACTAGCTTCAATGTGTGCGTAATTAACTTACTTTCCCTCAGCATGCATGCCGTAAATCTAGAAGAAAAAAAAAATACCTGCTGTCAGGAAAGACCAGTTTATTCGTCATATAAGTGACAAACCTTGGCACTCCTTCTAAATAAGACGTGATGACTTTGGTATCGTTTCCAGAAACAATTATTAGCTTTGATGACCTTGTTTTGTAACATCTTAATTTTTTTTCCTGAGCGAACCGCTGCTCATTTCGCGCTCAAATTTCCCACGAAGGTCGCATTTTGCGGTCTGTTTTGTTTGACACCGGGAACAACGACAGCACTTAAATGTTTATTCTAAAAATAAATAAAAACGATTTCGCCTATGGGAAAATGGTGGCCGATTTGGACGTGCGAGCCAGTGCAAGAATATCTTGGAACGACGGCGCCACGTGGGGTGTGCAGAGCGAAAAGTACAGGTCTTGTTATGCCCTGAACACCGTACCGTATGCGCGATGCCATTAGGGTTGCCACCTGACCGGTTTTTGACCGGCCCGACCGGTTTTTTAGGCAGCGGGCCGGTTGCCGGTCTGTACCTAAAACCGGCTGGCATTGGCCGTTTTTTTGGCTATCATGCCACGGTTATTCCTTTTTGGTCTTTTGTAAGCGTCAATACAGCAACTATGATGACACGCGAGTCGAGAAAATACGTAGCCGAGCGCGATTCCTGTGATGGAAGGTGTACAAGGGGAGGAACAACGCAACGAAATGCCGCCGGCGCGGCCAGCAAGCGGTTACTTATCAGTGCAGCACATTCAGAGCAATAACCAAAAGCTCAACCACTTTCAGTACAAATGTTATGTTGATTTCTCTGTAGGAAAACAGTACAATAAATGGCATTGTAGGGAAAAAAAACCGTGGCTCCTTTTTTCCAACACAAATTCGCCCTTTATACCACACCAACTACCCCCCCCCCCCCCCCCCCCGAAGGGCCGGTTTTTTCTTCGGGAAAAGGTGGCAACCCTAGATGCCATCGATTCCTGGGAATTGTCTCTAACAGGACAATCTCATCTACCAATCATATTTGGTACCTTAAAGCAAACACTATTCTTTCGTGCAAATTCTACGGATGCTTGCAGGCACGTGGCTGCCCGGTTACATCGCTGCTACGAGTCCTTTATATGGGTCTGCTTCTCTACAGCCTGCCTGCCCACGGTGCACTGCCCAAGAGCAGCGCCAAAGATCTGAGCATTTTACTTGAACAAAGCACTTCCATAACAGGGACGCTTTGTGAAGCCAGATGCCTCTCGGCCAGTGCACTATTAAGAGAAAAAAAAATCCGTGTCTGCCTCCTCCATGTTAGCGGTTCCTTTTCCCATCCTTTGGCCGATAGCTCCGCTGTAGTCATGTGCAAAAATTCCTGCCACCATACTATCAACGTCCCATTAAACCCGAGTTACCGCCTTGGCAGTTTTCTACGTGGTCAATTCAACAACAGTGCCTGGAATCGGCAAAAAATTCAGCCATGCCTCCTCCGGCCTTGACCTACTGCACACTTCAGCATACATCTCGCTACTATGGCGGGTATACCCACGTGTACGCTGATGGGTCAGTTACTTACGTGACCCGGACGTGATACTCGGGCACCAGCACATAGACATGGCGACGTGGGACGACCCGCCGATACCGGTGTTCGACGCACACAACCTCAGAGGTTGGTTTTTCAAGCTTGAGGCCACCTTCTCCCTGAATTCATCCGCTCAAGCACTCCATCCTCGGGAGACGCTCCCGCCATAGCTTCGCTGCGTCCTCGCCCTCCCACCGCCCAGCGAAACCCCCTACGATGACTTTCGCGCTGCCGTGCTCGCGCACTACCGCTTCAGGGACGACTGCTTTCAACCTGCAGCAGATAAGGTACCCGCGCGGTCCGCTCGCGCTTCGCCGCCGCACATCGTTCCTTCTGCACCATCGGCGTCGTTTCCTGCCACGAGTGTCGCCATCGTAGACTCCACCTCCAGCGCGGCAACACCTACACCGACGAGGCTCACAGCCGACGTCGTCACGGACGCCAAACGGCCGCAGCCCTCCTCTCCTTCTACCACCCCATGCAAGGAATCCGGTGAGTGCTCCGTGACCGTTCCATCCTTCCCAACCTGGTCGCCCGCTACACCACCGTTGCACGTCAAGTCCACCACGACAGTAGCACAGAGCCCCGCTCCACTCCTGTCGCAGCATAACTCGGGTGAAGCGCACGTCGTGGCACCTTCCGCGGACACCGACAACACAGCCGCGACCCTTGCTCTGCATGAAACGCCCCGCGAGCACCCCGTCAACCGCGACGTACGAGCACGATTACCACGAAAAGCCCGACCCACTGACAACAGACGTGCAACCTCATAACTGGCCGATGTCGCCCCCAGAGGACCGCGTTCCCGAAACTCGACGCCGACGTCGCCATCGACGCCGTAAGCATTCGTCAAGAAAGCGAGTTTCGCCACTGGCATTTCTTCGGCGCACATTAACGAGGCGTCTGTGCCGTCTTGCAAACAACAATGTTTTGCACACCGGGTATACGACCAGCGTTGTGGGCTTACATTCGTCGGCGTTCCGGGACGTGGGTGACACGCTGTAGCCGCCGTCACCCCAGGCATCGTAGTGCGGTTACACTTCGAGCATGCGCAACGATGTCGCCCCAGACACCGTGCTCAAACCGTCACCGCCGAGAGTTCAAGCCTCCTCGTACCGGCGCACGAACGCCAGTGTACACGCGTCGCAAGAGACTGGTCGTGCAGCGCCCGTTCTGCCGGCCCCGCCATGCCTGTACTGTGGCCGCGGTTCGTGCCTCTTTTACTTCGGGACTTCTCCGTCGAACACCAGTTCGTCCTTCCTTACACTCCGAGCCAAGACCACCTGAGGCCAATCAACACTCCGGAGGCCCACAACGGACTGACCAGGACTGCTTTCATAGTTTACGCACGATTTGACCTGGACTGTCTAAGGACCTTTACCATGGATATGGCTAGTTTATTGTCTGGGCATAGCTTGTACTTCTGTTTCTGTCTTAACGCACTACGCGCTAGGGGGGGGGGGGGGGATCCTGTAGTAGCGGCAGCTTCATCCACTATCAACGCCACAATCACCATCACCACTATACCTGCTGGAGAGGCGCATTCTTCGATTTCGTCTTGGCCTTCCCCGGTTCGTTTCGAACCGAGTTCTGTACTTAGAGGCACGCGTTCCTGAACTTAGGGTCCGTTTTCTCTTGCTGACGGTGCAAACTTACCTCCGCATGTACGAAGCCCCCTCTGGGGCTGCCAAGCCGGTATTTATTTGTGAGCCGAGTATATTTTGTACATCTCCGTGGCCCAAACGTATCTCCCCCCAAGTGCTATTCGTTCAATCATGCCTGGATTGTATTTCTGTTAAGTTATATGAGGTCATTCCGGTATCCACAATCGAGCGAGAAACTGAGTTTTACTTTCAAAACCCCTTCCCTTCCGCTGCAAAACTTCTACCACGCTCGCTATTAGCCGCTATTTTAAATGAATATTTATCCAAGTATCCTGCTTCATCTGTGATTTATACTGATGCATCTCAAAATGGCGAGAAAGCTGGAATTGGTATTTTTTCACAATCTTTAGACTGGAGTTATTCGCTGCGAATCCCGGATTACACACCCATTTTTATGGCCGAATTTTTAGCAATAGCTCTCGCTCTATGCAAAGTACCGCAGCATGTATAAAAAAATTATCATATTATCTGATTCGATGGCAGTTATATCGGCGTTAACTTCCTCTTCGGAATCTCCATTGTACCGCACACTATTATTTTTTGTTCCCAGACACGTGAAGGAGGGGTACGCTTGTCTTGGGTCCCTGGCCATACGGACATCAGGGGCAACGAGCAAGCGGACCATTTAGCTAATCTCGCCGTCACAGCTCCCATTCAATTCGGAATTCCTAATGTGGCTCTATTTGCATCTGCGAGACTAAGACGATATTGGCATTTAGACGCCACCCGTTCCGATTCGCTTTTATCATTTGAAGAGTTCCAACTTTTAAAGTTCGGGTGGAATGTTCATTTTTGTGGCTCTCGGCAATGCGAGGTGACCTTCACCGAGCGGCGCTGCAGGGTTCCAAGGCTTAATTTCTATCTGTTCAGATCAGAACTTTCACCTACAGAACTATGTGGGCGGTGCCAGGTCCCCGAAACAATCGAACATTTTTTTCTCGATTGTCGCCGTTTCTCAACAGCTAGACAACTGTTTTTGAAGGAGCCGATTGAGCGGTTGGGGTTGACTTTATCGATAACACTTATGTTATCTATTGGCGCATCAAAGCTGGGGTTTGCAAGAAGGGATATATATAATTGCATTCAAAATTTTCTTTCTGCCTCAGGTCGTTTGAATTGCTAAACGGTGCTGATTAATGGGTAATTCGGGTTTCATTCTTATCTAAGTTTCCTTTTACACCCTCTTTCCGGAAATAAGTATTTTGAAGTCCCCACGTTTTTAACCGGTTTAGCCCTGGCCAATCCCCCCTTGTGGGTACGTGCCAAAATATTTGAGGACATCATCATCACTGCATCCCACAATCATCATCAGCGGTGCCTGGCCAGGTCAGCAGGGCCACGTGCCACAGGAGATCGAACACGACTGCGCTCCAGGGGCGGTCGCATGTCTACACCGCTCTCTAAGTTCCAGCCGGGCCAACGCACACTGAATAAATGTAGGAGAGCCGGTGCATCACCGAGTCCACGGCCCCCTTCCCTACAGACTCAATTGTACGTACTCTCGTAAATGAGGGGGTGTGGTATCCTTAAGATGCCTAACGCGTGGGGTGCGGCTTAATTATCAGTGCCTACACCTACGTTCTTCATCGCACACGAAGTGCCTGGCCCATCCCTTGGCGAAATATCGCTGCCGAGATAGGCACAACCGCGATATTCCGTTCCCCGGTGGGTACAAGCCCGCCACTTCAGGTACGCTCACAGCGCCCTCCACTGGTTTGCTTCTAACACTCCTTATGTGGTTTGAGCAACTCCTGAGGAGTCCTGCCGTTCGGCCTCAGCAGCGTAGGGGTTGAATATCGGGTTTTAGTCTTCCGGCTGCAGCGGTGCGGGAGTCCTTGGCGAGATTCGTGGTTTTGTTACAGTAGTACACTGTTCGATCGGCCCAATTATATGCGTTACTTTTGTATATAAAAGTTGTTTATTATCTTTCACGCCGTTTTGGAGACGGGCACGCGCATAAACACAATTATCAACCGCGACCAGCTGCAAGGAGAGAAAGTAAACCGCAGGGCCGGATAGTTGCGACACGCGTGCACACGGACACGTCCCAGGAAGACATACCCCCAAAATAAAAAAAAGAAAAGAAAAAGGAAACCGGCGCACCTGGACGCTGACGCAGAGTGCCAACCCTAACGCCAAGGCCATCGAGCACCCTTAGCGCCTTTCAAGGCTGCCCCTTAGGTTCCCAAGGCAGCGCTTAATCACCCCTAAGCTGCTCACACACAGTGCAGCCCGGTTCTGATCGATTACTCGAGACTGACTCCACACAACCTGTCCTGCTACCCGAAAGGGAAATCCAGTTGTTTAATGTGCTGTATTGGTTCGCACCAGTTTCTACACTGCACGTTGTATTGCGCAGAGCCCCGTGTTCATTGCGGTCGATATGTAATGGGTTTCAGGACACTTTCATAGTTACCATGAAGGTGAGGGGGAGGTACCATAGTCGCCAAAATGATCGCTGCGCTGTTTTGCCGAAGTCGCCCCGACCAGACCTCCGATCAGACTCTTTTCCGCGCCCACATGATCGCGCGGCACCGCGCCCCCGCGCGTATGCCACGCACTAGAGTTCCTGTATATGGCTCCCCTAGGGGAGCAGAGTTGCGCGTCCATCCGCCAACTTGAGTTCCAGGTCGTGCGGGAAAGCCACCCTTCTCGCGTGAAAAAGCTGCCGCCGGGCCGCCGTGCCCGTGGCAGCGGTGAGGAGTGGCGAGGAGCGGCCGGGCAAAAAAAAATTCCCGCACCTTCCCACGAGGGGAACACGAGTAAATGCAGAGCATTGGGGGTCGTTAACGCCGCGTAAAGTCGCGTTAGGGTGGGTAGTTGGGTCGTTGTTGCGTTGGTGTTTGTTTGGGGTAGAGAGAGGAGAGTAAAGTCGCGTTAGGGTGGAGCGAGCGTCAACCAAGGAAGGAAGGAGCAACGCAGTGACTGAAGCACGAGCAAACGCTAGCCGCTTTATATTTGCAGCGCGCGCAGTAGAGGGAGAGCAGTACGGGGGGGAGAGCGCGCATGCGCAAGCAGCGCGCGCCCTTCACCGCGCTGCTATCACGCACCTGTTACGCCGAGACCGCGACGGAGCGAACGGGCTGACTACGACGCATGCGCGCACCAGCTGCTGTTGAGAGAGAGGAGGGAAGGAGGAGAGTCGCACCTGCTGCGGACGCGGAGCTGTGGACGCCGTCCGACGCAGGAAGAGGCGCGGCTAAGAAATGCCCTGCATTTAAAACTGGCGCACGATATTGGACCGCTTATCAGATGAGCGGCCGCCGCTTACGCCGCTTCCACAACCGCCGATGCCCAGTCGAGCAGAACTGACTGAATACGGGGTCTTGTGCGCAGCACTGAAAGCGGGCTTTCCGTCGGACTGGAACCCGCGGCATGTGGCAATCAGACGCGCAACTGTTGCGCTACGCGAACTCTACCACGCACGGACCGGTGGTGTCATCTCTAGGGGGCGCCGACGAACCAGTGGAGCGCCGGACCGTTTTCAGCGCGCCACGTCATAGAGTTTCTTAGTAAGTATACTAGAGAGAAAACTGCGCCTTGTAAGCCATGTCGTCGTGGGGGTTCATGGGAAGACCCCCCTTTTAGGCTTGGGCTTGGCATGACAATCGGATTCTTAAGCGGTTTTTGGGATTTGCTTTCTTCACTATGCATTAACAGGTTTACGAGCTACGAGGAAGCCGAAATGCTCCCTGTTCTGTGGAGCCGTGTTCGGTGAAACAGCAGGCAGTGCGTGATCGCACCTGACGTTGCTCATGCCGCAGTCGAAGGGCGCATGACTGAGCTGGTAATATGCCGCCACGAAATTTGTAGCCAACGAAAAGAAGAAAGAAAACGTACTTCGACGAAGACAAGATACGACCACGGGCATACGACAGATACGGGCGCTTGTATGCGTCCTATCTTGTCATCGTGCACGACTGTTTAACGCCACGTTTTCTTTTTTCTTGTTAAACTATTTGGCGGTCGGTGCACCGGTTCACCACGAAGGCAACGTTTGAATAGGCACGCTCAAAAAACTTTCGAAACTCTTCAAGCAACTTATTATTTGCAATAATGGTAAAATTAATAAAACCAGTGTCTCTAATGACTCCCCCCCCCCTCCCCCCCCCCCAAGATATTTACCATGTTCGTATACCTACAACCTTGGCCTGCGGAATAGAAGGCACAACCATTCCGGCAAAAATACGCTTTACTTCTTTTTTTCTTAGTTTTAAATCAGCCTGTTTTTATTTTCCATTTACATAATTGCACACTATTCTTCGCGTTTTTGTGGCATTTGTTTAAATTTGCTGTCACTATAACGTTTCAATCTAAGCCAATGATGCAACTACGGTGAGTGCGATGTATAATGGCGGCCCATGACGACACAGACGGCCTTGATGTGAGCCAACGTTACTATTTTTTTTATAGATGTGAGCCGCGTAGACGCTAGCGCCAGATTCCTCTCTAGTGTACATTCTAAGAAACTCTATGATCGTGGCCAGCCGCGAACGATCGTTCGCACGAAGCTCTTGTCGCACACCACACGGTCGTTGACTAAGAAATAACAAGACCAGACTGTTGCGACCTACATTGTTGATTCCTGCGCGTCGCTTTGGTTCGTCGAACCCCATGTCTTGTAATCGCTGCGTGCTGTCTGTCATAAGCTCCGGAACATTATATTCAGGAGGTCATGGTCCTGCTGCATATTCTTGTTAAATCATTGCAGAGGGCTCTTGACGCGCAGAAATGAAAAGTTTGTTATTATCCAGATTAGTTTCGTTGTTCTCCAGAGAACTGCTTTCCTGACGAGCGTATTGAGGCGTATATCGCGGTATGGGAGCTGCACAAATGTGTTGACGGATGTGGAGGGGCACACGTTGTAGCTGTTCTTGGGGCGGTACTAGATATCCGAGGAGTTCAAGGGTGTCTTGTCTGGTAGGTGGTTGAGGTGGGAGGTTTGGAAGTGATGACAAGCTTCGTGCAGTTTATCTAAGGTATTGTATACTCCCAGTTAGGCCAACTTGCACGTGGGGGTTCAGAGGGCACCGTTCGGTCTGTGAAAATATTGATTTCGCCCACCACCATATTTGGTGCCCGTTTGTGCTTCTGCTATCAGCCTCCGCCGTGTTCTGCTTGATCCTACACAGCGACAAATTTTGATCACTGTAGCGGGACCCCGCACCAAATGCGGCAGTGGGCCAAATTAACATTCTCAAATGCTATTTGCATAGTGTTAAAAATATCAGAGGAAGAAGAGGTAGCTTGGCAGCTGCCTCCTACTATCACCGTCATTGTAATGATCCGTCCGCCATTAAAGATTCGCTATCTTTCGGAATCGCCAGGCCAAGTCATCTCTAAAGCCCTTCAGTCCCCTGAACTTCCGGAGCTCAGTCAGCACTCACCAGCCTCTCCCCCTAGTGTGCCCCCTTCGCCTCAGTCCTGCTCTGGACGTGATCCATCTTCCTCCAAAATCGTTTTTCGACAGCCCACTTTGCTGCAATCCTCCAATATTCTTCCTGAAAACAAACCTAGTGCCAGTTCTTTGAACTCTCCGGTGGACATGGAGTATCAAACAGTTCCGTTTAAAAGAACTGGATCTCCGACTGTGGGGTCACTGTAATCGTCTCCAAAACAAAAAGCAAAGAAATGTCAAGGCGTTCCCAAAACAAATGACATCTTGGAAGCTGCGGTGGCAGCCATCAATGGACCTTTTTCCAGTAGCGATCGGCGCATGCGTGGGCTGCCGGTCCGCCATTCTTGCAGGCGCCTCGGACAAAATAAACAAAAGCGCGCCCCTCGGTTTCCTGCTAAGGGAGCGGCTATAATCTGCACGTTTTCTTTTTTTTTTCTCTTTGGATTCCTCGTGGTGGGTTCGTACGTGCATACAATAATGGCTTGCTAAGAAAAGGGCGAAAACGCTTGAGACTGACCACGCTGCCAGCACATGGCTGCCAATGAGGGGGTAACGAAAATGAAAAAAAAAGGGGGGGTGGGGGGGGGGGGGCGCTTT